>NC_080094.1:71430929-71739829 GCF_950005125.1 Chionomys nivalis | reverse complement strand
GAATGGGAGGTGGTGGCGGGGAAGAGGCAGAAATCTTTAATAATTAAATTAATTAATTAATAAAAAAATCAGCAAGAAAAAAAAATAAATTACATAAATAACTTTAAAAGTACTAAGCCTTTGTTAAGGTGGAGGAGAGAGGCTTCAAGGATGAGAGGAGCCCATTTGCCTGTTTTGTGGTACTGAACATACGAATGCTCATCTTTGTTTCAGAGACCTCACTGTGGAACTGTGGAAGAGATTTTCTTTTTTTTTTTTTTTGTTTTTTTTTTTTGTTTTGTTTTTCGAGACAGGGTTTCTCTGTAGCTTTGGTGCCCGTCCTGGAACTAGCTCTTGTAGACCAGGCTGGCCTCGAACTCCCAGAGATCCACCTGCTCTGCCTCCCGAGTGCTGGGATTAAAGGCGTGCGCCACCACCGCCCTGCTGGAAGAGATGCCTAAGGACATCTTAGGCAATGTACTGAATCCCTTTAACTGAAACTTCCAGGAAAAACAAAATAACATCGTTGCAGAGAAACAAACAACAAAATAAACAGGACCTAAACCAACTTTGTGTAAAGATTCTAGAAGATGCCTAGGTTTCAAGTGGTCAAGGGAAGAAAACCAATTCTTAATTTGTTATACAACATTTTGTGAATCATGAACAAACCTAGCAAATGCTTGTTTAATGAGCCAATCACTGAATATACCTTTATATGATGTCCCAGTGATGTATTTCATAACTTTTATCAGATAGTCACCATAGGATTTAATTACGGAAAATTTAAGAACAGTAAGATTCAACCACTGTTTAAAAGGAGGGGTGCTGGTATTTTGTTTCTCTGAATCATGGGACAGAGAAAGGCTTCTTAAGGGATGACATGTAAAGGACTCCCTGGGATCTTGTTGAATTACAAACTCTGATGCAGGAACTCCGGTGTCAGGCTGGAAACCAGGCATGTCTAACAAGTCCCAGGGTACCAAGGCTGCCAAGGCTACAGTCAGAGCCCAAATCCCACAATACCCCTCAAAGTGGAAAGCCAAAAGGGCTCTCTCTTACCTGCGCCTACTGTTGACAGCAATGCAAACAGCCAGAATCAGAGCCAGTGCCAGGAGAGATGCCAGGATGATGAGCCATTCTGGAAAGAGTGAACCAAGGACATACATGAGCAACACAAATATACTGGATGGAATAGAAAATACTGTTTAAAAATCGATCTGCTCCAAATAAAAACCCCAGCCAACTCTGCAGAGAGGGCTGACCAACAGGTACAGCTAGAATATTCTAAGACAATCTTGACTGTAGATGTTCCATCCAACAGGCAACTTGTATTAATCTCTTATCAACAGTTAGTCAAATCCTGCTGGAAGAAAAATCTATCCAAAACCATCTCAAACAACCTGTTGAAGCCTGTACATGTCTTTTGGTGAAATGTTAAATAGATCAAAGGACATTTATATTTCTCGTTACAGAAACATTCCATGCCGATGTAAGAGCACCTGCCTTGTGCTTCAAAACAAAGATGGAGTTCATAATCGGTGGGCCAAGGACGTTCTCGTGGTTTGGTAAAGGTAGATTTCTATGGCTCATTTCAGTTGTTCAGCTCCACTTGTTAACAGATCCCCAAATACTCAGACTTTCTGATTTAGAAGTTGCATGTTCAGAAAGTTATAGGATCTCAAAGTCGGCTGCAAAGATGTCCATCATTATGCTGTTTATAATTATGAAAGTTGAAACTGACTCAACGTCCAATGGTGAGGGATTAAATGAATAAATTAAGATACATCCATTTTGTTATGTGTTATAATTTAAAGGAACGATATTTAATGACACGGAGAGTGGAACTGACCAACAGAGAATGATAACTAAACAGCACATACAGCAGTTTTGAAATCAATTACTCTGAAAAAAATACTAAGAAGAACATCTGTTAAGACCGCAGCTCAAATACTTCTGGGTCATGAGGAAGACAGTAAGGGATTTGCATTTCCACCCATTTGCTAAGTTGCATTTTCTAAAGTTTATTTGATAATTATGTACCGCTTGTGGATTAATGAAATACTGTCCACATGTTTTAAACTTGGGCTTCCGTAAGACTGACAAGCTGATCCTATTCCATTGCAGGTGTGTGCAGTAAACGAAGGCTTGACAAAAAAGAAAGAGAAGCTTGTCAATCGTGCCCGCTTCTCCTTGGAAATCCCACTTTCCTCCTATGTTAGACTGTGCGTCCTCTTTGGCTCACCTCAAGAGGGCAGGGACACTGTAGGAACGAAACCATTTCTGTTCTTCTTCCCCCAACCTGCCTGACCTTCAGCCCTGAGTGTTCCACACTCCTCCTCACTACAGTGGGATGAATCCCTGCTTGAATTCAGCCTGCCCATTCCCTGCCTGCTGCTCCTCAGGTGGTCAGCAAACTGAGACAAAGGAAGAAGGCCACAGGGAAGCCACTTTGGAGCTCCCTGGAGGAAGAGTTGAAAGGGTAATTTACCACAGTAAGAGAAACTTCCTGTGTGGAAACCCCCTTTGCATATGCTGTTTCAACCCAATGCTAAAAGAAGAAATTGCCTCAAAGGCTAAATCTGGTAGCATGGGACAGTCAGATGTCACAGCTCCCTCCCTGTACAAGTTGTACTTTCTAAAAAGTTCCTTCCGGCTGAATTAACAGGCTGTTCCTCAAGGAAAAGTAGGTTGGGGAGCAGAAGAGTGCTTTTACTCAACCTAACACGGATGGTCCTGTGTCTCCTCCCCACCCACCAATGCAAAGAGAATTACATGTTTCATCTCTAGTCCTAGAAATATGGGGGAAGATGGGTTGAGATAGGAAGGACCTGGGTTTGCCCAGGGGTCTTCTTGCTGATTACTCAATATGGGAAGGAGGCTTCAGGACATACCAGTTCTTTGTGGCAGACCTCCATGTAAGCTCATCCAGGAAAGGAGGGACCTAGAGGGGGAAAGAGAGGGCTCCCTCCTGTCCCACAAGGGACTATCATATTTTTGTTTATCCTTAAACTTGCAGAGAGGTGCCAGATGTGCATTTGATGAGGTCTTTCCTAGGACTTTGTGAGAACCTTGCTCTAATTATCTTACTTTTGCTTCACGGTGTGCAACTCACCTGGAATCTGAGGTCTCCTCCCAGGAAGAGGGGTCGTGTTTGCACCACCGTCTTGACTCCCACTTGAGTGTCCTAAGGGGGAAAACAACGAGGTTTTTCAGCCTCAGTTTGGAATGTATAGCCAGAAATTTCTTCCAGAGCATTGTCCTGGGCTACCCTCCAACCACTGCCTCACTAGACTCTAGAAATAGATTCAAGATGCAGACGTTTACCAAGTGTTAGGCGAAGGTACTATCTCACTCTCCGCCTCCCAAGAAAGTTCGGTGTGACCAAGCTAAGGCTTACAAATGGGATTTTTGTTGCAGGGAACAGTGACGGACAGTGTTTGAACTTGAGCTCCAGTTCTGGTCCATCCTGGGTTTAGGACCTAACTTATTAGCAATGTGGACCAGGACAAATTATCACCTCGGAGCCTCTGTTTTCTGGCTTATAAAATGAGCGTCACAGCAGGAACACCTTCACTGTTGTCTTACAGAGGCTTAAAGAAGTAGATGGTAGTAGCAGCTGTGTGCAGTTACAACATTCTCTGTCTAAGACCTTGCCTGTGGACCCGTAGACCAGCAGGATCCCATCACTAGGAAGCAGGCTACCAATATGAAATCTCAAGCTTAACTCCAAACCTTCAGAAACAACGTCTTTATTTAAATAATATCCCTAATGTATTCATCTACTTCTGAAAGTCCAAAGTGAATCTAAAAATCACATGCATTATGCTGTTTAGTTTTTTGTCAACTTGATACAAGCAAGCCAGGGTCACCTGTGATGAAGAAACTTTGAGAAGATGTCTCCATCACATTAGCTTGTAGCAAGTCTATGGGGGGAGTTTTCTTGATTAACGATTGTTATGGGAGGGACCAGCCCAGCAGGGGGGGGTCTTGATTAATGATTGTTATGGGAGGGACCAGCCCACCAGGCAGAGCCACTCAGGGCCAGATGGTCCTGGGTGGTATGAGGATTCAGGTTGAACAATCCATAGAGAGCAAGCTTACAAACAGCATTCCGCCATGGCCTCTGCTTCAGTCTCTGCCTCCTGGTTCCTACCCTGAGTTTCTTCAGTAGACCATGACTCAGGACATGAAAGCCAAGTAACCCTTCCTCCCCAAGGAAAGGTTTTGTTGTGGTCTTTATCCCAGCAATAGAAAACAAACTGGGACTCATATTATAGGCACTAATATGAACACTTTTTCTTTTGGCAGGAGAAGTGAGCACTGGCTTTTTCTGTCTATCAATGAACGGCTAATAGAGTCTATGCTAAAACAGTAAAACATAATAGAAAAAAAATGCTTTCTACCACTAAAAGACAAAGGGAATGAACAGAAAACCCGGCTTGGAAGGAAGCACGGTGAGACAGACAGCCTATGAGTCAGAATCCAGATGCCTTTTCAAAACGAGAAAGACAACACATTTCAAAAGAAACTTCTTGGCGTTCCGTCTTCTTTCTTCCTTTACTCTTTGCCACTAAACAGCAACCTGTTCTGGGATCTTGAAGGCCACCAAAGGGAACAAAACCTAGGCAAGACATTGTTGGCTAGCTCATGATCTACGAAGATGGGGCTCAAAAGAAAATATTTTCTGAGAGAGCCAAACTTTAGGCTCTGCAGAGTGAGCGCTGGCGTCTAACCACCTAGGGCGGCTTCAGTGTGGACAGTCCGGTGCTTTGCTAAGGCTCCCACAAAACGGAGCAAGGCAACTTCTGTGCTGTTTTCACAGCGGACGCACTGTTTTGAGAGTGGCCTCGGCTTCTCAGATCTCAAAGGAGTCCGTGGTAGGTTTTCTATCGGCAGGTTTGTGCGTGCACATGGCATGTGCACACACATGTGCTGCACAGCAGCCACCCAAGCCGGAGCGCTGTGGCCTTGGAAACCTCTGTGAAGGGGTAGCCACTCCCACTGGTCTCCTTTGTCTGACTCATGGCAGCCTTTGATATTTGAAAGGGAGGCCATTAATAGATCATAATCTATTTTCCTTTTCCAAAGAAGTGCTCCCAGCAAGGAAAGATCTAGGTGTGTGCATAAGATGAAACCTCCCGTTTGAACAATAGACACCTGAATAGGAGCCAAAGGAAAAAGACCAGTTCCCACCCACCTGATTCTCACTTCAAGCAAAAGAGCCCGAGAGGATGGGCCAGAGACAGCAGGCTTCCCTTGTGCCCAAGAGCTCCATAAATCCAGGTGGAATAGGCCTGGAGAATGAGTTCTGCAAAGCAGGACACTGGGCACACCAGGTTGGAGATGGTACCCAGCCACAGAAATGGGCACAGAGATCATTCTGTTGGCCTTAATGGCTGCGAGAAAGGCAGTGGAGAGTAAAGCACACAAACCAGCTGAAGGGGAGGGGCTTAAATAAACTCAGACCCCGATCTGGCAAGATTAGGCCCTTTCCACAAGCTTCTGTGCACAATCTCTGTGGCTGGTCCACAGACTACACTCACAGAAGTAGGGGTCTCTTGGTTGGGGAGCCACACCTTCAAATAATAACCTCTTATGTTCTCAGTACCTCGTGTTGCACACGAAGCCTAGATCGCTGAGGTAGGTGACATGATCTCTCTTTCTACCGACAAGGAAACAGAAGCTGGGGATGACCAAGTATGCTAAGCACTCCAGTGAGCTCGACACATCTGTCTTTACTTCAGGGTGATTATTAATGAGCCCTAAATGCCAGAGCTCCCACATTTAAGGGCTGTTATCAAAGTCATCCTGTAAATATCCATCCTCAGATCTGCTTGAACCCCAGAGGCAGCGCTTGTCCCCAACTCAAGCCCACGGCAGAGGATGCTAATTTATGTGGATTTCCTGGTTCCTGTGGACCACGTAGATTCATGATGATCAGGAACTCATGGTAGGAAGTGCTGAGAGAACCTCTCTGTAACCCCAGCATTAGGGATTAGAAGTAAGCTTGCCTCGTGTCAGATTTTGCCGCCTGGAGTAATGATTTCAGGGGTTGATCTGAGTCACGGCCAGCAGCAATCTATTTAATAATGCATGTCTGGCAGTAATTATGGTCATTATGGAATTTTCTTCCAGACCAGACTTAGGAGAGGCAATACGAGACCCCAGGCCTCTGGTCATATCAACTTGGCAAGCTGCTTGCCTTCCCTTACCTTTCCTTCTCCTCATCTGTAACAAGGAGATGATAATGGTGTTTTCACGTATTATAGTAGGGTTTGCAGGATAATTAGATGAGTTAATAGAAAGTGAACTCTAAACTCCCTGGCACTGGGCATGCGCACCCTACTGAAATATCAGTTTCATGTAGTTCAATGTACAAATGAGATGTTTTGGTTAGTCTTTCTGGCACACAGCAACTCCCCAAACGCTGGCTTCTTTACCAGTTGCCAGGAATATGCTAAACACTTTCCAGGTATTCATTCTGCCATGTGGTCTTTAAAGGGTACCCCGTGACAATATCTCAAGATTTTCAGCTAAGACATTGGCTCTCAGACCCTGTGAACATCCTGCTCAATTTCTAGGTAGAGGAATGAGAATCAAACACGAGCTCTTTTATGCTGAAAGAGTTCTCCTAGGGGTGCTTGAATGGGGGCAATGTTAGACGGGGGTTGCCCTAGTTAGGGTTACTATTTCTGTGATGAAATACCATAACCCAAACCAAGTTGGGGATGAAAGGGTTTATTCGGCTTACATATCACAGCCCATCGAGGGAAGCCAAGGCTAGAACTCCAACCTGGGTGGAGGCAGGAGCTAATGCAGAGGCCGTGGAGGAAAGTGCTGCTTACTGGCTTGCTCTCTGAGGCTGGCTCAGTATGCTTTCCTATAGAACCCAGGACCACCAGCCCAGCAGTAGCTCCAGCCCCAGCGTGGGGGCCCCTCCCACATCAATCACTGAGAAAATGGTCCTCAGGCTTGCCTGCAGCCAGATCTCACTGAGGCATCTTCTCAGTCGAGGCTCCCTCCTCTCCGACGGCTCTAGCTTATGGCAAGTTGACACAACACTAGACAGCACAGAAGAACTGCATGAAGTCTTCCAGACTTTTTCAGATGGAAGCTCCTTTTCTAGAGTGCTGGTTCTCACAGTGTGGTACCCATCCCAGCAGTCTTGGGGTGACTGGGAATTTACTAAGCATACAAATGCTTGGTCCTCACCCCAAACTACTGAATCAGAAACTTCAGGGTGGGGTCCACCAGAGTGACTTAATAAAGCCCTCCCTGTGGCTGAAAATACATGTTTTCTTTTTTTAAGTGTGAGACAGTTCTCTAGAGACACTGACTCACGCTTCATTAGCAATCATCAGGTTGGGAGATTATAATAGCAAGTGACTAAACATTTCAAACTCACCAGCTGATCCGGATCCATATGTCACAGTGTCGGAACCATGCCTGGGGTCCATGGATGTGTCTCGGCCTTCTAGAATAATAGACAGAAAAAAAAAAGTCAGCACTGTGTGTCCACACACACTGTGATCTTCACTTCCATAGGGTGTGTCTTCAGGAAGCCAGCATCTGCTAACAACCAAGAAGTCACCGCTCATCTTTAAGATGCTGAGGAGTGGGCTAGAGTCTTAATCAAAATGAAAAAAACTGAGACAACACAGGCCGTTTTGGATGACCCCTAAAATAATGGTGCGGGTAGAAATCCAATAGCAGAGCTAAAGAATATTCTAGGAAAATACTATGATGCTTTCGTGGGGCTGGGATTTGAGCGGGACACTTCTTAGCTTGGAGAAGAGTTTCGATACTGAAATATGATCACGTAAATGGGTGTACTCGGGCTCAGCAAATATAGCATGAAAGAGGTGTCTCTGAGTCTGAGGCAAATGAATCTTAGGCATGAATGTGGGAAAAATAAACTATCCAGAGAGGGTAAAGGCCAGACTTTTTTTTAAGAGAAAAAAAGAAGCAGTGAAATAACGCGAATGACATAGCAGTGGGGATCAGAATCAATACCCGTTGATAGTTTTTTCAAAAGTTACACCTGCATTTTCAACAATCCTTGGCAAGATCCCATCTTCTCAAATATCCATCACCAGAAAACTTTCGGTTGAGACAAACTCAGAGGGGGTAAATTTAAATCCAAAGATCAAATCTTAGGTTCCGTATATGAGAAACATACACAGAGAACAAGGGCTCCTCATGTTGGTATACATCATTAGAAAAGCGCCTAGGGAGAGAATACAGTGAGCTGCTCACCACCATTCCCCGGTAGGAGAGGGTTGCTGGGAACTGCTCCTGTTATGATAACAGACAACAGCACTTGCCGAAGCACCACACTGAGAGTCCCACCACCAAAATCACCATTCCCAAGCCATCACCATCAGCAGGCCCATCAGCACCACCGCCATCGCATAGGTCAGTGCTATAGGCGCGTAGATTGAGAAACATGTATAGACAGAAATACACTTTGTGAATCCTCTAGAAGAAAATGGGGAGTGAGGATTAGGCTGTTTACGAATCAAATCGCTGGATTCACAGAGAACGGAAGGAAATACAGACACCACCACCTTTCTTATGTTGATCAGATGGGATCAGCAAGCGTGCGTAGTACTTCTGTAGAAGGTATTTTATTTGCTGGCAATTAGACTCTGCAAACGACCTAAGGAACTATAACTAAGATTGCCATTTCAAATTTAAATCCTTTAAGTTGCTCGATGGATGGGACCCTTTTAGCATGAGAACAGGGTGGCCTTCCTAAATTTGATTCATTCTCCAGGAATCTAACAATAGCACTTGGAGGTTTTAATGAAGAAAAGAAGGTTACTAATAAGGACACTAAGCCAAAGCCTTCAGAGTGGAAGGGGGCTTGGGTTTGCCAACTGCTGAGGTTGATATTTTTAAAGCTCTTTTTCTTGAAGCCCTGGAGAAGGAAGCCAAAGGAAATATGCCACACATATGCCATCCCGTTTTTTTTTTTTCCCTTCTGTCAATCAGAACCTCACCACTACCATCTGTTTTGCATATGCGATTCTTCTGAGATCAGTTTCTTGTCTTTTGGGAGAGTGAAGAAGGTAGGGGCTTTGTACAAACTGTGTATGTATTTAAGGTTATTAATCTTTAATGTGTTAGCGATTGAGTGGTAAGAGGTACCTGGACTATAGGCACTAATAGAATTGGGATTCTAGTTTCTTAGCCACAGAAAGCACTTCCCCTTTGTACACCATTAGTTTATTAATACAAACAAAGAAATAAAGAAGAGAAGAAGAGAGTATTGCTTATTTGAGAGAAAAGTCTCATTCTGGGTCCATGTCAGACTTAGTTGAGTAAGTCATATGTTTACAATTACAAAAAAAAAAAAAAAAGTGAGGATCCCAGTTTATTAACTGTGAATCACAAACTTTGAAGCACACCATAAGTAGAAAAGACTTACATACCAACCCATCACCAAAAAAATGAAGTGAAATGAATCAGTCCACCACCTTAAAGATAATGTCAGAGGAAAGATACCAGTATATGAAAATCATTTGAATGTTTGGTATAGCTTTGCTAAATAGGCAAAATATATTAGCTGAATCATATGAAATTGCTAATAGTCAACTATTTCAATCAGCGAAGATATCACTTTCACATGACCCAAGTTAATATATCACAGACAAAGCGAGAAAAACCTACCACGAGAACCAAGTCACAAAAACTAAATGGAGATTACACCAGGAAACGGGAGCCTTGCTTTATCTCAAATAAACCCAAGTTTGCTGGCACTAAAATTGATGGCCAATGATGAAAACCATTCCCACGGCACAGAGTAATCTAATCGCAGCCTGCACAGAAAATATCCCCGATAATAGAAAAAGATATGTTGCTTCTCCAGACAACCAAACCGGACGAAAAATGGCCAAATTACCTGGTAAGGAGCCATCAACATTAAAGTCGAAGTCTGCAGCAACAGTCACTTCGGTTTCTTCAAAGACCCCAGTCTTAGCAGGGGCCACTGGGGTGAGAGTCCCATTTTCCATTGTGTCTGGATAATGAGGGGTGTAGCCTTCCAGAGAAGTAGTTGTGTCTTTGGGAAGGCTTGGACCTCTTCTTCCGTCTTTACCACCACTCCTAGCTGCGTAGTGGAGGTGGAGTGAATGACAAGCCCACACCTGAATGGCCACCACCCACCATGCGCTTGTCTTCCGAAGGGAAAGTTGCTGACACATCTTTCTACTTGTCCTCCAAGACCAAAAGCAAATGGTACTGAACACAACCAATATTTAACAAAAGACAGCAGCAGGGTAGCACACAACAGAAGAGGTTTTGGTGACTACTACTCAGAAGACACAGTTGTTATGAGATTTGTCTGAGTCATCAAAGGGAGGTTAATCCCACTGTGACCTTGAACTCAACTCAGGTACTACAGGATTTTGAGCTTTTTTTCTCAATTTGATCCACCTCTGAGGATGAAGAGGAAACAAACTATTGGAGGGAAAGATGAAACCATTCTGTCTGCAACTGGAATAACAAGCTCAAGATCCCCAAGACCTGAGGCTACTGATGTGATTTCTTTTCTGTGCCAGAAGGGCATTGCTTTTGAGTCACCAATATCGTGCATTGTGGTCCAGAAGACAAAATGGAGATAGTATTAATATAATGGGTTTCAGGAAATCTTATAGAAATAATCATCACTTTTTTAAACCAATTCAGCAGAAAAGTTTATACCTAATGTACAATGGCTTCTAAAAGGTCTACAAGCAGAAGAATCAGAGACCACCACCAGACACACCTTAATTAAAATTAAAATGTAAAAATGAGCAATGGATGCACCACCACCGAAGATACCACGAAGTACCCATAGCTTATTCATTTCTGCTAAACAGCCAAACCCAGCTGGGGTTTATGATCCTTACTGCTGGATGGCAGAACAGAAGTTGCTGGGTGGTCTTGGTCTTCTTCCAGTTCTTTATGTGATGTAGAGACTTTCTGAGAATGACTCTGCGCTGTTTCAATGAGGGATGGAGCTAGTGTTAATTAGGAACCATACTGCAAGGATGTTACCCACCAACAAGGATGATCTAGCTATAGGATATTAGATGGACAGACACAATGAGAAAATTACATTTGTGCCCTTCATCATCTGCTGATTGATAAAAACAAACAGAAAAATCATACTTTGTCCCTAGTTAGCTTCTTTGTCTCTCAGTGAAGTTCCAGAGTGAAGCCCAAGCCAAAACTTTGCCCTCCCTGGACCACCTTGCCCCAACTGCAACAAAGACCCCAGGGAAATAAAAATCATAGAGACACAGAAAGGGGAGTGGTAATTTCAGTTTTCCCTCCATCACCAAGATTGGCAAGTTGCTAACAAAGAAGTTATAAAGAAAACAGCGCTGTGCAGTGTGTCTGTGAACACAAAAGAAGAAGCTCGTCTCCATCATTTAACTCAGAGCAACTTTACAGGAAAATACATGACTCCCTTGTAGAGAGCCTTGCATTTTAGTGACTACTTTATTAGCAGGGCTGTGATCTTGCCTGTAACAGGGTTTCTCTTCACTGCACCAAAGAGATGCTTGCTTGGGCAAACACAGGGTCCTCAGTGACACGTATCAATTTGAGACTGAATCATGGCCCATATCTGAAATCACTTTGACAATTTTGAGTTCTTTTCTTTTATATTCTTTCAAGAAAGGCACTGACTGACCTCTGAGGTGCAGGTGCAAAGGCTCCATAAAACACACCCATCAGCCATGTCCACCACCAAAGAAATATAACCAGGAGAGAGACATTCAAAATCCCAAACCCAATACAAGAACAAAAGCCAACAGTGACACAAATGGAAATACAAGTCCAGCTTTGGCAAGGGCCGTTGATAGGCTTGTTTATGTCTCCTTTGATGTCTAATGTTGCTGTTTACATTGGTGGCAGTCAATACAGGCCTGCTGCCTTTTTTTCCCTATGCCTAAAGGGTTCCTATCAAGGATTCTGCCCATGATGTGTAGCGAGCAGTGAAACGAGGCCATCTTAGTTTGGGGAGTTCTTTGATAATCTGCCAAGAATTCATGAATGACTTTGGGTTGATCCTTGGTCTATCCTTATACACATGGTGAAAATTAAGAGTACCAAAAATTTCGTATTTCTTCCTGGCAGATATTTAATGATAGAAAATATGTTGACAAATGGTTCTTTTCCATTCCTGGGCTCCACCACCTTGGTCAATTATTAACAACATTCCTTGCTCCTCCTCTCAAAGCTAAATGAGATTTCTCTAGTCACTGTGATGATCTGGTCCTCATATTACACACTCATGGAAGCAATCTTTCTCCTTCCTTGACTGGGTATAGAGTGAAATTCAAAAAGTCTATTAAAACATAGATAAACCACCCTACTAGTGATGGTGTCATTCATATGGAGGGTTAGAGAAGAAAAAAATGGAGATGAATTAAACCTCCATATCCTTTCATTAATAAAAAGTCATTGACTCAGGAGGGGACCGTGAATGAAGATAAAGTCAGATTTAAAGAACCCTCGCAAGAAAGACAGGCAATGAAAACAGATTCACCCCCTGGTTGAGCTGAACCACCTAGCAAAGACTGGAGGGTTCCACCACCAAATGTGACATCTTGACCAATGTCAGCAGATGTAAAGTGGGAAGACAGACCAACAAAGGGGCCGAGTGCCATTATCCTTACGAGTAGTCACTGAAAGTGGTCCTGTCCTGTTCAAGTCTTCCACCACATGGGTATTTGGAGTTTCAGCCGGCTGAGGGGTTGTACTATGGCTGGAGTCTGTATCTGAAGGAATTAAACGAGTGTTATTGCCTTATTCCCTATGCCATTGCCTGAGGGCCCTTTGTCTTAGAGCTAAGTAATTATTATATTCAGCTTAGTAAGAGGAAAGAAACGAGTTTCCGTGTCCAGAACTGTGAAAAATGAATGTTTCTTCAAGAATATCACAGGCTATAAGTGGTTTTCATTGCAGGGCAGAGCTAGACAAAAACTATCACATATATGTTTGCTTGTTTTGCTCAGTCTGGAAGGAAGTTACATGAGCTCACAATGAGGCTCACAGTCTTTGCAAAGGAACAGAATTGTAACCTGTGTATGAATTGCTCAATTCCAAGGCTGACAGGTACAGTTAGACACATGGAGCCAAAACGCACAGACAAGCATCACTTTGACACCTCTGGCTGTCACCAGGCCAAACAAAACAAAACAACACCTACAAAAAGCTTGTAAACAGCCATTGAATTCCCTTATTTGGTTATTTTTGTTCTTTTGTTTTTGCTTCAGAAAGTAAACACAGGAAAAAACAAGACCATATACACATTACTGCTCCATCTCACTTTTCTTTTCTGTCTAGCCAAGTCTTTGCATTTTTATTTTGGAAAATTGCTTTTGGTTCTTTGTTCTTCAATGGTCTGTGGGAGGTGTGGGGACCTCTGGATTTCTTTAGTGTTCAATATTGAAAATATGAGTTTTCGTGTTGTCAGATTTATTGTGCTCTTAAGTATTTTCTTTTGTCTGCTGACTTTGAAATTTATTTCAATCATGAATATGAATAATGCATCCTTCTGTGTCCAGGATGTTTTACATGTCTAGTGCATACCATATACGTGGCTGTTTATTGGGTATCTATTCACTAATATTAAAATAAGATGGAATTTCTTTAAAAATGGCAACTATAGAAGTTTTTGGACTTACTTTGGAGATAATTTTGTAGTTATTCAATATGGAGATATATTCACAGTGCTATTAGAATGTATTTCAGTCAGATATGTGTGGAGCCTATGGCTGACAATTTATATTCAGAAAATACATATAAATGAAACTTCTCTGGAAAAATTTACAAAACCCTGTACTTGGTTATTTTTGGATGTTACACTCTTTTGTGGTAAGAATATTTTGTTTTTTCTTTAAATAATTCTACTCATGAGTGTAGTGGAAATAAAGTCTTTTACTTGTTAAATCTTAAGAGGACAGAAGCTACTAATTCTTGGTGCTTCTGTCAAGCAGGTTGCTGCTGTCACAATAAAGGAAAATTGCTTTTAAATATAAAAATTAGTCAAATAATTTACTGCCTTCCTTTCTTGCAAAACTACAACTAATGTCTTTGCTTTCTCTTTTCAGACGACTTGCATGCAAATAAGAATGAAAGGCATTAGGAAAACAGGAGTTTTGTCTCATGTACAAACTGTCTATTCGTTAAGTTCATAGCCATTCAAGGAGGGCCAAGAATGATCTAAATCCTAAATCCTTCAAAACCACATTATCTCTGAACGAGGCAATAATAAATAACTTTGAAGTTTTCTGAGTCATTACACTGTTTATTTACTTTAACTACTCACCAATCTTTTTCACCACTTAGACTTGTCTACCAAATCCCAAATTTATCTTTGAATCTATCATGGACATAGTCATTGCATCTATTATTTATTGTTTCTTTTGAAATCTCTGTACATAAAAAGGAAAGGAATTTTAAGAATATCCCTTCTTTATCTGGGCATGATAGTACATTCAATCCCAGCACTCAGAAGACTGAGGCAGGAGGATCATCAAAAATTGATGACCAGCTTGGGTCATGTAGTAAAACTATCTTAAAGTAAGAAACAACCTACCTCTCCCAATCTAATCAGTTTAAGACTGACTTATTTAATCTTCCTGCCAGATTCTTCACTCTCTGATAGAACTTTATATGTAAATGAATGTCATGCCCACTCCTTACCAACTCATATCAGCAAACTCATTTTTGAAGGCACACGAGGATGCTTAAGAAAGCAGACTACACTAAAACCAATGCTACATTTCCAAGAGAAAAGAGACTTAGTTGATTCTAAGAAATATAATATATTAAAATGTCTCAGATGCTGTTTACCCTTCCTTTCTGTTTGACGATCTTGTCCCATTGGATGTGAGATTGGGTCCAAGAACTCAGTCCAGGAGACATCCTCTTGACTCTGTGTCGTCATTCTTTGACTTGGATGGTTGTTGTCGTCTGAGGCTGTTGTGATCACGCAGTTCAAACAATTGTCAAAATGTTACCGACATTTGGGCAGGGATGTATAGACTTTATTCTCTAAAGAATATAGTGAAAATAACTTTCTAGTACTGAGCACAAAGGGATGCATCCATTTAGAATGTTTCCCCAGGCTTTGGTTCATTGGTGCTCGTTTTCTTGGTCACCAGCACAGAAGTTGGAGGAAGCGTAGCATTAGCAAGTGTTGCAATGGATAGAGGATGAGTTATAGGCATCGAGGGAAGATGAAGTAACGCTCGGCACATGCTGCCACAGTCCCTACAGAGAGAGGCAGAAGAGCTCAAGTGCATGACGTCACTCCGAGATAAGCACATCCCGGAGTGAAATGCATAATGAGCTGGTGGTGATATACAGATGATATCGGGTAAAGGCTTCCCAAGTGAAGAGCAAGAAAGAGCTACTTATCACAAAAGCACAGATGGAGTCCAGCAGAAGCATTACTTTCGCACAATGAGAAATAGCATGTGGGCATGTGGTTTATGCCTTTGTCTCATTCTGTGCCCTTGGAGAAGTACCGGAAGAGAGATTGCAATAGCATCCTAGAAACAAGCATACCAAGGAGCTAGTCACCAAACCCGCTGCTCCACTAGTGATTCATTTCCAAGTCGCCATGCACTGCAAAGAGGGTATGGATCAGGTTCTATATTGCAGATGGAAACACAGAGATATTTCCCACTGATACCAAATGATAATGTGGAACTCACACCCTTGGCAGAGCAGGGTGAATCACAATGCCTAATCACTCAGACAAAGGAGTCAAGCACAGGATCTTGCAGAGACACGTTATCATCTGGCATCCTTCGGAGATGATAAGGTTTAATTCTAATTCCCACAACCCCACATTTGCAGAATGGAGAAGATGACTTATTTGTGAATACAATTAAACAGTTGTACATTCAGGGAGATAGTCAAAAGAGGTAAGAACAAAAGGTCAGACGACATCACTCAGGTATCTTTTCTTTTCTTGTAATGAGAGGATTTACCCCAAAACTAGATTTCTAATAAAATTCTTTCTTGTAAGCC
Organism: Chionomys nivalis; assembly: GCF_950005125.1. Lineage (NCBI taxonomy): Eukaryota > Metazoa > Chordata > Mammalia > Rodentia > Cricetidae > Chionomys > Chionomys nivalis. Next base: position 71,723,815 of record NC_080094.1, on the reverse strand, counting down.
TAGTGTTTCACATAAATATAAGGAAAAATTCAGACTCATATTATACAGTAAATGATTTTTAGAAAGCAGAGGGGGGCTTTCATTTGATAAGGCCTCTGTCATTGTCTCATGAGGTGCTGCCTCTAACTAGATATGAACATCACAAACTTATAGGCTAACTCTATTTCTTTTATGTGCTTCTACCTATGCCTGGCCAGGTAGCTTGCTTGGAGCATTTACAATCTGGACCTACGTTTACTTCAATATGATGTATTAGGAAACTGAACCTCAGGGTCTTTTTTGTGTTGGGTTTTCAATGCCCAGCACTGAACTCAGAAAGTAGCTTCCGCCCACATGGTGAAACCCTCCTTTACCAGTTGGCCCTGCTGTCACATGGGAGTCTTCCGTTGGTGTGGGGGAGTACTTCCCCAGCCATCCACTCTCAAACCACTGGTCCTGCTGGGTAGCTGCTTCTTCTGCTGTACTACTAGGAGCTGCCCAGGCTGTGAGGAGAATGCTGATGGTGAGCCACATTGTCCAGGTTCTTAACAAACCCTCTGATATGTCTTTCTACATAAAGGGCAGAGATAGATACGTATGTAGGTAGATGCATACATACATACTACATACACACTCATATGATAGATGCATGCCGTATACATACATAGACACATAGATAATACATAGATAAATACATAGATACATAAATGATGGACCGATATATACATACAATATACATGAATACATACACACATACATTCATGATAGATAGATAGATAGATAGATAGATAGATAGATAGATAGATGATAGATAGATAGATAGATAGATAGATAGATAGATAGATAGATAGATACATTAACAGCTAGGGGTTTAGTCATTTAAATGCTGAAAAATAGAAATAAAACTTTTAATTTTCCAATCCTTTGATTTTCCAGATGGGAAAACAAATTTTATTTGCTGAAAATCATGTACCCAGAGTAGCATGAAGCCACGACTAGACCTTAACCTGAAGATTGTGAATTCTAAGTATTATTTTAAGTATTATGTCTATAGCCTCACATATTCTGCCAGAGAGAGCTTCTGTTGGAAGCATAATCTCCTCATTCCAGTGATTTTGCAGTGGGAACTGTGCTATGGCAACTCACAACACTGGACCTTTGCAAACAAACTGCACAACTTATAACTATACTCAGCAGAACTGGGCTGGCATGCAAACCCAGGCCGGGATGCCTGGGATGTTGCTACACTGATCTGCCATGTGATTGTCTGGGGACATTTTAAATTGCTAAAGCCTCTTCTTAACAAAGCTAATTCAGTGGAAGAAAAAACTATTTCAGCCAGTTGGAGAATCATATAAATAATAACAGTATCAGACAGGCTTAACCTTTCAAGCACTGTTTTAAAAAGGCAAGTTGGCTGGGACAAAATCCCATCAGGGTGCTTCCTGGAAAAGTCAGAAAGCCACTGACATTTTCATCTGTAACAGCTCATAGGAAATTTCTGATTCATCAGGAAAATTAGAGCCTAGAAATTGCCAAATCAAAAGAACTTTTGTGACTTACAAAATTCATTGTGTTTCATTATCTTAGAAAATGATGTGTGTGATTTTGTAATAGCAAATATATTTTTTAAGTGAAACTTGTGCTAAGTTTGTCTTTGCATTTTGCAAACCATGCCTGGGATTAACTGATTATCCAAAGGGAGGGAAGCCCTAATCTAAAATTATTTTCCATTAGTTAAGCCACTATCTCTCAGCAAACAATAAAGTTAGAAATTTTTGAATGTAATTATTTTAAAAAGCAAAAATTAAAACTATACTGCTATGATACCCAAAGTTTAAAGACTAAAGAAGTACACGTGTGCTCGCAAGCATGCACCCTATGTATGTCTCCAGCCATCATTCATTGTATAACGGTCTACAAGTGCCCAATCGTGCCCTACTGTTCTCAGGATGGTCAGAAATGGGTTAGGAAGAAATCATAAGGGCTGACTCTTTTCTAGAGTTGTAATGTCCCCTTAACGAAGTCCAGAGGTTACCAATGTGGATTTTGCAAGCATTGGTGGTAACTTTTCTTCATTAGCTGTATTTGAATTTCTAAGTATCTACTAGTAAGGATGTCCCATGCTCATCATATTTTGGCATTACATGCATTTATTCGAAGTGTCTTAAGTACCATTCTGCTTAAGTGTAAACTGTTTTACAGGAATTGATAAGATAGTTGTTAGAACCATGGGGCGGGGAGGCCTGAAATGGGTCCTGTTTCCTGTCTATTCTTTTTTTCAACAGTCTTCTTCTCAGATCAGCCCCTAATCTTTATGCATACCTCAAATAAACTATGGTAAAGAATAGAATTCAATGCCTACCAGACATTCAGTACAATGCCCAGAACACTGGAATCCAGGTTTCAAGCTTTTCCTTGATTAAACACGTCCATCGAACGAGGAACGCCTCGGCTCTTTGTTTCTTAAGTAGCTGTTTACTATATTTCCCCTTTAAGACTATTCAAGGTTATGAAAATGGTGTTGGAATATAATTTTTAAATGCTACAAGATGTTATCTCAAGGATCAGTTTTATTCCAAAGAAGGCAGGCATCTCTCTAAGATACAGAGGAAAGTTGAATACATTTCACTTTTTCTTTGTTTTCTTGTCCTAGGTTCATAATCCAGAGGTGAAACATGAGATTGTTTTTTGGAAAATCTGAGATACTTTAATAAGTAGAAATAGCAATAAGAGCATCGGGACCTTTCCCAAGTTGTTCTGACAAAAGAATTGTAGCTTAGAATTAGAAAAGAAACCATATGGGCCCTGACTTTCCACCAAGGACAGAATAGTACCATTCTACCACAAAGCAAGGAAGGGAATGTGGGAATAAAGAAACCGGGTGCACCACAGGTCTTCCCCAAAGTTGATTTCAAAGATTTGCCCATTTGTGAAGCTTCCCCTCCAGATCCGACACTAAATACTTGAGAGCATGTTCCCAGGACACATTTCTGAAAACACACACCAACCACCAAAACAGAGCCATTAGGAAGCATCAGCACAAAAACACCATCTCATATCTACCCTGTAAGCATTCTAGTCTCTTGGAAAATTTGACAACTTGCCACTTTTCTTCCTTTTTTCTAAAAATTGTGTGCAGATGTGGCCCCTTTTAGTCTTGCAGATACATTGCAGAGACAAAAATTATGGCTAAATAGCTAAACAACATCTCTGCTAACTTGGGTACCAGAACTTCAGAGCATCATCCTTCTTACTTGTGCTTGTAACATGTGGAGTCTCCTCTTCATCCTGATACTCATGGTGATTGACAGGAGGCTGTGGTTCCTGGGTTGAGTTTTCTTCATGAGCAATGGTGCTGTTTCTGTCTACATCTGTTGTGATGATGGTTAAGCACACTGTGACTTTTAAACAAATCGTCTTTAATAATCTTTTTTTTCCACTAAAGTACCTGTTACCAACAGGTCCTATGCCCAAGCACTATCTCTAAGTACTTACTCTCAATAAATCTGAGTGATTTCACTAAGCTGTCCTCTGAGAAAATGAACAGATACAAACTTCTTTGATATTACTTATTCCAGAATAACTACCTTGTCAGAGACAGTACCATAAATAATTCATATATATTCATTTTAATAAAAAGTGACTTGAAATACCTTGTGTCCAGGTAGTATGGTTGATAAATGACACCCATGTGGAGTTGAGTACCCTCATAAAAGTTCACTAATGATCTGTGATAAGACATTAACTAAATTTCCCACCGTGTCCAGATGTTTAACCTTCACAACGTCATAGGCTTTGAGGGAAAGATTCATAAACAAAATGTGCATAACTCATTACCAGTCATCCTGGTGGTTGTCTGAAGTAGTACTTCTGGATTTGAATGGCTTGGCTTCCCCTGGGTCCAGTCCTGGTTCTGTACTGGGTGGTCAGAAACCCGTGGAGTGGATGAAACTGTGATAATGATGATTGAAGCAATTAGAAAATGTTATTTCTGGAGCCTTCGTTGCTTGCTTTGTACATTTTACTCCTCTGTAGTCTACACACCAGCTCATCTATACAGGGTTGTATAGATGGTTGAGTGGAAATGGAGAGAAAGGAGAGCCTTCAGCTTCATCCGCCATGTTGTTTTGTATCTCAATGTCCTTCATATTCTGTCACAGAATACCTTTGGGTTTAGAACATGAGATCTTCTGGATAAAATAGTCAAGGAGGTTGCAGCAGCAGGAAGAACAGCTTTGAAAATACTAGCCCTCCACCAAGAATTGCCAAAGACATGCAGAGTTTTGTCATCCATGCCAACTGCAGAAGCCCTCTGCACCTGGAAGTCCAAGCCATTCGTTGGTATCATTGGTAGGCGTGCTAGCTGTAGATCCTTAAGCTGAAGAAGTTGATAGCTGAGTTATAACTCAGGAATCACTATTTTGTTAGTGATTTTGCTGGGGAAAAGAAAAAAAACCACAAGACCCAAAGCTTTCATGTAGATGATCATCAGAAGGAATCGCTGCCTCAGAGCCATTTGGCTTAGTTACATTTTTTCAGAACATACACCAAAAAGCCATGACATTCTTACTAAATAAAGAACATGTTATAAGCAAGCCAACACAGCCACTGAAAGAGGACCAAGATGCATATGCTCATAGAAAAACTAAGAAGTAACCGGCACCATCAGCACAGCACACTGGAAAACAAAGACATGTCAGTTCACCAATGCCCCAATAGCAAGCCAAATGAAAAGCCTGGAGAGAAAATGCAAATGAGATTCATTTTGACAGAATCAGAAACTATATATTTCGTGAAAAACTTATTTGCAAGTTCATCTTCCTTCAAATTTTACTTTGATACCCAAATTAAAAAAAAAACATTACAAGAAAATACTTAGTCATTAACCACATTTCTAATAAGTATGAAAAAGTGATAGTTAGCCCAAGCCTCCAGGAGAAAGAGCATCCTGTTGAATCAAAGGGCATAGGTGTTAGTTAGAAAGTAAACTGAACTTGAATACACATTGCAAAGATGGGGGAAAATGGCATGGTAACTTTATCCCTTGGAGAGTGACCATATTAATGCATTTTCAAGAGGAGCTTTTGAGATTCCTGTGTAGAAAAGCTGTGTCCTGAATCCAGAAGATACTGTGATAGTGATGCTTACTGTGTGGGGTTCTCAGGGTTCTTCTCTAATGTTGCTAAGCTCTGAGGAGTGCACCACTTAAGACTGTACACAGAAAATCTGGTCTGTCTCTAGGGTTTACTGTACCAGTACCACACGCTCAGATGTCTTCAAGTCACAAACTACTTTTAGGTCCTGCCCTCTCACTAGGTGCTATTCTCTTGGGAATGAAATCCTCCGATTGCAATGGGGTGGATAAAGCTCCTGTTGTCTAAGATAGCTAATGCGGTACCCCAAATCCCTTCTCCAAATGGTAATTAAATCAGTTTTATGATTCTCATCTCTGTCCAGCAAAATCTTAGCTTCTGACAAGTTCATCGGGCAGAACGGGACACTTTTCTCTACATTCTCCCTCTCAGGGTCCTTAGGGAGTTTTATAGAGCTCACAGATTTGCACATGATCACACAGCGGTGCCACTCTCTGCTTTTGCTAATTATCAACGCCTTTTAAAAAGCTTAGCTGGTAGTTAATCTTCCTTCTACTGTCGTTCTGTTATATTGGTGTCCAGAAAGTTGGTTGAAACTTTTTAAAATTAAATTTTTAAATTAAATTTTAATTGCAACCATTTTTTTTTGATTAATTAAGGACGTTCTTGAGCTCTGGCTTCTATGTCTTAAGTCATTCTAGGGCCTCCCAAGCTTTCAGTCCAGGGTCATACCCAACTTTTCATCCCTATCCTCCAAGTCACATTAACATCTGTCCCAGTATCCACCAGCCTCCTGTAGGCACAAGTTCTGGCCTTTGTTCCCTGTGCTCCCATCGTCTGGCACAGCAGAGACACAGTGAGTATTGGCTGTGGCTCTTTAATGTGCCATTCCCTAGCTCCACTTGAGAATGAGGATATTCTATAAGAGAAGACATGGATAAACAGAACAGGGAGAAGTGTCTGAAACTTCAGGAGCTATTTTTCTCAGCAATATGCTTTGGTTTCCATTCACAAAATTTTATTTCCTCCTCCAAAATCTCATCAGAATGGAACTGAAATAAAATCACAGGTTCACATCATCCGTTTCCCAAGAGAGATACCACATCATGTAGGTCCCTCAGCAAGCCTTGCACGAATGGTTCTACTGTAATTGATTGTTCTTACTGGTGCTGGAGATAAAATCTTCATCATCATCAATGCCTGATCCAGAAAAACTGGGGAATTTGTCTGTGTCATCTTCATTTTCCTCCTGTGGCTCCCAGCCTGTTGGGTTGGTATTTGATTCCGTACCTGTTGTGGTGACTTACATTAGTAGTTGAGCTGGCTACCAAGCAACCCGTTTTACCAAGGAGGAAAGTCAGGCATGGGTGGTATTATGGAGTTCCCAGGATTTTAAGAAGAAAGTGAAAAAGTAAGTTTGTATATCTGTAAGCCCTCATCTCTGAAGCTAATACATGGACCTTAAAACAATTGGCTGTGATTTTTACAACTCAATATTCTTTAAGGAGGCTAAGAATAACTACGGGCAGAGTCTACCTGAGAAGTTAGAGAAAAATACAACAAAACACAGGCCCAAGCAAATTCCCCTTGCTTTCAGGTGTCTTTCTTATTACATCTTTGGAATATTCTATTAAAGCTAAAGAGTCGGGGCAAGAATAGGATGGGTTTATATCTCCCTATTTGCTCTGTCAAGACATCTTCATTGATACTCCAATGTCAAGTCTCTACTATTACATAGCTACAATCATATATTTTAAATTCATTTTAAAATTCATTCTTCTGGTCTTACTTCTTATCAGGTTCATTGGTTATATGAAGTAAGGGGCTTGATTTTGACATTTCTAGAAAGGTACATGCAGTTTCTCGGTCTTTATCTTTCACCTGTGTCTCTAATGCAAATAGAAGGAACACTGTTCATCCTCAATAAAAATTCCCATAGAGGAAAAAATGTCAATTAGCAGAAATGTTCTTGCCATTTATTATTCAATCAAAAAGGTTCAAAGAGGATGATGACAGTGGACCTCAGCCCAGGGTTTGGGAACTCCTCACTTTCAATTTTTGGATGCTGCTTTTAAAAAGAAAATGGAAACCTTTTTTTTTTTTTTTTTTTTTGGATTTTTTTCGAGACAGGGTTTCTCCGTTGCTTTTGTAGACCAGGCTGGCTTCAAACTCACAGAGATCTGCCTGCCTCTGCCTCCCGAGTGCTGGGATTAAAGATGTGTGCCACCACCGCCCGGCTGAAAATGGAAACCTTTGACCTCTTCTCAGCAGTTACTGAAAAGGTGCCTTTTTTTTATTAAAAAGTGCTCTTCTAACTTCTGAATGCGACTCAGGCTATCTAATGGGATCACCATTTGGTTTTCTTATTATTGGTGTCCAACCCAAGATTAAATCAATTGATAGAAAGCTATATGTTGGTAGTTTTGCCTATGTTTTTTATATTCTTATAAAAAGTTTTGACTTTGCTAATTTGAGGATATTCCCAGACACTCTTTTAGAGTTGGAATGTTCTGTTATCACCAGCATCTTGCCCCACTTTGTAATTTCCTAATTAACTTTATCCTAGGCTATATTGATTCCTATAAAGTATAGAGAAGAAACCATGTATTAGTAATATTAAAAACAAGCATAAAGATATCAGAGTTCATGATCCTTCCTAAATTGACACAAACATTTTTAGGACAGAATGACATTTAGACTTGAACCACGTCCCATGGGTTAATGAGAATTATTAAGGGCTGTCAAACAGGCATATGATATACGGTATCTCTGTCTCATTACCAGGCATCTTCGTTGTTGTATGAAGATGACTCTTGGACTCTGATGGTTGAAAAAACCATGAAAACCAGTCCTGGGCTTCTTGCCTCTTGGGCGGTGTGTCAGGGGTGGTCATCAAGGCTGTTGTAACCGTGATTAAATTGATTGTTGAAATGTTAATTATCAGTTCCTAAGAAATAGCATGGTAAATGCTCTCACTCTCTCCCTATCTTGACATAGCTAGTAGGAAGAAAGGAAAGAAGAAAAGAAGTTCCATTTCTTTCAGGAGCCCAAACTGAAGTCCATAGAACGCCAGAGGTGGAAGAACCTTAAACACAAGTGGTTCACACTTTCATCTAAGATGAAAAGCCAGTGCTAGATACTTGTCTGAAGTCCAGTTTGCAATGGAGACATCTCAAAAATTACACGAGAACTATCTAAAGTTTCAGTCTATAAAAGGATTGAATATTTGTCTCCTTCCCCATGAGGCCAAGTTAGAAGCAGTGGTGAGAATTTCAGATACAGAGCACTCTTTTAAAAACTAGAATTAAAATATCAGATGATATCTTAAATAATTTAAGTTGAACTAAACAATTTAAGATCCTCTCCAAATCTGAACCATTGTGATTTTAGTGGTCAGCTCTTAGGAACCCAAGCCCTTTGATGTTCTTCACAATTGAAGGTGGCCAACCAATATCATCCCCAGGAGTTTAGGGTATGATATTCTGCCGGAAGTAGCAGGCATATAATCCCGTGAATCCCAAATGCAAGTGAGAACGGAACAGGAAGGGGGACACAGAAGAAGATGTCTTCCCACTGCTTCCCAAGGGGGCGCACATACCCTAGAGACATTCCCCATAATCATTTTCATGTCCACACACTACTTTGCAGAAAAGAGCAGTCCATTTTGAGTTCCATTTTTTAGAAATAGTATAATGTACCAAGAAAAACAGGAAGAAATGAAGGGACCCAATGACTCCACCAGTGCCAAAGCAAGTCTTGATTTGAACACTCTCAAAGGCTGCCAATTATGTCATCAATGATGCGCATGGAAATAATAGGAAACCCAAAAAACCAGGATAAGTTTAAGCAGAGAAAGCTGAAGCCATCAGTAAGTTTCCGAATACAACTATCAATGGAATTCCTTTTGCCAGCTATCAAGAGTGCTGAGAACCAATCCAAGAGAGCTGCAGAGCCCTTTCATTCACGTTATTTGTCCTCTGAAGGTGTTATCATGCACGTCAGGATAACAAACAACATTTCCTTATTCTGCCATCTCTTCCTTGTGCCCACCTCAGCATGACATTAATCACTGTGGTGTGTTAACCACAGCAGAACATCAGCAGAGTCCCTTACATGATGGTTTGTAGAGGAAGGATATAGTTTATCACGGCCTTACAAGGAGAGCAAATGTCTAAGGCCACTCTTCCTTATGACACCTTGTCTGCAGAGAGAATGCCTATTCAGAAATTATCTGTTCATACAAGTTAGCAAATGAAGAAATCCCTATTACCTCCCATTATTATAGGCTGATTCCCTTTCCCAACTCTCCAGGCAAAGCTGCCAGGTCAAGTCAAAATAACTGAGAGCTAATGACCAAATGCTCCCAGAGCTTACTTGTGACCTCTACACTCTGTTATAAAGCAACAGGTCATTGTCATTCTTAAAACTTTTGTAAAAGGTTTTCAGTGTCCAAAGGAATGAAAAAACTCCATGCTTCCTGTTCGTGAACTAGTCCTTCTCTCTTATTGATACAATTGTTTGGTCAGTTGATGTCTTTCTAGAGGTCACCTTCTGAATGAGTCATAGTCATAGGGAAAAAAATCATCTGCGTTTGTGTTCATGTTGCCAAAATGAAAGCAGGGCATTTAGGAGACACTGGATCCACAGGTCTCAGGCCACTGAATGGTAGCAGAACCTGATGCCAGCACGAATGCCTGTCTCTATATGATAATGAACACCCATCTCTAACACCTCACTGAAGACAGGTGACAAGCAAAAGATACGAGAGTTTACCTGCAGTTGATGCTGTGGGCTCCTGAGTCTGTGTCGCGGATTGTGAATTACCAAACCAAAACCACATCCAGTTATTTTGTTTCTGAGTTGCTGCAGCAACTAGATCAATTATGAAAATATCATTTAGTGAGATTCCCCTGTCCTTTACAAAACCTGTACTCCCTGTCCTATATAGAATATTTCTATTTATTATAGAATGAGGATTTTAAAAATGAATTCAAGCTCCACTTTTATCTTTCCAGCCTCCTAACATCTCCCAGGATTGTAGTGCCCCAAACAGCAGATTAGAGCATTGGTTCAATGCTTCTCAGTCTTCTACGCCAACTCATCAAGTCATGACCAGAGAAATCTGAAGCAGCAAACTAACTGCAGTGGGCAGAGATTTGTTCTTCTCCTGATGGCATCTGTCATTCAAACATGATCTGGAGGTCTTCCGTGCAGCAGAGCTTACAATGACTTCATCTTTGGAAAGTCTTTGAGGATGTCTGCATCTTCTCTGTTCAACGTCGTGCCCAGGTAGTCTGTGACATCTGGCTCCACCCACACTCATCAAACACAAGTTAAACTTTATTGTTGGGCAAGAATTTTGGAGATAGTGCAAATTTAAAATGTTGTCACTAGATGAAATTTTCTCCAGTATCTATTACTTTCCTATGTAGAACTGATAAAAGCAAAGAATCATTGAACTCTATTTAAGTTAGAGAAAGGCTAATAAAAACATTTATTAATTAAAAAAAAATCTTTTATCTGACTTTCAAGTTGGACTGTTTCCAGAATGTTCCTTTATAGAAACAAGATGGCAAATTTCATTGAGATAAATATCTGAATCAACTCTAGCTTTAAAAAGAAAATGTTTTAAATCAAACAGTTCTCTGAAAACCTTTGGTCTTCTCAGACTGCAGGTAGTTCTTGCGTACCATGGAGAACTTACTGGATGTCATGTGAACTCCATTTCAGAACTGGGACATCACACACGAGTGTCAAAGATCACATTAGTGAGAGCAGAGATAGAAGTTACTCACAATGGCCCAGTAAGATACCCACAAGAGTCTACAGACTCCCCATTATCGGATATTGCACTAAAGATGCTTAGTTTCTGTCGCTCACCCAGAAGTACCCCAGAAAAAAAGAGCTGACAAGAAATGGACATGCAGGAGGCAAATGGGCATCCTTTCTCTCTTTCTAAACGGAGTTATGTGAGAGGAGATAATGAAAGAAATGTCAGCCTAGCCATCAGTTTCTGATTCGCCCCACCCAAGTAAGGTCCTGCGAGACAGAAAACAAATTATTCATTTGACACCCAGAAGACAGGAAGTGGAGCTTTCCAAGGCAAGAGCCTATTTCCTAAATTAGTTTAGGCTTCTTGATTCCAGAGAATTCCAGAAGGCCAATAAGAAAGGACTAGTGACACACCCCCAGTCAGACTCTTCCAAAAATAATATTTATAATTAACAGTCAGTGGGAAACTCCAAGTCGAAAGAGTCTGTTGTTCCTGCTAGTTCTCCCTGTTGCCACCCACTGAGCACCCTTGAGAAAGGAACGAGCTAGTTTGGCTAAGCCAAACACGGCTTCTTCCATGTCCTCAGCCAGCCTAGCTCTTGACCTCTGCTCCCCTGCAGGCTAATCTGTGTCCACTCCCTCTCACTATGTCTCAACCCTCCACCCAACAGTGATAAGTGAGCTCCTGGGATGCTCCTCTTTGGACTCAAAAAGCAGGATGCTACTCAGAAGGCTTCTCCATGCCAACTCTGTCGTACCACATGCTATGTCCAAGTACCCCTACCCTGGTGGGGGAATTAGCCCCTCTTCCTCACCTATTGGAAGGAACTAAGTTGCGTGCTCTGTTAAAAAAGAAAGCAAAATTCTCCTTTCCCTCGAAGTCTGATCTGCGCTTTTGTTAAACCTCACACACTCCTTTCCTTTGATTTCTGAGCTAGGATGTTGTATCCAGGAAGGTGGAGCCACCTCTGATCCCCATAAACTAGAGGGGTATCTGGACCAGAGAAGCCACACAGTCTGGAGTGAGTGGATAAAAACTTCACACACCCTGGTTTCTCTTTGCTATCATCCTCTAATTTTAGCTACCATAGAGAAGAAATGACCTGGGAGGGCGTTGGATGCATGAAAAGATATGCCTTGAGTACTTGCCCATGTGTGGAGGTCGGAGGTTCTTTCCTGTCATACTTTTTGACATAGGAGCTCTCCCTGAACCTGCAGCTCACTTGTTTGAGCTGTCAAGCTCAAGTTTTTATGTGGACACTGGGGATCAAAACACCCAGGTCTTCATGCTGTAAGGCAAGCACTTTACACACCGAGTGTCTCTAAGACCCCAGAATCTGATGGAGGATTTTTTTGGACAGACTTCAAAGAATTTCCTGGGAATGAATGGAATTCTACACCTGTTCATGTCCCCCATTCCTCTCACTCAGCAACCTGATAACAGAAATTGAAAACATTGCTAATTTCCATCAGAGTGTTGGGGAGGCTCTCTGACTTCTGAGTGACTAGGGGATTAACAAGGGCTTGAATACTCACAAGCCAGTATGCTCCTGCCAAACCGGGAAGAAGCCAGAGTTCCACCCCTTGCAAGTTGCAGCCAGGAAATGAGAAAATGCACACCATACTAGGATACCCAGTGAAGACTTAGCTTCCCGTTTTGGTTTGAATAGTCCTCCACAGAAGGAGCCCCGTCAACTGAAACCCCATTCTAAACAAACAACAGGCAGGGAAATGGAGGAGATAAGGAGCTCTGAGCACCTTTCCAACAGAGCCCAGCTGCACAAACCCAAAGTCCCCTAGCCACATACCCGAAGAGCACTGGACTCTTCCCTAACAGAGTGCAGTCTAGAGCACTGCAGCTGGCAAAGGTACTCAGAAACCCCTCACGCCACTGCGAGTTTGACCATGCTCCAGAGAATATATGGGCAACACAAATTGCTTTTGATATATTTGTTCTTTCTTTGTTATTGTTGTGTTTTTTTTTTTTTTTTGAGGGGAGGTCAGAAGGGTGGGGGATGGACCTAGGAGGAGTGGGAAGTGAGTGTTATTGGGGTACATTGTATGAAATTCCCAAATAATCAATAAAAATATTATGCTAGTAAAAAGAAAACCCTTCACATTTGTTCCTTGGACCAAAACACAAGAATGGTTTAGAATAGCATGGTTGAGGACTAGGACTGGATAGTACACAATCAGAACCTTGAAAATAAATCAGATTAAAACATAGGGTTTTCGGGTAAGGCTACAGAAGGAACTCCCAGGATGCTGTGCACACTCTGCAGCCATAACTTTAAAAGAATAGTCTTATGCATAGTGAAAAGCAACAATAATGAACAAAACAACAGCAAATATTCTTTCCGTAAGAGATCTGAGGCAATGCCCAGACATCAGCAACAAGAGAAAAGAGCCACCTCCCTGAAGAAACCCTTCCAGAATGGCGCACCTTATCCCAAGATAAGAGGAACAGAAGCGAAGATGGAGGAAATGTGAAGAGAAGGAGTCAGTGCACACCGGCCAGGAGCATGGACAGGCACAGGGACCTGACCCTCGATGCCTAGGGACAACAGAAAACACCTGGGTGTGCGTCACTCAGGAGGGCCATTGGCATTCGCCAAAGAGTTGCTATCGGAAAAACACGGGGATTCCCTTCTTACTGGTGCTTGGGGTGCTCCTGGTGAAGTAGGATTCATCCTCATCTCCAGTTGAGTGTTTGGTGGGAAGGGAGGTGTGGAAAATGTAGCCTTCTGAGGTGCTCTTCTCACTGGAAGATCCGCTACTGACATCAACATCAATAGTATTTGAGGCGTCGATGTCTTCTTGGTGTGTCCTATACTCTCCCGTCTTGCTGTAGCGGGTGCCATCACGGTTGACAATAGCTAAGGGGAGACAGAGGGCACCTTCAGAACCTCACAGCACATAGATCTTGAGTATAGGAAAGACAGTGGGCTGTCGTGTGACATGACATGACATGACATTTGAGGCTACCTTTACTTGTTTTAAGAACATCTGTCTGTCTAGTGCTGAGATAGAGTGGATGAGATGAAGATGAGGCAGAGAAAGCTGAGGTGCTAGGGAGTGCCCACACTTGAATCTGAGCTTCGGATATCTCTAGACCAGGTAACCCCGGGAGCTTCAGCTTCCTTACTCATAAAGGAATGGCACTGTTTTCTGGATGGGGTCATGATTAGTGTCCTGAATAGTAGTTAAAATAACTGGAGGCTCCATCCTTTCCTGCCCTTTACAGTCCCTTCTGAAATATGTATAAATTGTGTTGTTATTAATTCCATCTATCTCCAGAAAGGATCTGAAATAGAGTTGTATGGCCTCCACAAAGAAGATAAATTTGTAATCCATTAGAAAGATTCTTTCTAAGGGGGTAATTTTTGCCAGTTTAAGCAAACCCCTATTTCTGGGTAAAAAAAATTGATTTGTCTAACTATTACCAGACATTCAACCATACTCAGGGAAATTCAACATTAAAATTGGCAAACACACACACACACACACACACATACACACACACAAATCTTTGGTTTTATAAACAACTGACCAGAATGAACCAGAGGAGAAAAAGTACAAATTAATTTTTTATCCATTCTTAAAATGTATTTTTTTTTGCCTTGAGCCTCAACCATTTGCTACAAGTGTGTATTCTCTGGGAATATTTTCTGCTGAATGGTATGGGTGCTACCAAGGATTCCTTATATTTCACTTGTCTAACTTGCTTAAATAAAAATATTAGTAAAACCAGTGTTGGGGAAAAAAAACATTCAAAGGTCTCAATCATCATGACAGTGACGCAGAAAAAGATCTGAGATGATCGCTGACTGCGAAGGGCTACATTCTTCTGTTCAACTCCAAGCTAAGACGATGTATATTGCCTGACTTTTAAAAAACGTATAACTTAATATTTGTGCACCTGGATGAGCTTAGTGCACCATGTGTGTGCAGGAGTCCACACGGGCTAGAAGAGGGAGTTCGATCCTGAACTGGCGTTGCAGGCAGCTATGACAACCCTGTTGGGGCTGGGAACTGAACCCAGGTTCTGTGCAAAAGCAGTTAGTGCTCTCGACACTGAGGCATCTTTCTGACCACCAGATAGTTTATGAAGAATGAGGCTTATTTTGATTAAACTCAGTCTAGGCTGAGAAGTTCAAGAACACCACCCCAGTGTCTGCTTGGGATCTGCTGAAGGTTTTCTTATTTGTTTGCCATCGTATGGCAGAGAGCGTCATTGTGATAAGACAGCAAGCAAGCCTGCTTCTTCTCCTCATCACCTTATGAAGCTACCAGTGTCGTCAGGCCTCCCCTTCTCTACTTATCCAATACCAACCACTTCTCAAAGATCTCAACCCCAATTGCTATAAATGTGTAAAGTTGGGAGGTATATTTCCATACATGAAAGCTTGGGGTGGACATATTCAAACCATGGTATTGACCAAACTTATAGAAGTCTGGACTTAGAAGGAATTGTTCAGGAACTGTGGAACTAGGCATTTCTTAAACATCTGATACGGGCCAGGAACACACGAGACACATTAGAGTTGAGTGATAATTCTTACATGATGTATCTTATACCTAAGAGGAAACTGAAGCTCAGGAAAGATTGTCGCTCTAATATCATATGGAGCTGTTGGGATGGGAAGCATCCTCTGGCTGCTACAGGGCACAGACCAAAGGAGAGGCTGGGTTTCCACAGTCTAGGCAGAGCTCATCCCACTACTACTACCACTGTGTCCACACACCCTGCTGGGATCTGGGCCCAGGGGAGCAGAAATAAACCTTTTTCAACACTGTTCTTCTTTCCAATGAGAAGAGAAGTGAAGGTACTAGGGTTTACAAGTTAACCGGTTGGGAAGTTCTGGTGAGTGTTTTCCATCTTCTTAATTGGTCCACACAATTGTCTACAGATTATCTGAGGTGGGTGTGGTATAAATTATATTGAAACACATAGCAGGAAGCTTGTGGCCTTCATAATCAAGTACTTTAGTTATGTCAACAAGAGAATTCCCATGTGGGTGTCTCCATCCCTCAAACTGCCTTAACCTTCTCTATTAGACAGAGCACAGCTCAGGTACCCAGTCTCCGACAGCTCAAAGTTAAAAACTATTATTTACCTTTCTTGCACTTAAGATGATTTGTAAGGTTACCTTTAACTTATGGTAAATGGTGTTAGTTCTCCATTTGCAATTTCTTTGGAAAACAAATGTATTCTATGTAGAAGACAAAGATCAAGTACACAGGGGAACTGTGGAGTACACAGACGGCGCCCCAGTGTGCGACAGTGGTTTTCAGATGACTGATGTTTCAGGAGTGGGGCATAGGGTAAATCAGAGAACAGTTTCAAGGCATCATGGGAAAGGGGAATGGGGTGTTAATCACAGCCATTATCCCCTTAGGGAAACAACTTAATAGCCTATTTGGATATTAACAGTAGTAGATGAACACACCCCTCCCCAGAATGAGACAAATCACCCCAAACTAGAAGAGGTACGTACTTATGGTCACTGGTCCTTCGAAGGAATTGGGCAGATCTGTGACGGATGTACAGTCTTCTTCAAGGGGCGCTATGGGGAAGAACAAAAAAAGCATGAAATAAAAATTAATAATTTAAAAAACTTCTCACATCTAATATGTCCTATTGCTCAGTTAGAATAGAGTTTGTCCTAAATAACTTTTCCTGAAACTTGATAAATCTATGAGGAACTTCTCGACCCTTTTTGATGTGTTTTTACCATCTTATTTAATGTCAAAAACTTACTATTCCCACCCCAGTAACATCACTCACTGAGAAACACACGTGTTCTAGGGCAAATGTGCGGACATGTGTAATCCTGGAGCTGGGAAAAGAGACTGGGTTATCCAAGGACAGTGGGAGATATGCTTATACGGTGGCAAGCCTGATGTTTTATGTTTAATTAGTAATAAGACAGACGTGGCCCTTCTCCAATTAAGCATACAATTAAAGAGGATTCTAAATCTCTTTTCAGTGGAAAAAGATTTGTGTAATCATCGTGACTAAACCTATAATGAAAGCAGGTAGAGACTATCATGGAAAATCATTTGTAATCCCAGATATCAATGGGATGATGGGAACTGTGGTGAACACACATGATTGACGTGGCTCCCAGAAGACTATGAAGATACTCAATATGTTATAAATAGATATGCTAGTTAAAATAACGTAACTAATGAATTTACCTGATAACCAAAATATTTAGAAACCAACAAATCCCCAGTCACTTATTACAGGATTAATGGCTTCATTAATTTGGCTGGTATTTGTGAGTGCCTCCTCCATGCACAGGGCTTCACAGCTAGGGCTGGCCACCTTTGGCATGGGCACCCACATTGTCTTGGCATTTGTCATTTGGCTTCTTTTTTCCTGTCTTCCACTTATCTTTTACTCCCACTCCTTCTTTAGGATTCCATGCCATGACTTGGGCTAACTGGTCACCCCTAGGTGTTTCTAGGCACTTTCTGGCCAGTATTGCCTAACACACTCGGAAGCCAGGAGCAATAATTTCTTGTTTCTGTGTTATTCCTTAAATCTTATATGCAGACAACAGCAATTTAACCACCACCCCAGTTTATGCCCAGGTGTTTTATTAGTAGGTATGGAGCTTTTGAACTCCAGGGAGCTATAAAGTGGCATTGCTTTAACGTAAAGTTAGGTTCCACTTGTGTACTGTAGGGCTACCCGCTCTGTTTGTTTTTCTGAGACACAGGCTGCTCTTACTCTCATGATCCTCCTGCCTGAACCTCTTAAGTGCTGGGCTTACAAGAGTGCCGCCCTCACACCCAGCTGCACAACAGCTTTTATGGTGACCATGGCCACTTCAGCATTAGATGACAATTTTGTAGGGTGCTTTCTCCTAGAGCTGCTTTCCGGCATAGAGAAAAGAAGAAAGATATTGATGGGTGGGTGGATGTGGACACACATGTATGGGAGGGCCAGGGTAGCAGAAAACGGGCAGACAGGAGTCACAAGGAAGGCAGGTGTCAAGCATTTTCAAGTTCTTTGTCACATATTGTTGCCCACTCATAACACAGGCAGAAACAGAAATCGGGCAAGCAGGTAGTGGCTGCTTCTAAGTTACTAGAAACACCTTTTGCCAAATATAAAGAGACTGGTTGTTGATTGTTTATTTGTTTGCTTGTTTGCTTGCTTGCTTTTTCCAGTCAGTTCTTTGAAAGCAAAAGCTGCTGTAAGCCGTAGACAGCAGTAGGAGAGTATGTTTTACAGAAAGTATTCTTGTAAAAGTTGTTGTGAAAAGTTCGTAAAGGGAACCTTTAAATGAGAAAGTCACCAATGGTGAAGTCAGTGCTCCATCCCTTCCCCAAACCTGTCACCATCACTTGTCACCTTTTTGTTTCTTCTTCATGTGCACTATGACCTAAAATCCTCTCGCTCTTGTTACTCTCATATGAATCTCATGCCACCCACCTCATGCTTCCCACCTTGCCACAAAGATGCGTGGGCTCTACTGAACGAGTAGTGAGTTCGTCTGCTTGGCCCAGAACATTGCGTGAGAACAGAGAGACACTTAGCATCTATTTGTCAAATGAGAGAAAAGGGGAGGAAAAAGTCCCAATTCCCACAGAAAGCATTCCAAAGATGCTGTCCCCTAAAATGGTTCACAGCTATCAACAGGTCTGGAAGCCTGTGGAGAAGCCTGGAGAGTGAGGCCCTGAGTTATTAAAGTGTTAACTGATTCTTTCTAAGGGTCACTTAGCATTTTCAGGCCAAGTGAGAGAAGAAGAAAGTAGACAAACGATGAGCCTGATTCTATCCCTGATTCTAATGAATTTACCAGGTCATCACACTTATTTCTACCTCTATATTTCTTAAAACATTCTTCAAAACACCCTTATTTGAGAATGCAGCTACTGGAGAGATTTGAGGGGAGGGGTGCCTATTTTCTTTGTCTTAGGCTGAGCCAATCTGTGAGATGTTTCTGGTATTTGGATGCGGAGCATCCTCAGGAGTGGGCCTGTGAGTGTCTGGGAGCGAAGTTGTAAGGAGCTGAGCATGTCAACAGCACTGAGTCTAATCTGTCAGTGATGAGAATGTGTTCCCATGGAACCTCTTCATGCTCCATTTCACCTCAAATTTCATACAGAAATTCAGTCTGTCCAGGATGCCAAGATGCATGGTGACCCAAATTTGCAGTTAACGTATTCCTGCCTGCGCCACTCACGTGACCTCATTAGATGGAACTTCAGTCTCTTAAGCAATGCACTGCTGGGAGTGTCCCCAGCACAGGGACTTGTTAAAGAAATTCTAAGTTGGGCTTCCCCGGGGCTGTATTCTTAGAAAGTTTGGCTCCACTGGCTCCAAAGGACTAAGATAATAATTATTTAGTCTAGGTGTCAGTCTCTGGATGCCAGCAGGAAGGGCGCTTCCTCTAGGGTTGGTACCTTTTATAGGTGTTCCGTGAGTAAATCTTCCAAACAGCTCTCAAATAAGTGAGTGAACGGACAAATCACGAATGTAAAATCTGCTCCTTATCTCTGCCCTAAGAGGAGGATGAGGCATCTTACTGAATCAAGCTTTAAAAGATGGGCTTGAGTCAGTCATCTTTGTCCGTCCCCAGAAGTCACCAGACTCATTTGTGTTGGGTCTTAGATACTGAGAGAGGGCAGGAAAAAAAAATCACACAGCCTTTTCCTGGGGTTTGCTGTGCTTTTAACTGGGGGGAGGGTCACAGAAGTATGGGGGTTAAGTTTGTAGAAGTTACCTGCTATGGTATTGCTGGCTCTTCTCCCTGTTGCTAGTGTACGGGCTCCCACTCCTGGGACCTCCAGGTTGCCGTCCTGAGGTAGGTATAATCTAAGATTCTTTCCAAGATGATCTTGGCAGCACACCAGAAGCTGCCAGGATCTTCACTTCCTGCCCTGACATCCATGATGTTGACTATACTCATCCTCGGCCACATTTATTCTTGCCTCCCTGTCTGGGTTTTCTGTCTTACCACTTCAAGAAGATTATTAATTCCTTTAAGACAAGAAACACACTTTTTGGTTATTTCTTGCCCTCTATTTACTTAGCACAATAGTGTGTAGATACTACTAATAAATATTTATTGTCTTTGAACTTAAAGAAAAAGCATTAAAGCTTATCAACACGGAATCCATGTAGAAAATAGAAAAAAATGAAACAGTATTATTTTTAAACTTTACTGCTTCTAACACAGTCATTTGGGGATGAAGCAGAGCGTTGGTACTTCTCCCGGTTTTTGACTGAGAAGAGAGTTCATCAAAACTGGAGACCCATGTGCTGGAGATGGACCCAAATTTGGGGGTACCATGAAGGATAGAAAGAAAGCTGCAGTAGCTGCTTGCCTGGATCATTTTAATTCCTGACCATAAAACAGTATGTGTTTTTGCCTGTTTCAATTAAATTTTGTAGACCCTTAACTCAAAATGACACCAGCTTGTAAACCAGCCAAGGCAGTGTGGGAACACAGTCCTGTGATTTATTGCATACGTTCATGGAACAGGCTTCAGCAGGAGAAGCAAAAACAGAACCTAAAGACTGGGAGCAGCAGGCAGGATCCCCCCAAACTTCATGGTTGCTACCCATTCAACTCCTTCATTTTTGACCCCTTGTACAAAGATGGAAGAAGTTAAGCCAGGGCGTTCTTTGCCTACTTCCTATTTACCCATCTGAGCTTGGGTTCGTTGCATTACATTTGGTTCATTACTTTACATTCATCCATACACAGGGGACGGACAGTGCCCTGTGTAGTTTCAGGTACACTTCCTCATTTTAATCCAATTCCATGTGTGTTCTTTGTTCATATGATATGGAGAGGTTGACTTGCTCTGATTTTCCGCCATGTCTTGTGTATGTATCCATGTCCCATATGTACTTGGAAAAATCCCTCGGGTTCATATACTGTATTTCAGTTACTTGGCTTCAATACACCTCCTTCCCCCAAACTCTAGATTTCTCCTCTAAATCCCCATGTGTTCCTCCGTGCTTGTGAAACAATGGGTAGGTGGCACGGGCACACTGGCACAGTCTAAGGACACTGATGTAATCTCCCACTGCCCTCCATGCCCCCTGTTACCTTAGAAGGCCACACAGTTTTTATATCCCCCATGGTATTATACCAGCTATTGTTTCATGGGGGTAAATTTCTAGCCATTTTCCAGCCCTTTTAACATCTTCCTTCGATGTCTGAGGAAAATTTATAGTCCTGGAAGATATGACAAATTCACCTCAAAGTTTTTCCTTCCCTAACATAAAGTTTCAACCCTTCAGGGGACTAGAAGATACAGTTTGAAAACTGAGACTTTTGATGGTTGGCATTTAAAACTTGGACATTTATGGTTTCAGTTCATCCCAAAAGACTTTGAATAATGTATAGTGCACAGAATTCTTTGATTGTGTGTGTGTGTGTGTGTGTGTGTGTGTGTGTGTGTGTGTGTGTATGGTGGCTTGAGTAGACTTGTAAGCATGACTTCTAAGCTCATGATTGGGAAAGTCTTAATAGACAAAGGAGGGAGCCCAGCATCTCGATTTTCATTTAGCTTTCTTACTCCTGGTGGCCCCAACCACTGAGTAAGGGACCTTTCCAAGAAGGTCAATGTTATCATATCCTCCTTGCTTTTTCACTAGCTTCATTTATAATAATATTCTCAGTCATTTAGCTTGCACCTCTAAACGATCAATAGATGGGTACCACTTTTCTGCAGAAATTGCTTCGATTTCTCAACCCACTGGAGGTGCTAGTCACCCCTCCACTAAACCTGTATAACTTCTTTGCCTGTAGCTCTATCCTCTGTCTGGGCTTATGCCACCTTGTATTCCCTGGTATTTGTTTAGTAAAGTTAAGACGCTCCTGTGCCCACATCACATGGCCTTCTCATCTGCCAAGAGCTACACTCCCGTGACTGTGGCTCTCCAAAGCACTTCCTTGGATGCACCCTCCCAGTTCACCTCTCAAATGACAAGTATCCCTTGAGTTTGGGCCTTCTTATGGTGCCTTTTTTCTTTAGCATTCTCCAACTTTGTGTAAAAGAATTGATATTTAATTATTTATCATCACCTTCCCAAGTCTGGCACGTTAGTACCATGGATACTAGAGTCTAGCTCTTCCTTCTATTGTAGAGACTCCTTTTGAGTGGAAGTTTCAGGAAGCTCCACCCATGCTTTGACTGAACTACAGTCAGACAACCATGCTCCCACAGGCAGCCCAAAGACCACGCACTTAGAACCCACCTGAGGCATTGAAGCAATATGTGTCGTAGTGGGAAGTATTGGACTGGAGAACATACACTCCTGTGTTGTTGGCTGCGCAGATGGCATTGGGGGTGATCCTCGGGATCACCACATTGTCTTGTATGAACCCATACCTGCCAAGGGAAAACATAAAGTTATTAACCTGTATGGCCAGGACCTCATTTCATAATATCCCATCAAATAACATTTAATGTGCACAACACCTCCACGTATTCACCCCAAGGATGCTAAGGGTCCCAATAACCAAGTTCCATAAAATCCAAAATCACCAGCAGAGGAGAGTGAAGACGATCAAAGCTGATGGAGGCAAAGAGAGTTCATTTAAAGACTGGGAGCTGGTGATCATTCTTGTTTTTAATCAAAAAGATTCATGAATAAACAAAATTGTTCCATATAAAATATATGGTCAGCAATGTTATTAAAGGCATCAGGAAGCCTGGATTCCAGAAGAAAAAAAACTACACTAGGAGATTTGGCAGTGAATTAACTTTATACTTTCCAAAAATGACATAAAATCAGCCAATCCCCTAAGATGGCAAGTGGGTTGGTCCTCCTTTCAGTCTGTGATTCTAGACCCTTCTTATTTTGTCCCTCCTTTCTTGTCCTCCCCTTCTCCCTTGAGCCCCTCACTCCTTACTATGGCCAACATGAAGCCTGGCTCTGGTGCTGAGCACACCATATGTCTGACTTTTTGAGCAACCCAGACCCTCGGAGACAAATTGGCCATCACTGAACAGAGAGGAATAGCAATTAGGGCAGCAAATGGCAGTGGGTCACTTAACAAAGTTCTTCATGCCACACACCATCCGCTCCTACACCCATCTGGGTGTTTCTGGGAGTCTGCTGGGGCTGGAGGCCTTTTCAGACACAGTGCACGTCACCACCATCCCAGTGGCCATCTAACATGAACACGAATGCCTCAAAATATGACATGCGAGTGGAGAAAATGCTGCTCAAGAGGAAAGAGGTGGGGTGACAGCCAAAGAACAAAGATGGAGATGCTAAATTTGGTAGGGTTTGAGAAGTACAATGCAAGCTAAAATGCACCTTCTTTTAACTCCCACTGTTGGGGCAACAGCACAGCCTGCAGCACCCAGCAAGATCCATGGAGATGAGAGCGACTTGGAAGCTCCTAAACTCAAAGTCTCTCATTATGTCGGTGTTGCAATGGGAGCTGAATGACGAATTCCTCGTCCAAACCGACAGGCTGATTTCCCCAAAGTCTCCTTAGCCCGGAGGTGGGAGGGCACACAATTAAATAGCAAGAAATTCTCATGGACCTGAGAGTTGTCCCTAATCAGGGCGGGGCAGACAAGACAGAAGTTCCTGCTGAGGCTTTGCCCCAGCCTGTGGGACTATGCCTTCTGACTTTTGGCAGATATCTGATTCCATAACTACCTGAGGGAAATTATGAAATTGAGTTTTGAAACACTTAATACCAGTATGGGTACAACGACAGATTTGACAGATTTCTGTAGCAGAAGTTTATCTTCATATTTTTTCTAAATAATACTCCACAAGGAAACTATTCTTCATCCTGCTCCCTGCATCGTATTGACATATATGTATGAATAATACATATATATGCCATATACATATATTATACATATACAAAATAGATATTCCAGAATTGAATACATTCTTATATTCTTTTGGTGAGTTATTGTGAATTTTCACCACATGACAGTTTTATAAGCATGTACTATACATGAGTTGGGGCATTGAAATTTCTATACATGTACAAGGCATGAATGAATGACTGTCCACAAGGAGGACAGTCCTCTTGTACACTATAAGATTGGTTACTCAAACTGGTTTAATAAAATGCTGATTGGCCAATAGCCAGGAAGGAAGTATAGGCGGGGCAACCAAACTAAAGATAATGGGAAGGAGAAGGTATAGAATCAGGAGACTCCAGCAGACACACAGAGAGAAAGATGAGCACATAGTACTGTGAAAAGGTGCCACCATATGGCAGAGTATAAGAAAGGAATATGGGTTAGCTTTAAGAGTAAGGGCTAGTTAATAACAATAAGCCTGAGCTATTGGTCGAGCATTTATAAATAATACTAAGCCTCTGTGTGGTAATTTGGGAAGCAGTTGCTGGGTATTTGGGATCAGGCGGCTCTGAGAGAGGAAACTTCCACCAACAGAGAAAAGACATATTTAGCCAGTCCTTGCATCTTCCCCCTTACTCGTCCTTTGCGAGGGCTTAGTCATTACACTCAAACTGATCACAGCCAAACTGAGACTCCTCTACCTACAATCAGTGTGATTCATGACAAGCTTTAAGGCTCTGTTGCTTCATCTATAAAAAGTCTTACTAATAAACAGAGAAGTTTAAGGATTAAGATCAAGGATGTCTTTAGGATGTTCCCATCAGCTCGGGACTCTATATTCATTCCTCTGGCTCTCAACAGATGAGAAGTCATTATGTTTCATAAGTACATCTTAACTGCAGTTCACAATCATAGGCCAGCTTTCTGAAAGCACTTTCTTAGCCCTGTGACCTAATCAGGGCCTCATTTTAAAATATAGCCTTGGGGCTTGAATAGGCGGTTTTGCTAACCAGCGGTCTTTCACGAAGGTCATGGGTCAGTAGCTCCAGAGCTGTCATTCATCCTTTACCATTCTCCTAGACTTAGCTCTGAACCCTTCGAGACAGATGTCCACCTGGCGCTGCTCAAAACAATAAAAACATTCTCTATATAATCTGCGACATTTGATAAGGCAGCTACCAGGTAAGTGAAACATAGCTAGCGCCAGCAAAGAACTCATTTTCATATAACCTAATTTTAATGAACTTAAATGTAACTCACCACGTATAGTTAATAGTTACTGTATTAGACAGAGCAAGAGTCTCAGGGACCATTCAAGATGTGGGTGTCTGAGTCGCTAACTAAGGGCCAGGGATAGATGCAATTCGCTTCTATTTATCAGCTTCCTTGAAGAGGGCTGCAGCTAGACTTTCTAAAAGCATTCTGTTCACATGAGTGTGCACGTGTGTGAGCACTGGAGAGGCAAGAGAACCACACTGTTGAAGCTGGAGACTGAGGTGGGGATTTAGAGCACATATGAAGATTACCCAGATCTTCTAGTGAAATCAAACCACACCAACCACTTGACTGAGGATGTCACCAAGATCCCATTCACACATGCCACTAGCCACAAAAACAAAAAAAAAATGCATAGGCTGCCCCTGCCTCTTACGATTATTGTGGACAAAATGATTTGAGGAAGGTCCTCTGGGGCCTTGGGTACCTTGAAGAAAACGTCTCAAGGCTTCTGATAACAGCTTATTTTAATGTAATCTAGCTTTAAAACTTCCATATCCTTTTACTTACGTTGTCAAATCATAGCAACACAGAAAACAGCCTAAAAGCTCCGAGAGGGGGGTTTGAAGAACGTGCCTTGTGTCAAGTCTGCACAGCTAAGACTCTGCCAGCTACCTATTTATTTTAAACACTGTTATTTGGCTCGCGTTTTCTTGTGGTTCCGACAATGATGCTGAATGTTTCTTCAAAGCCAGAGGAGTGCTACAGGAGCACATTAGGCAAGAG
Organism: Chionomys nivalis; assembly: GCF_950005125.1. NCBI lineage: Eukaryota > Metazoa > Chordata > Mammalia > Rodentia > Cricetidae > Chionomys > Chionomys nivalis. The sequence goes on along the minus strand of NC_080094.1, from coordinate 71,698,157 downwards.
GCTTGCAACTGATAGGACCCTAATGGCTGACGCTGACTCCCTTCCCCCACAAGCGAGCGCCTGATTCACCAAGGTGTCTTCTTAAGCTGATTTGAAATTCCAGTTGTCATACCGGTTTCAGGCTGTCTTGGTCAAATTAATAGGTAGGGCTACCTCTTTAGGCAAGAACCCATTCAACTGTCAGGAAGGAGCCTTCCAGCTGTAAGCCCTGCCCCTCCCTAGTGGACTGTCCCCAGAGAGAGTGCTGGTCTCTTACCTGCAAGTTTCAAACCCTAAATCCAGAGCCTTCTGCATCTGATCCATGGTGGGCAGGGTGCTGTTAAAAGCTTGGCAGAGGTCTTCTGCCTCAGTCCGTGAGATGCTGTAGCGGCCATTTTTCTCCACATGGAATACACCTGCAAAGCGGCAGGTTATATTCAAATCTGTGGGATCAAACAGAAATATGTTAGACTCTTCTGCATGAAAAGTTTGCACAAAACTAGATCAATGGTAAGAAGTGCTTATAAGTGAAGACATTAAAAGAGACAAACAAGAAAAAAAAAGTCAAACAGCAGGTTGGGGTGATGGCTCAGCCAGTAAAGTGCTTGCTTTGCAAACATGAGAACCTGAGTTTAATCCCCCCAAATCCACATATAACAGGCTGGCTATTGTGGCCAGCATTTGCAATGCTAGGGTTGGATGTGACAGGTAGATCCCTTGGGCTCACTGCCCAGGCAGCTTAGGCTTCTTGGTGAGTTCAGGGCCGATGGGAGACCTTGTGTCTACAAACAAGGTGGATGACACCTGAGGAATTACAGTCAGTGTTTTCTTCTTGCCTCAACGTGCATGTCACACGTGTGAACAGGCCTATAAACGTGAACGCACACACACATGCATACCCATGAAAGCCGAAGACTGCCCATGGCATCTCATGCTTGAAATCCCAGCACTTGGGAAGCTGAGGTAAGAGAATCACCTAAGGTTAAAGTCAGCCTGGGCTACCTGTGAGATACAGGTCAACCACAGCTACAGTGTATCCCTACCTCAACAACATCAACAAAAATCCAAATAGACATCTCTACTGATGCAGCCTTCAGAACTCACTCTGGCTTCCCAAAGATACATTAAGCTTAAATCTGAGTCCTGGCGGCATAAAGGACCCCCATCCTTAAAGAATCTCCATCAACGAAGAACTCATGAGAAACTGACCAAATCCAGGGGAGTTATGAAGAAACACATGTCGGCTACTAAGAAAACTACACACACACACATCTACCCCCTACACACACGTGATGTGTGCGTGCACACACACACACACGCACAATAGTATTGCACATACAGTTCTGTGTTTGGTTCCACACTTATTCTTATACTGTGAGCACGCTTCCACAATCAACGGGTGCTGCTCCTTACCTTATCACTTCTAACACTATATACTCAGCTGCACCCAAAGCAAACTTCCTTCTGGTCAAGAGCAATGCCATCAGGCTGTGGCCTCCCTCCCTCTCCAGTCTGGGAGCTGTGGGCACTGCTCCAACCCCAGAGTTTCCCCCCTGGCCTCCATCAGGCACCCTGAGCTCCTCCAGACCCGAGATCACACACCTGCCTTCTTTCCTATGTGGAACACTCTGTCCTTAGAGCCACGCAAATGGTTCTCTTTTCTTCTGAATTGTCAGCCCACCACGTTTTCTCTCAGCAGTGCCTGAGATACCAGGCTAGGATTTAAAACCCAGGTCTGGAGTCACAGAGAAGTGACCTTAACCCAGATCTGGACCCTTCGAAGTTCAAATTAACTTTCAACAACAAAAAATTGAAGCTGGAGAAGGGAATTGCTGAAGGAAGTGACTGGACCGTTTCTCTCTAGAATCACAGGCTCTTCCTGAAGCAAACTTTGTTCTACATTTTGGCATGGCCTGTGGTGGGAACTGTCCTTTGGTCATCTTGAATCTTTGGGATTCTGTGTTGCATAATTGTCAACAGTACCCTAAAAGGTAAGCGCTGCATGTATACTTGAATGCTAAGAATCAGAAGCTAGGAAGAAATAAAGCAACTTCCACAGGTCCTCAGCTTTTAGATGGCTGAAGTAGTAACTCCTCTCATCTGGGTTGGCCTCCCTCAAAGAGGGGTGTGAAGCAGTTTTCCACGTGCCCAAGGTTCTTCATGTTTAAAACAGGGGAGAGGCTCACCTAAACCACTGCTTCATGAGGACAAAAGAGGGCCCATTTATTATGAAGTATGGTTATTACAGGTGCCAGCTGCCTTCTCCTAGAACAGGAAGCAGGTTCCGAACACGACAAGGCAGTGTCAGACAGATGCAAAACAAAGAAATAAGAAGTCACCCTGGAGAAGGCCCAGGCCATGGCAAGTTCGTTTCTTCACCTTGGTTTGTGTCATCGGCAAGCAGCTACTTTAAAAGCAGAAACAAAGCCCACGAAAGCCTGGAGGGAGGCAGTTGCAGTGAAGGAAAGATGCTCTGTGCAGCTAACTCCTTATCTCAGGGGCCCAGCGCGCTCGCCGAAGCCACTCATGCAGCTCTTGGCTGATGAAGCAATGTGCACACACCGGAAGGAAACGCACAAGCTCCCTTTGAAACGCTGTTTATTTTTACTGACATTTGCAGCTCAGTCTCAGATGGCCAATTTCACAAAGGGACCCTGTTACTCAGGGAGACAGCCCTTCCAGGCCTCTCCTGATCCCGCATACAAAAGGAGAGAGAAGTGTCTCAATGGGCTTCTTGCAGGTGAGGCTGCTGGGGCGACTTCAGTCAGATGCCACCTGCCTGCTCCTGGCCCAGATGGCTGTTGTCAACTCCAAGGTTAAAAATAAAGGCTGAGGCTTGGACAATGGTCTGGAGATGAGCAGCAGTTTCTTTCTTATGAAAATCGATTCTAGCTTGCCACCTGGCCGACGGGTTATGCAAATGCAAGAGAAACCAATGCAAACGGAGACTTTTGAGTAAAATCCCTTGAGTTCCATAGGCAGTAACCGGTGTTACTGTAGAGACAGTGTGTCCACACAGGATGGTTATTCAGTAAGTATGCCTGAAACTGCCTGTGTGTGTGCGTGGGCCATCAAGGATGGTACAAGACAGAGAAACTCAGCCTTCATCTTGCTAGCTTAGCCCGACATACTACAGGCATCTGAAACGGTTACTGGGCGAGTGAGACATTCTCAGGAAATATGAAGTACACGTTTCTGTTTGTTTTAATCTTGTGAGGAGGAATCCCGCTCCTTATCCCAATGGCACCTGGACCATTAAGAGTCACAAGGATAATGCCCCAGACTTCCAGATCAACTGTCATGTGAGTTGGTGATAATCAATCCCTCAGCTTTGGATCACCCCGGCCTTCAAATGGGCCAAACCCTCAGGTCTGTGTATCATCTAAGCCCTAGCAATTTATGAAGACATCCTAACTCTCTTCCTTATATTTATATAGAGCCTATTTTTTTTTTGCCCCAAAGGGTATTAACACTACCAAGCACAATAGTAGTAGTGAATTCTTCTGTATATGTCAGGCACTCTTCTAAGTATTTTACAAGTGTTAACTAATCATCTCCTTAAAACAACTCTAGGGTAATATTAATCATCACTCTCCAGATAGAGAAACTGAGGCATGGAGAAAAGAAACTATACAAACATGCCTGAGGTCACGGAGCTGCAGTGGTAGGGCAGATGTTCAAACCCACCCGGAATGGGCTCCTAGGACCTTCTTCTCCTGGCAGGATAGGTAACTCCCCTGGCTTCCTTATCCTGCAAATGCACAGCCAACGCTGTTCCCAAACATCATGAGAGCAGGGTGAGATAGAAGTAGCATGGACTAGGGAGCATCTCTAGCAGAGCTCAGGTAGTGATGGGCCAAGCTCCAAGCAGGAAGGAAGAACCTCAGAATCTCTATCTGCATTTCGGTCCTCAGAAACAAAAGCCTCTGGGATCTGGGAGTCGCTCTGACTTGCAAGGCAAACTTTAGAGCTGGGAAGCTAACTCAACCCATATAAAACTTGCTGAACCAGGCATGAGGCCCTGTAAGAAAGACAGCTGGGTGGTGTGCTCTTGGAAACCAGTACTGGGGAATCAGACACAGGCTGACGCCCAGGCCTTACTGGAAAGCTCGCCTACCAGTCAAGGTGAGCTCCAGGTCAGGGAGAGACACTGTCTCAAAGAAAAAAGAAAGGTGAACAGCTTCTCAGTAGTGAGAGATATGTTGTCTTCTGTCCTCCACACGCGTGCAAGCACCTGAACACCTACACATGTGCACCCATATGCATACATTCACATGTAAGGGAACACACATGCCACACATGTTCACATGAAGGAACTAATTAAATGGCAATCACACCTCTCAAACAAGTCCTTCCTTATGAGGATCCATTAACAATGCTTCCAGCTGAGTCCTCTGGTCCCCAATACATCTCTTTTATCTGAGTGACTTGAACTGCTAAAGCCCCTCCCTTTGAGAGACAGAATGTACTCAGGGAAGGATGTAGACGGAGGTTCCATCACGCTGCTCCTTTAGAGTACTAGTTAAAGCAAGTTGTGAGCAGGGCAGGGGCGTCCCCAGGCCCAGCCTTCAAGAGTCTGGTTTGCCTGTCCTCCTCAGAAAGACCAGAAAAAGAGACGGCATGAGTGTCTCCATGGGCACATGGGAAAGGCAATAGCTTAGCCTAGTTCCGGTCTTCCCAGTCTTTGCCACTTTGCAGGTGGCACGGATAAGTAGCTGCTAAACTTCTCTTGATGTTCAGCCTTCCTGAAGTGATCACAGCAGCAACCTGCCAGAGTCTGCAGGACTCACTAACTGAAACTGAGCAAAAATGGAGCTTCTAAATAACTAAAGTTGTGCACGCTTGTTAACTGCCTTAAAACTTCACCAACACACTAGCAAAGTCATTTTCAAAAATTGTATTGTTTTGAAATTAAAATATAATTATATAATCCCCCTTACATCTATACATCTCTCCAAACTCTCCCATGTCATCCTTGCTCCTTCTCAAGGCCTTTTAACACACTCTGTCTCTGTCTCTCTGTCTCTCTATCTTTGTCTCTCTGTCTCTCTCTGTGTCTCTCTGTGTGTCTCTCTCTGTCTCTTTGTCTCTCTGTGTGTGTCTCTCTGTGTGTCTTTCTCTGTCTCTCTCTCTATAGATATATAGATATAGATATCCTTTTAATGTTACTTGTAAGTATATGATTTCAGGGCTGACCACTTAGTATTATATAACCAATTAAGGTACTCATTCCTGGGGAAGAGTCTGAGAAATCCATTTCCGACATGAAGAAACTAAAGTACAAAGTGGTGTCCAAAGTTGTCCAAATAGAAGGGTCAGACTTTGAGCCTGATGTAGACTAGATTAAAAGTCACTCTCAGAAAAGCCACAAGTCACCTATGGCAGATACATCTACCTATCTTTAGTTTTCCCTAAGCCTGTCAGATCAAGAGAGACAGATTTCATTAGGGACATTACCCTAGTGATTTAACACTTTGCTTACACTGTAGAGTAAGGGAGAGATGGGTTCTTCCTACACCCAGTCATTTCCTAAGTGGGAGAAAATCATAACGCCATCTGAAAGGGAGCCACTGTGTAATTTCCACTCAAGTTTCCATTATGTGCTTCTTCCCAAACTTGCTTGAGAGGTAAGCGGGGGTGGTTCCTGCTCTAGAAGGCAGGTAGACTCCCCATATCTAAGGGCCAGCACCCAGGCTTTGCTGAGAATTCTCTACTGGCCACTAGAATGGTTGAACTTGGAGCTTTGTTTCTATGAACGCTTGCTGTTTTTCAAGAAAGAAACTGTTTCCAAGGACTGCTTCTGTTTTTGTAACTGGCTTTATCTGTCTATACAATGAAGTCAGCATCTCTGCAATGGGTACAACAGATTCATATTCACACAGGTTTAGGCAACCATTTATAAAGCTAGACCTCCTAAAAGTGGACAGCCATATATCCCACATGAAGACCCCCAGAAGATACTCGCGAACATATTGTGCCCAATAGAGGTGGATAGCTGTCCAAACCTCTTCTCTAGATGACCCCAAAAGAATTCTAGCTTGCCTGCATGAGCCAACCACATGCCTACCCTCTTTCTGTCATCTCCCCATGAGTTCTGAAGCAGAATTCGGTATTTTACTGTTGATTTGGCTCACAGTAGGCTGTGTGTGAAGAGAACTTGCTGTCTTAGCGATAGTAGAATTAGAAGGCAGGCCAGTTCCTGCAGCTCGGTGACTTGCCCAATTCCCACGGTCCACTTATCACAGATTGTGAAAAAAAACAGTAAGCAGAGACAGCACCTATTCTGAGTAATGTTTCAGTTTTTAGGATTTTACAGCTAATAATTCATTTTATTCTCATAAAAATTCTATGTAATGGACTACTTTATTAACCTCGTTTTACATCTGAATTGACTAATACATTAAGATGTCTTAAGGAACTGGTAGGGGCAGGCACACCCTGAATAGTCAGACTGATCCCGTTACAGTGTTAAACGGTAGCTAGACATGGAAAGGGTTCAAACACCACCAGAATCTCATTGGCTGTCCACGTGCTTTTTAAAGCGTGGAGAGGCAATCATTAAACAAGTTCTAGAGGGAGACTAAGGCTTACTGGAGATGATTTTAGGATGAAAGTCTCCTTCACTCTGACAGGCAAAACTTTCACCCCACGGGTAGAAGTCGCTTCAATGCAAAATTACCTTGCTATTGGAACTGCTACCCACTCCCAAGAAAGACGTCCTGAGCTGGCCACCTCTCTCTCCCCTTTCCTCTTCCTACTATACTCTTGGGAACTGGAACAGTCCAGTTCCAGCAGCAGCTTTAGTCTTCTGTCCTTTAGATCCCAAGTGCTCCAGCCATGGCTAGGCAGAGCTAGTGAGAAGAGCGAGCATTCAGGATTGACTTACAGCTGGGCCCACCACAGCAGAGTATGCTTGTGACCTTCTGAGATGGCTACGAGCCATCCCAAAGATCTACACTGACCAAGTAGACACTCTAGACTGATCCAGCTGGAACCTGACACCCTGGATTGACGGTCCTCAACAGGATGGTGCACCTAGGAGACAGCCACCCTTTTGGGCAGTGAGTGGCAGCCCAAAGAACTGGTGAGCCCGTCACACGGTCTTCACTTTCACAGTGTTCGTTATCTAAAAGCCAAGGCTCAACTATTGCCCTCGGGTTCGCAGAGCCTACATCTTGCACAGAAGATGATGCAGTTCATGAGCCCAGCTGAGCCAATTCTGGTTAGAAGCAGGGAGGGAAAGCGCCAAGTTTAGGGAAAAAAATCCTGGTAATTAGATCATCCATGAGCAGGGTAGGACAATGCAGAGCCTTAAACAAATTATCTGGGAGGAAAGAGAAACTTAAGTCTAGAGTGACTGAGCATGGTTCCCAGACCATTATGAGGCCAGGACAACCTCGGGGGACATAACTGCAGAATCCTGACTTCTGCTACAGTGATCCTGCCTCATAGTGTTTTTCATAAAAGGTATGAGCGAGTTGTTCCCAATAAATCCCTAACTCATGGTCATGAAGCATCATCCCGAGGCACATCATGAAGAAGTCATTCTTCTTTCTACCCATTTGATGTCTTGGAAGCCCAGAGCTTCCATCTGGGAGCCTTTCAAGCTGTGTAGCCCCTGCTTCACCAGACCTGCTGGTGCAGAGGAAGGCTGGTAGCCTTCCCATGGTCCCCACACTCGTCCCATCGTCTGACTCCCATGTGATGGGTGCCTAATGAAAGAGCATATTGTTCAACATCCACTTCCAAATGAGGCTAAAATCCTTGTCAGTAGCTGGACTGCCTTTGGCTGGCCACTGGCAGACCATGGGTTCCTAGTGACTCAGTCTCTCCGGGAATTGCCCCCAAGGCGGGTGAGGGTTTAAAGAGCAGAGAAAACAGTGATACACAATCATACGGAGAGAGGGAATTTCCTCCAGAAGTTGTCCTGGGTGCTTTTAACTGAGCTAGCTATTCATCTCTTGGCACTTAGAGAGGAAAGGCACCCCAATGTCTGGGGGCCTGGCTGAACACCCTGACGTCTAAGGAACAAGGAGTTCATCATGAGTCAATGGGACTCTATGAAAGAACAACCCTCTCAGAAGCTGTCACCCTGGTGATTTCTGCCAAGTCCTCCCCTCCAAACAGCAAAGCCATTGCGTTGTCTAGAAATATCTTGCGTAGTTTTCGGAATTTAGGGAGAAGCCTTCTTCTTGTCTTTTGCTTCAATGTTGGGGACATGGCAGTGAGAGCCTGCTGAAAATCCCACCCCTTCTCTTAGGTCCAACAGGGTGTTTGCCCCTTGGTATTACCTCACTACATAAGAGCTCTGTAAAGCCAAGTCGTCCCTGGGGAAACAAGCCTCCAGGAAGACAAATGAGAGCAAGAACCCACAGTGCATACCCTTATATGTTGCCATGGCAACCAGGAAGTCCACTGGCCCCAACACCTTTGTTTTTTTCTCTTTTGAATCTTATTGATTTAGCAGATTGACTCGCACAAACCCAGGATGTGGTAAGCGAACTGACAAAGCATCAGAAACCCACACAGGGTTTTTCCTGCTGCAGTTAGGGAAAGAAAAAAAAAATGATAGCTCCACTTTGTCTTGCAATTACCATTTTTTCTGGGCAGCCGTAATTGCTTCTACATCATCTAATTAGAGTATAGTTTGTGCTCAAGTCTAGAAGCAGCACTTTCAGAGAAGGGTAGCTCAGGAGAGGCGCCTTAGCTGTAACTTGCTTGTATCTGCACTTCAGAAGAGATCAGCAGAGTCCTGCCATGGTGATATGCCAGAACCTTCATCTAGGAGTAGGATGCACTGGTCACACCCAAATTCTGCTCATTAGAAGCTATGCGACCTTGAAAAACTCACAACAGCAGCAGGGATACATCTAGTCTTCCTCCCTCCTGGGATAAGATAAGAATATGCTCAAAAGACCTTGTATATATTTTTATGAAAATGGTTTTATGTAATCCAGCAACAGGTACAACGACTACAGGCCAATTGGAAAGCCTTTTAAAAGAAGAATATACATCATAAATACTAACTAAATAGTATAATCATTGGGAATCTCAAATCTAAATAAATAGCATGAAAACTAGAATATCCTTGGGGCTTGCAAGATAAAAAGGCTCAGAGTATGGGTGTGTACACCTGAGACACACTCAAGTCTCAGAAATGTTTTCAAAATTCTTACAGGAGTGAAGACATGTTTTGGTGTTACTCTCTGCAGAACAGAATGTATCAAAGTACTTGAGACCTTCATCTTCTTGTCATGTTGGAATTTATCTCACCAAATATGCATATCAAAAACCCTGTGAAGTCTGGAGGGGGGTGCTAGGCACCCATTTTACAGATAAAAAATTTAAGGAATGAGAGATGTAGGAAAAGTTTGATGAACATATAGATGTTGCCTCGGGTCACCTGGGTCTCCTGGTTTTTGTTGCCCTTGTTTTGGGTTGACATCAGCCCAAGGAGGGGGTGACCACAGCAGTCATAGAGAACAATAGTAGTGTTCATCTTCTTCCCCTGACCTCCATGATGCATTGGTAAAAATCACGACAGGTGAGACAAAAATATAGTTGCTTGAGGCAGAGGCAAAATGAGTGCGCTGAGACAAACCTAGAGCCTGAATCTACCTGCTGTTCATCCTCAGACCAGTACCCAGGCTACCCCATCAGGGACCCTGGCACTCCCAAAATCCCCTAAGGAAATATCCAAACCAGTCTGAAAACTCTGTGGTAAAGACCAGTCATTAAATGGTAATCACCATTTGGTCAGTCTTAAAATGAAGCACACTAGGAAAGTGGGTCACCCCACATGATGTCTGTGGAAACAGACAATGAGCATGGAACTCAAGGTCCTGGAGCTCCAATTTTATGGGCTGTCCCACATAAACTACACCATGCAAAAATGCCTTAGAAATAACAAGCCTAGTGTTGGATCACTTTTGTATTTCTTCCCTTGGATCAAACATAAAAATACCTTGCAACTTAATGTCCTCCACAGAGACCCCATGCATTGACCTTACAGAGAGGAAATAGCAAAATGAGAACATCCAGGATATTTTGCCATGACTGTGACTACGTTAAGAGTGGGCCTGACAAAATTTCAAGATTGAGTAACTGAAGTAAGGTTTATTATCCTTCAAGGTGGAGTCACCTAGAGAAGGGACATGAAAGGCCATCACCAGTTCCTGCGAAGCTCGGCTACAGTGCACAGCTACCATTGAGGATAGTTCCTATTTTGATTTTCTTTCCCTTTTCCATCTCTTTTACCCTCTTTTCGAGTGAGAGTCAGAGATTCCAGACTGCCGAGAGCTGCTACTCTGTGGGGGAATGGTAGCCTGGATGTCCTAAAGATTCTCCATCATGTGACTTTTTTGAGCAGTCTCTGGAGGTTAAATAAATGACCTTCCTCATCTGCGAGGCAAGTGAGACACAACTAGCCCCCACATCTTACGAAAGTGGCAAAAACTCGAAGCTACGCTAGCAAGCCGAGACTAGGTTTCTGAAAGACACAGCTGTCAACTTGGGACACCAAGATTCACATTTAAAATGCGAACCAACTGCGGGGCAGAGTAGGCTGGGGAACTCTGGCGCTAAGTCCAGCCAAGCCCTTGGCTGGCTTTCTCAGCCATGCTAACGCAAGGGGCACATGGTGTGTATCTGGTAACCCTTGCTCAATGGCTGCCTCATCTCACGGCAGTCGTGGAAGGGCTGTGACCATCACAAGCCTTCATGCAGGTGGCGGGTGACAAAACTGAGGCTGAGAAGTTAAGCAATCTGCCCGAGGTGGTACCGTTAGGAGTTGAGCAGACTCCTTCCTGTGTTGTCATGGCAGCCACGTGTGGATGTCTCTCCCTGCTGCACTTTGGTGTCCAGAAGTTCCAGATGAGAAGTGGAGTCAGGTCTCTCCCTAGACAGCTTGGAGACCACGGACGCAACATTCTAATCCCGTGCAAATAGAGTTGGTGGCTGGGGGGAGCTAATTATTACTTTTCCCCCGTAGGGTGGATAATTTCATGCAGAAATCTGCACTGCACTGGAACTTCAGAGGTCTGTGCCTAAAGAAGTTGGGCCTTTTAGGGACCTGTATGAAAAGAAAACTCTTACCGAACTGACCGAATTTCTACTTGGCTGGAGCAGTAAGCAGGCCAACACCTCTGCTCTGACACTATCCAAAAACCAAACCAAACCAAACCAAAAAACCCACTTAATTCAGCTACTGATGCTTTTAGCCCCTCCCTCCACACTGTCGTTTTAATTCCCAGGAAGAACGATGATGGCACATCCTCTAGCAGCTACAGCGTTCCAGCCCCAGTAGCCTCTGCCCGTTACTCAAAAAGCTTTCCCTGAACGACTATGAGTTTGGGAATAAAACTGAGTTGCCCATAAACCTTAACACTTATCTGCAAGTCGCCCTTTATCTGTAGTTCACCTCGTAACCAACACTGACTTAAGGTGGATTAAGCTGGAGCAAGTCCAGAGGCTAAGTTGGTGCCTTAGTTACCGTTACTATTGCTGGGATAAAAAAATACCATGACCAAAAGCAACATGGGGAGGAAAAGATTTATTTGGCTTCTATATCCCAAGGCACAGTCCACTGAGGGAAGCCGGATGTCATCAGCTCCCACCCACAATGGGTTGGGCTCTGCCTCATCAATCACTAATTTAAAAACGAACTCCAGGCTTCCCTACAGACTAATATTATGCAGGTATTTCTTTTTTTTTATTAATTAATTTATTTAATTATTAAAGATTTCTGCCTCTTCCCTGCCACCACCTCCCATTCCCTCCCCTTCCCCCAATCAAGTCTTCCTCCCTCCTCAGCCCAAAGAGCAAGCAGGTTTCTCTGCCCTGTGGGAGGTCCAAGGACCACCCACCTCCATCCAGGTCTATTAAGGTGTTTCTCAATTGAGGTTCCCTCCTCTCAAATAACCCTAGCTGTGTCAAATTGACATAAAACTATCCTGCACAGTTGGGAATTATTATGAGGAAGACCCCATTTCAAACCAAGATTTATGCCTTTACTTTTTCACTGTTTTCAAGTATATTAACAAACTGTGAAGCCACACAGCTATAAGAATATATATATTTGCAACAACAAAGTATTGCAATCACCAGGCAGAGTTCTAGGTCCCCAATTTCAAAGTTGAAGGTACAGAAATTATCAGGTCACATTTCCAATTTGCTATCTCCCTTTTCTCGTTTTCTCTTTTTCTACTGCGTGCTACAGTGAACAGGTGGACAGGGGAAGGTGTGAAGATGACTGTGCTTATACAGCCTGTCTGCTGCTCACTCCTCGGACACCTCTGCGTGCACACTGTAAAACACGTGCTGCAGAGGCTGCTCTGTGCCGAGATGTTTTAAATATGGCTAAAGGACTCCCAGGATTAGGACTTTTCCAATCACACAGTAAACTGAGAGGCTGTAATTCCCACCTCTTCCTGCGCTTCCAACCTGTGAAACTGCATATGTAACAGCAAGGCCAGCCTCAAATGGCAAGCTCCCAGAACTCATTCCTAACAAGCTTTTACATCCAAGTCAAGTCACAGGGTTTGGACAAGAAGCCTGAGCACTTGTTACGTGTTCACACTGAGTGGGCCGAGCATAACTTCCCGATATTAAGGAAGATGGCTCATGTAAAGACCCACAGGCCTGGAAACACAGGAAGATACAAAGAACCCCTCGATCAATTTGTCAAAAGAAAATGTGTTGATTTCTCTTGAAATAAATGGCCATTCAATATGACAAGGGAGCACACCTGCCAAAGGGCTCTTCTTTTACTACAGAGAGCTCTAGAAAGCTCCAGGTGAGAACAAATTGCCACTTGGGATGAAGTCTGTATGTTCCAAAGCACATACCTATAATAAGGGTATGATGAAAGGTGCTGACTCACAGGACCAGCCATAAAATATGGATGTATGTGCCAGCTATGATCCTGAGTGCAAGAGATAAGGACAAATCCCTGCCATCAAAGTGTACGTGAGAAAACAGACACCTGATAGATAAGCCACCAACCTATGAATGAGGCAGCTTTAGGTACCAATAGTGCCACAGAGAAAACAAAAGAGGGCGTTGTATGACTCCATGGTGGGGCTGCAACAGCAAGTAATCATGAGGTCATAAGTTCAGTCTCCTAGGAAACCGTGGACTTGTTTGTTTGTTTGTTTGTTGGATTTGAGTGGGATCTGACACCTGGAGTGGTGACTAATCTCCATTGTCAACTTGCCTGGATTGGGAATCACCTGGGAGACACCAGGTTCCTGGGGATGTCTGGGAGGTTTTTCCAGAAACCTTCACTGAGGAAGGAAGGCCCACCCTGATTTTGGCTAGCACCATCCCATGGGCTGGGGCTCAGGACTGAATGCAAAGGGTGAAAGAAATGCCAGAATTCCCTGTGCCCTGATTCCCGGTTTTCCCAAATGTGAGGAGTCCCAGCTGCAGGCTCCAGCCACCACGAGCTCCACATGCTTGCCCTGTCAGAGTGGACTGTACTCTAACCACAAGCCAAAAGAAGTTCTCTTTCCCTCAATGCCCTTTCTGTCACAGCCATGAGAAATATAAACAATACACTCAACCAAAGGAAATCTCTCCCCTTACCCATCCCCAGGTTGAATTAAATTTGGAACTCATCTTTGCCTTCCAGAGTTCTAAAGGACATGCGCCTAGAATCTGGACTCTGTGGTGTAGACAAGAGAGAGTTGGAAGGTAAGTATAAGACATCCGAAAGCCCCGGCTCTGAGAGCAAGAGCTCCATCTGGATCATAAGCTGCTTACAGGATTGGGGCAGGTATGGCTATATCTGTCCCTTGTAGAGCTTAGAAATCCAAGGCAATTCGGGGTTCCAGAGTAGCCTAGCAGTGTGACTCTGATATCGGTGCCAGTTTTACTTTAGCTCCTGGTACTTGGAAATGGCAGGGATTTAACCCTATGAAGTTACTTGGAAATGGCAGGATTCACCCCATGAAATGTAAGCTCCTAACAGACCACAGATGACTGTCCTGAAGTGGGGCCCTCCTCTCAGCTACAGGATGAAAAGCATGTCATATTTTCTAACCTTTAAGCCTCAGGTTTTTCATCAGCAAAGTAAGGCGATGCTTTCCGCATGGAGTGCTTTTCGGGATGAGATGGGGAAACACAGCTAACGTGCTTGGCAAAGTGTCTGAGTTTTGGCAAAGTGCTTGGTAGCTATTGGTCAATATCTCAAAGATACCTCAGCGAGTAAGGTGTCTTCAAAGAAGCCTAGAGGTAAATGTACCTTTTATGCCAATTTAATTTATGGTCAGTCACTATATTCTTGATTAAAGCCAAAACCTTCCAGTGTTCAAGTTGAGTAGGATCCAGGACCCGGGCCCTAGATATGTAGCTTCTAACAATTCAAACTGCCAGTGAGAGATTATGAATGAAAACCTGAAAAAATACATAGAGGACAGATGGATGGGAGGGTGGGTGGATGATAGGACTGAGCTGACCTGAGAGATTAGAGAAATCCAAATATTTTATATAAAGAACATCACACCAGGAGAAATCTGCCCCACCCAACCAGTGTGGTCCCCATGAAGGCTAGCCTCATTCATCTTTACATCCACAATGGTGGACACAGAATGTGGCACTAAATAAACGTCTCTTTGGTTTAGCGGAGAAAGCACTAATTTGACGTGGTACTCAGTGCTCGACTCCTTACTGATAAGCTGTGGGCACTTGAAGCATCACTCCAGCTCTCTAGACCTTAGTGTTTTCATCAAAGAAGTCATTGGATTCCAGGATCTCTAAGTTCCAACTCAGCCGTCTTCCTCTAGATGAGGTCTGTGTTTCTTTCTGCCTAGCGCTCCCAATGCTCCAGGGACCCCGGTAGCTCTCTCTTGCCTGCGGGGTAGTGTGGCATTTTGTTCTACTATCTGGACAGCTAGGGTGTAATGAATATTTCAAGCAGGGTGGACTGGCCAGTAGAGTGAAAGGGCAGACAAAACAAAAAGATAGTGTGAGCAGCATCCTGTTCTCGAATTGCAGCAAACGAAGCCGTTTGCACACAGGGTGCAGAGTCCACCCATCAATGGAGCTTCAGGCAAAGAATGGTTTCAATTAAGAGAAACACAACAAAGTTGCTAGTTTCCTTAGAGAGAATCTTCCTAAATTACCACAAACATCCCCAGAATTCCCTACAGTGAATTTCAGGATTTGGGGCCAGTTCAAACAACTCTTCAGTCCTGGGACAGTCCTTGCCCTAAAGGACTGTTCTGTGGGAACAATGAGAACTATCCCCACCCTGGGCTGGCTCCCTAAATTCTGATGGTCTTGGAGGCCTTACTGTCCCCAAGAAAAAGGGAGGAAACTCGCATTATCCCCTTTCTTCCTTAGCAATCCTTCTGAGTTGTTGTAGTTGGGCCTCTTTACTCAAAGATCCAGAGAAACAATGTTTTTCATTCTAAATTCTTTGCAGACAAGGAGACCTTGACTTTTCTTTTTTTTTTTTTTTTTTTTTTTTTTTTATTTTCGAGTCAGGGTTTCTCCGTAGCTTTTTGGTTCCTGTCCTGGAACTAGCTCTTCTAGACCAGGCTGGCCTCGAACTCAGAGAGATCCGCCTGCCTCTGCCTCGACCTTGGCTTGTCTAGGCCTCTGAGCCCTGAGAGCAGAAGAACAGAATTAACCCCACAAAGTAGAATGGATGCTGGTGGAATAGTGTTGGACAGGGAAGGCAACTGAGAATTCGATGCAAGCCCAGGCCCATAGGATCTGAGACATCTAGAACAAGCAACTCCTATCCACGAGCCTCCATTTCTCAGACTCCTTTGACTCTAATGAAATTTTGTTGCTCATTTATTCAATATGTATTTACTCAAAAAAAATAGATGGTGTAAGACAATGAATAAACACATGCAAATTGCCAGCAAAGGAGTAGACCATAGTACCTACTCGGTAAAGTCCTCTTCCACCGGGAAAAGAAAGCTGTAGGCACCTGGCCTTAACCCCCCGGACACAAAAGAAAGCTAAGCTCTGAGTCTATTATCTCTTTATACAAAGGAAAGTCTTCTCTGCTTTGATAATCTGTTGTTTCATTCTAAACCACAGCCTAAAAGAAACGAGCCAAACTTTCATGAACTAAAAGGAAGATGGGAAGCTGACTCAAACACAAATACTCCCATTAAAAGGTGTAAAAGCCTTGCTCATTTTTGGGGTGTGTCTGGGAGTGGCTTTTGGAGGAGAGCAGAACTAAGCAGTTAGAGGCAATTACAGGTATTTTTGGAGGTGAAAGAATTGAACATCCCAATGACAGGCAGATAGGCATTTACTCTACGCACTCAGAAACTGGGCCCCAAGCTGGGACTTGTGGGAAGGGTGTGGGCGCAGAGAAACTCCGGCAGGAGGAAGCTATCATACTAAACCACCCCCAGAGGTTCCTGTGTGCTGTGAGACACAGAACAGCATTGCAAAGAGGCCTTTCTAGGGACGGCGGGAGAAGGCTCAGCAGGTAAAGTGATTGCCACACAAGCACGAGAAACTGAGGTCAGACTTCAAAGATTCTAACTAATAAGTTACAAGGGAGGCCTGTGCCTGCAACCCCAGTGTTGGGGGGCGGGGGGATGGGGGAATTCTCTGAAATTCACTGGTCAGCTCGCTCACCAAATCGGTGAGATCCAGCTTTCCTAAGAGACCTTATCTCAAAGCAGGAAGACAAAGGATGATAAAGACATCCAGGCATCAACTTCTGGCCTGGACATGCATGCTCACATCCCATGCTCACACCATGCACACACACACACACACACGCACACACGCACGCACGCACGCACAAATGCCACTCCTCCAGCCCTCCCAGCAACTGGAAGAACAAGAGGCAGGAACAGATGCTCCTGCTGAGACAAGCAGCCTGTGTGATTGACTATAATTTTGCAAGTAAAGACAGGACCCGAAGCGTGCTTCCCACTTTGCTTTCGCCAGCTACAGCCAAGGTTCCTGGAACTTCACAGCTTTCTTCGTTTGCTCAGAAAGTGTTCCAGTAAGCCCGTGCGGGTGTCAGCACTCTGAGGTTCTGACCTCACCAAATGAAACGAGAAATCGTTGTCTAACGTTATGCTCAGAAAGGGAATGAAAATTTTTCCGAGGGCAGTCGGAAGTGTTCCTCAAATGTGCCAGGAGCACAGTCGGGGCTGAATGGGGAAAAGAGAAGCCTAGAATCCTTAGGATCATAACAATGATCATAATTATTGCTGTTGAATGCTTGTTCCATGCCAGAAATTCTATCAAGGGCTTCATGTACAGCATCACATCAGTCCTTAAGCCACTGGAGTTAAAATTCTGTTTCGGAGATGAGAAAAACGGGGCAGAGAAGGTAAGGGCACCGCTGAAGGTGGCAGCAGAACTCGAATCCAGCCGTGATGCCAGGACCCGCATTGCTTTCTGAGTATGCATGACAACGGATGATCCTGGCAGTCCAGACTTAACTATGTGGTCTGGAGTAAACATTTTCTCTTCCAGACATTAGAAAAAGATAAAACGTCTGGCTTTAAGAGACAGTGCTCCGTGGCCGCCTGATTGAAGCTGGGGCCTGTTTCTGAATGTCTTCCAGAGGGTCTGGGAAACTTGTTTGGAGAAACCAGATGAGTTTTCCAAAGTTTTCAACAATGCAAACAATGCAGAATCCAGAAGTGGCTGATGGCTGTAGCACTCCAAAAGCAGAAACAGGAAGCTCACACACTTCATAGGGCACTTTTCCCATGCCATGAGACGACAGCTGAAGGAAGCCTGGGGTTACCTAATGGCGCTTGTTTGAAGGGAGAGAACTAACTGTTCCAAATGCAAACCTGAAGAGAACCTTTGGGGGCTTCTTTTCTGCTCCACCAAGAGGGCTTCGAAGTATCCACAGCTTGCTTCTGCAAACCTCACCCAACTGCCCTGTTTCTAGAAGAGGAATGCTCCTCTGTCTTTCACATCTGTCTTAAGTGGTCAGATGCTGCCCACATGCAGATTCCCCGGAAGAGAATCTCTTGAATGATCCCACTCACGCAAGGACTGAGGAAACTGGAGTGACACAAAGCCAGAAAAAAAGAGGGTTGGAGAAAGAAGCCAGCCTGCTTGATGAGCTTCCTTCTCTTAATCGCTTGTGTGTGTGTGTGTGTGTGTGTGTGTGTGTGTGTGTGTGTGAGAGAGAGAGAGAGAGAGAGAGAGAGAGAGAGAGAGAGAGAGAGAGAGAGAGAGTGGAAACAGTTTTAAAAGATGCTATTAATTATATGACTGACAGATATGGTGGTAGACTCATAGCAAGAGAGATCAGAGAGAGAGAAATGATTTTTTCAAAAATTGAACTTCAAACTTAGCCTAAACTCGCCATGTCTAACCATAATCTCACCCAAACCTCTCCAAGACTAAAGTAAATCATAAGCGTTCAGAGAAGGGAATTCAAAATCTCATTCACTCAGCAGGGATTCTTCTAGTCACTCTGTATGCTAGGAACTGTGTTACTGGGGTCAGGACAAACAAACAGGTTGCATGTCGTCACAATCCCAGCAGAAGCCATGGCCCAGTGGAGAAACTAGATCTTGGACAAGTCAACCCCAAAGCTCAATGAGTCATGAGAGAAACACAAGGTGTGGTGGGATCCAAGAGCTCGTTCTAGCTGCAAGCCTTGGCTCTGCCAGCTCCTACTGAATGCAGTCTCAGCTGGGAACAAAAGGATGCACTGGGAACTAATTAACCAAGCTGCAAGGTGCACAGTCAGGAAATTCATCTCAAAATAAAGCATAAGTCATGCTGGCTCAAAAGAACCCATTTCCTTCATCACTAGATAGAGCAAAACCCGGTCTCTTTCCTTTGTACAAAACAATCACATCTGTGATGTCCATCGTTAAACATCCTTGGATAGGGTCATAAATCCTTGAACTTTATTTACTTGGTCAAAAAGGAATGGAAACTCACCACAACAAGGAAAGAATGTAAGAGCTTGGGGGTGGGGGAATGGGGATATGTGCTGCAAAATCATGCCCTGGACACCTTGTGACTGTAACTCTCATTAGCTCATGTGTCTGTGGTTAGCTGCACAAGACTAGGCCTGCCAGCATTTCATCATGGATAGAGCAGATGATAACGTGGCCCCACCCCTCCCTAAGGAACTATCAGCAGTCCGTGGTTGCTGGAAGACAGGGAGTTACTTTCTTCAGTGGTGTAGCCACTCACAAGTTGCTGCTGTCCCAGTAAATAATCTCCCAACCATGCTCATGTGAGTGACTATAACTAAACTCTGCAAGTCATATACAAAACAGGCTTGAGAGCAACAGGGGACTCAGCAGGAAGAAGAAAGACTTCAGCAGATGACAGAATAGGAATGAGAGATGGGAAGGGGGGTAAAAATGACTCAAAATCATTATATGCACTTATGAGACAGTCAACAAAAATTTTAAATCCTGAAGGCCTCTCTCTAAAGCTAAATCATGCAGATTGGAGACACAGACTTGAGTTCTGGAGGTATAATCTAGGATTCTAATCCTCAGAGAACACCAATTAGCTCTGACCTTGACTTGCAGTGAACTTGGGAAAAAAATCATTAAAACTTTACTACGGTTAGGGAAAAAAGTATAATAATGCTAACCACGAAGTTAATGTGAATGCTGGACAAGATAATGGAGCTGAAAACACTTCACACACATTAAAACACTCCAGTGGAAAAATGTAATAGGAAGGGGAAGCCTGCCATCTCCCTTGGGAGTCATCATCTCAGAGCTTACAGGAATAGATGCGCATCCAAGGTCAGGGTAATTCTCTTTTAATGGATCACTCCAGAGAAGTGGTCCTTGTGTGGGGGCAGCTCCAGCAGCACAGAGATGGGCTGCAAGTCATAAGTTTCTAGTAATAAGGTGCTCAAACATGCAAAGGATGAACCCAGGAGCTATGGCTTATCAGTTATAACAAGTTTAACATTATTCATCAATGGTTTCTCCTTTTGTGGAAGAGAAAAAGGATACATTTGAAGCTACTGGGATTGAGAAAAAACATAGACCTCAAATTGTGATGAATCTCCCACAAAGCCTCACTATGAGGTGCAGCTTCTCAGAAAAAAAACTGGAGGATGTGGCTCAGAAAAATAAGAAATTAGCTTTGTGTCTTTGGCTTTGTCCTATATTGAGTCTCAAATCATATGTCTACCAGATTGGTAGATATGCTCTGGGGCCTTACACATCATTGCAGACATTGTTAAGACACATCACAGCAGACATTGTTGCACCGGCAATATAGATCTAACTGAACTCAAATCTGCACAGAAATATAGAACTTTTGCTGGAGATTCCCATCTCTAATGGATGGATCATGGTTGGGCTTAAGTCAATCACCATAGCCTGAGTTTCCTTGCCAGTTATGTGATCCCATTGGTCCAATGAAAGAAAAGAGGAGTCCACCAAAGCCCTCTGGGAAAGGTGTTTCTCCACTTTAAAAGAGAGGTGTTTGTGACTAAAGCATCCCTTCTGCTGATGAACACTGGCATAGTTTTTATGCTTGGAGCTGTGGGTGTCAGTTGGGCTGCATGAGGAAGACCAACGGCTGTCAGAAAACAACAAGAATAGCGGTGCACAGTTAGGAAAAGAGTGCCATGAGTCTTGGCAATATCACCTCGCTCCTGAGGTCACCTGCTCCCACATTTCTTACTGTGGGGGAAGTTATTCACAGAGATGCCTGGCTGGATGCCCTGACAAGTATGGATCCAGATACGGGCGGTGAATAACAAGCATGTGGTTTGCTGCCTCGATGGGGTGTAGCTTCTAGTGGGTTGTGATAGTGGTGACACATCCATATCTCACCTGCCAAAGGAGATGCATCTGAGTAACAGAGGATAAGGAGAATGCTGTCATCATGATGGGGCAGATACTCTTCGCTTTTCTTTCTTATATTGGATATGGTGGCCAACAATAGGCCATTTGGAGCAGGTGATGCCTATACCATTTGGTAAGTTTTTTTTTTAAACCTTCTGTTTCTTCAGAATTTGCCTTCCTTTGTCACTCTGACACAAGCTTCTAAAAGTTCAAGTCACTTCTTAGATTCCCCTGATTCCCTTCTGCCATGGGCTATTACAGAGCAGATATGATTACCAAGAAGCATCAGTATCTGGAGAACTTTTATACAATCCAAAAGGGAGGCCGCCAAAGGAGGCTTGGCTTAGCTCATATCACTACAGGGAACTTTGACCACACTCATCAGATCATGTTTTTCACACAGAGCTAGTGGGGTTCTGAGAAACCCAACAAATAAGGACCTCAAAGAACAAGGAATGCTGCAAACACAGTTAATGCTGCAAACACAGTTAATGCTGGTCACTTATGGGCTCAAGAGGCTCGGAACAGATGGGATCCCCTTTGTATATGCCTTCACTAGATTGTGGGTGTCTCTTCCATAACACAGGACACATGTAATTAAATAAGGGCTCATCTTTGTTTAGTGTCTGTCTCTCAGACACAGTTGCTTTCAGGAAGTACTGATGAGACTGTGCTTTGCATCTCAAGTCACATCCTCACTGTCTAGAAGATACTATACTTTCACACATGTTGTTGACACAACCCATGGAACATATGACCATCGACTTTGCTCAGAATCCCAAAGGTCAGGCTAGGTTGCTCTGGGTCTTTTGTTTCAGTTGCCCCATAAGTGAGAAAAGATTCAAAACACACCAAATAAGAGAAGCAAGAAAGTGAAGAGCTCTAACACAGCAATAGTCCCCAAAGGGTATAGTCACCTACACCATTCCCTATCATGCCGCTAATGTACTGTTCCTTTGGCTTCCTCCCTGTTTATAGTCCAGGTATTCTGAGAGCAGTAATACAGTGTTTAATAAACTCTTCTTTTATTTCAAAGAGGAGAAATGGACAAGGACTTGTCTAGGAGTCAGAAGGCCTGGGTTTAACTAGCTGATTTGTGACCTTGGGAAAGTCACTTGAATCATTGAGGTTTCCTTCCTTTAGATATCAAAGACAAGGGGCCTATAACCTTTCCAGCACTTCCTTCTAAGATGGTACCATCTTTGGCTTGCGGTGTCTAGGCCACAGTCACTTCTCTGTTAGCGTCTTTCTTCTCTTCCTGCATTTCTCCGTCTTCTAAGCTGTATTTTGGTGCTTCTGTGGGGACCCGGTTCAGCTTGCACCTTTCAAGTTGACTCTCAGTACTAGAAAATCAGACAACACCTCTCCCACCTGTCTCCAGTGCTGTGATTGAGTTACCCCCACCAAAAGCATCGAGCCCCATCTGTGTAGAACACCACAGTCCTCTGCCAGCTGAGATGCATTCTCATGCCTCGGGAAATGGCAGAACTAGGAAGCCTGAGCCAATACGGAGCCCTCTTAGATAAGAAGAAGTGCAAGCTCTGAGAAGATTGGTGAGCATTCCGAAGAATATGGTTTCAACGGCTGGGGTCAACCAGCAACAGGAGACAGAGATAAAGGCGAAAGTTAGCCCAGGTAATAATAACACCCTGTAGTTGTATTCACGTGCTTCAGCCTGACCAGGGAGGAAAAAAAAAAAAACCAAAAACAAACCTACTTTCACACCAGCAAGGGAAGGTGCAGAGGTCAAGGGGAGGCAGAGGGATTATTATCCTGGGTGGTTCACACAGTATTGGACAGATAAAGCCCGTAGCCCAAGGTCACACAATTAGGCTTTCACAGGTTGGGAATCAGAGCAGAGCTTCCTAATCTTACCTAGGGGCTATTTCTAATAGACTCTCCATGGAGCCTTTTGTTGATACCTCAGTTCTATCTTATCTTACCTTCCCAGGTAGTGAGTCTACTTTTTCCCTTGGGGATGAGTAGTGGGAAATTTGAGTGGCCAGAGTGGATTGGCTAGGCTGAGCCTAGAATTCAGCTTTCATGACTTGGATGCCATGCGCTGGGGCAGTCTGGAATGCTGCCGCTGCTTTTACACTCGGGACACACAGAGGAGCGCCCGGTGGCAGCTGAGAATGCAGAGGCTCCGGGGCTGATAAAAGTTGTAATTAACATCACGTACAACCCTTTCATCTTCAAAGGCTCCCTTCCCATTAGCCAGTTATTTCTCCTATCACCCTCATGGTGCTTTTTTTGTCTTCTCAGTTTGCAGATGGAGGTAATGTGAAGGAAGGGCCCTTTGCCAGGAAGTCTGGCCTTGGTTCAAACAGGAGATTCCTGGCTCCAAACATCTAGCTTGACATGGGGTGATGGGAAAACAGAATGAGCATGAATCAAAAGAGAAGGCACAAGTCACTGAACCTGTCCTCGGGTAAAAGACTATTTTTATACTGTTCTGGAAGGGGGCGGGATCACCAGTATGGCTCCTTATGTAGGCTCAAGAACGGCGAAACACCAGGAGATCAAACACGACTTTCACAAACATAAACTAGAGAAGCCCAGTGCTCTAGTATAGTGACACTGGTGTGACAAGGGGGAGCCAATCCTCTCTGTCCACGGCAGACATCACTAACAGATCACCGCATTCTTTGTATACAGATAATGTTTTTAAACACAGAACCCCGGGCAACCTCTATGATCAGTAATAAATGTCACACGAACAGAAATCAACCTGTGACTGATGCCACCCTCTTTCCAGTTGTCAGTTGCGCAGCTCACTAGAATGGAGTGTGGTTTGTCACCTCGGTTTTCATAGCCGAGGAAACAGAAACAGTGATAAAGGAAGGACCATGCCCACAGTTGTTCTGTGACGGAGGCGACGGGCTATCTGCTGTCTGCACGTGGGTTCCCACTTCTCCTAGAGTAACACAAAGTCTGTGTGACTGGTTGGAAGTACAGACGGCAGAGCCATGGTCAACAGCTAAGGGCACAAACGTGACATGAGGGATGAATTTATCTGGGATTTCATTTCAACCAGAGGTTGGTGTGTTCCAGATGGGTATGAGCTGGGGACAAGCAGAAAGGGGCAGCTCAACTGAAAACCTTCAGTGGTAGAGGGCTGGAAGCAGACTGGGTATTCAACCTCTGAGCCACTTTGAAAACCTCTGCCATAACACAGTATTTCTGATTTTTTTTCCCCACTGAGCAATAATTTCTCTGGATTGATAAGAAGAAAAAATTAACAAAGATCTAGGAATCTCTTGGTAGAAACAGTGAACTGCGTTGTACGGTGCCTTACTTAAGTTTGTATTTTATATACATGTATAATATGTGTAAGGTGTGCATGTACGTTATTATTATCATTTCACTTTATGTGTATGGGTGATTTGCCTGCGTGTAGTCTATGTACCATACCTGAGCTTGGTACCCTCAGAGCCCTTGGAACTAAAACTACTTACTGGCAGTTGGGAGCTAGCATGTGGTACTGAGAAAAGTACCTCTGGAAGAGCAGTCATTGCTCTTAACCCCTGAGCCACAGTTTCAGCCAGTATGCGCATGTATTATAGTGCATGTTTTACTGAGTCCGTGGATCATTTTGCAGTGACATGCTGCAAAGGCTCCTCGAGGGAGGCTGAGAAACCCAGAATGCTCACGAAGCTCTGAGAGTAAAGGATACAGACGCTTCTCTTCGGAAGCTGGATTTCCAGGCCCTTTGGGACAATATTGTTTGAATCATCACTTGAAGCAAAGAGTGTTTCCTCTGACTCCTGCCCATGGTCCCAGGGCTGGTTTTCTGCAGTGGAAGCCGTGAGCCTGGGAGGCACTGCTAACTTCTCTGTCCTGGACCGTTGCACCTGCCCACTTCCAAGAGGAGGGAGAATTTCGTGGCGCACAAGCACCTTGTCCCTAGGAGTTACTGTTGCCTGCTGGTGTTTATGAAGTGCAGCTGGGTCATTGTGCTTTTTTCTGGCATGGATTAATAATTCACTTCTGACATTTAATCTACACTGGGCACCACTTTTCAGGACTGTATGAGCATAGTATTATAGTAGTGCTTTTGTTTCCCTCGAGTTTTATGAAGCGTGGGTATCAGTGAACTCAGAGTGATGACCTTACAGAGCAGGAGTTCTGGAATGGACGGTGGAGGTCACTTAGAGTCATGTCTCTCCTTTCACACATGGGGAGAGTGACAAGAGTGTGGTTGAAACATTGTAGAGTGAAGAAGTCCCCGGAACAAAAGAGAAGACTCATTTCTGTACTGGGGGCACTTCTGTATGCTGTGGATCTTATTCTAGGCACAACTGCCTGAGCTCAACCTGCTCTTGGGTGAGAGAGAGAGAGAGAGAGAGAGAGAGAGAGAGAGAGAGAGAGAGAGAGAGAACCAAAATCTCAAATCTCTCTTGTTTCTCAGCCATGAGGTCTCCAACACCACCACCTCTCCGAAAGGCAAACTCCAACAAAAAATGTCTGGTTACACGGAACAGATCCTTGATCTGGAACCCATCAGTGGGAAGAAACAGCACTCATTCTCTCTACCCCACCACACATTTTTAACATAGGGACCAAAAAGCCAACATCTTTACTCGGAGTGTTGTGAGAACAGGGTTTCAGTGCTGGGGTTTACTATATACAAGGTCAGATTGTAAGGTAAGGACCGAGTCACAGATGTAGCCAGACCTAAAGGAAACCAAGAGGCCTACTCTACTAGACAAAACCTAATGGATTTTTTTTAACCTCCTGGCCTTGCCCGACACATCAAATCTTTAAAAACGTCCACTTAAGATAAAGAGGCTGCCCAGAAAAGAAACTTCAAGGAGTTTTGAGATTTGCTGCAAGACGCCCTGGGAGGCGTGGGGTTTGGGTAGCATGGTGGTGGTGGGGGGGGTCCTATGGGCTGAAAAGAAAGGCAGAGTTGAAAATAAGATAACCAGAACTTACCAAAAGGATCTCAAATAGTTATTGATGGTGATTTGTCCCAGATTAACTCCAGGAATTTTATTGAGTTAACTGTCTAAATATTTAATGAGAGCTTACTGTAGTTAGGGAAATATGCCATAGCGGGGAGCTGTAGTATATACAGACATGTTCATGAGGCATGAGTTTCCCATCAGGAGCTTTGAAGATGCGCAGCTACAGTTAAAGAGCATTCCTTTCGCGTCTTTTTAAATTAAATCTATTATTTTATGCATATTGCACACCCATGTAATGTATGTTTCTGTGTGTCCAGGGCATGTGCACATGGAAACAGGAAGACAGCCTCACGTCATTTCTTAGAAGTGCTGCATCATGCTTTTTGGAGAGAGGCTCTCCCACTGGCCTAGAGTTGTCGAATAGACTTGGTTGACCACCCGAGACCCCACCTCCCGTCTTCCCGGCATTGGGACTGTAAGTGTGCACTGCCACTCCTAGCTTTTCACGAGGAAGCTGAGGACTGAGCTTAGAGCCTTGTGTTTTCCAGGCAAGCGTTCTACTGACTGAGCCATCATCCTAAGTGGATTTTAAATGAATGATCAGGAGGTTCAACTAGCGAACAGCAGAGGAAGTGAGCGCACGTAGGAGTGGCTAAATGGAGGAACCTGACTTCTCGGGAGTCATGAGAAGGAGTAGCCCCATCGCAGAGATCCAATGCAAAGACCAACCTCACCCATGCATGCATGACCTGTTCTCTTTGGACTTCCCCGAGTCCATGCCCTCCCTTGGCTGGCGGAGAGACCCCACGACTCTCTGGTAGCTACACAAATGACAACGATATAAATAGTCCTCTCTAGGCTTCATCTAGAACTCATCTCTGTTGACCTTAGCTTTCCGGACAGGCAACATCTGTGCCTGACATACTATGTTTTTTTTTTCTTTTGGAACCTACAGAGACGGGGTCAGGATCGTAGTGAAATGACTGTCAAGGCCAAGGGCAAGCGCCAGCTGCAAGTACCCACTCTTCTCCCTTGCGTGTTAGTTACGGAAGTGAACACTTGCAACAAGGCATCACTATTATCCTTTTAAAAAATGAAGCAAGGAACAGTGCCACCTAGGTCGCAGCTTGGGGGTAGGTGCTCTTGGGAGGCGCTGCAGACCTGCTTGATAGTAAAGAGATACAGGACATTAAAACAGAGGGGGAATCCTGAATGAGTTCCTGTCATGGGGCCAGGGGCCTGCAGCCCTTCCTACATACTAAGTCACTTGTGCCCAAAGTGACTTCTCATCCTGGGTGACTTGTTTCTCAGCCGGAGAGCCCCAGGGCAAAGGATCTTATTCCCTGAGCAATGATCACCTGCTTCACCAAACTGATCCCAGGTCACTTGGTTTACCACAGAGTTGGGAAGGAGGGCTCCTATGAGCTAACTACTCCGAGCCCTAAATGTGTACAACCTAATTCCTGGCAGACTCTTTCCTCAGTGACCTTCCTCCCCACCCTGGGTGCAGAGTCTCTTAAGCAAAGAATTAAGTGTGCTGTTTCTACTCATTTGGTCCTCACTTCGGTTTTCTGTATCCGTAGCCACAGTCTTAGATTATGGAAAAATAGCAGTCAGCAAAGTCCACCTTTGCCCATGGGAGAAGTAATGAAGAGACTATGAACAAATCCTCTATCACCATCCATTAATTTACCTCACCAAGTCTACGCCTCGCCAGCACCTCACCACCAGAAAGGGACTAGACTCCCGTTCAGGTATCAGAATAAGTGAGCCACTCAGAGGATGAATGGGGAAAAGTTTTCATCAGGTGATCTTTTCCCTCCCATTTTTGGCATGCCCAGTCGTCTCTCTGACATCATGTATTAAAATGAAAGCCAAGGGGCTAGAGAGATAGCTCAGAGAGTAAGAGCACCTTCTGTTCTTATAGAGGACCAGAGTTCAGTTCCCAGCATCCTATCTGACCTCACAGTTGGTTGTAACTCCAGATCCAGGGCACCTGACACTCTCTTCTGGTCTCCGTGGGCATCTTGCACTCACAGGACCTGGGTTTGAATCTCAGCACCCCCTCACTTTACAACCATGTGGCCTTGTCCCACTTCCTTAAATTATGTGCCAAGTTACCTCGTGTGAACAGGGATAATAAAAGAACTGTTTTTGTGATATTGGTGTATAATTTAAAGAAGTTAGTGTACAGAAAACAAAGAGGACTTCAGTTCTGCTTATTACAATTATTAACATTGGTAAACCTACAACCAGCAGGGGCAGGGGCTCTCAATGTGCATGAACTTCCAGCCGTTGTCAAAGGTACAGATGTTCAAAAATCACTGCTCCAATGACTGATGCCTCCTCCCTGGGGTTTTGCAATTAACCTTTACTTTCAAAAGCTGAAGACTTGAGGAAGATTCTTGAGGCCTGAGTTTTGCAAATCTCCTCCTGGGTGACTCAAGCCATCCCCACCCACTTAGAATCTGTCTGCCCACACTTGCACAAAGGAGGGACACTTGCCCCCAGGAGGGCACACCCAGGCAGCTGGTGCACTTCAACCACATGGAGTTTCTGGCTCTGTGAGTCTGGCCCCCACACTATCATCCCCTCTTCCCTGTGTTTGTCTCTGAACATTTCAGGGAAAGTGATCCCAGGGAAGGTAGGACCTGCCCCAGCTGTGAGCAGCTTCGTACTGGGCAAGCTCCATGCAAAGGAAACTGGCGGAGTGTCCTGTTAGCTGCCAGGCTTTCTGCAGATTAGCCACTTTGGGGGTGTAGTAGTGTCAGTTTGGATAACAGGCAGTTGAAGATACCAGAATCATCTGGGAGGTGTTTCTGCCTCTCTCCCTGCTGCTGCCACCTGCCAGAAGCAAGTGTGGGTCAGAGGTTGTGTGGGCCTCTTTCCCAAGGACTCAAGACTCAGACCAGCAGCTCACAAAGCCAGCCATTACTGGGCAGTGTTTCATTTTGAGGTTTAAGTGTGGGTTTAGTGTCAGCACCCCGCTCGCTTCTCACCCAGCCATTCCCTAACCTGCTCCTTACACTGGCCCCGGGGCCAGCAGCCACCAAAACCACAGACGGGCAGACTCTCTGCTTGGGAAGAGGACATAGGAGTCCTGCTGTAAGCAGTTGGCCAGCCAAGCCTTCTCCTCACCCTGCACAGAGCGACAGCAAAGCCGTCAGCACACTGGCATGTACACATAAACACACTTGCACATCAGGGATGTCAGGCAGCCTTTATACATGAGAACTCTTTTCACTATTTGAGACCTTATTTCAGCTCAACGTATCTGGTCCTCTTTGTGGGCCAGCACTGAGGTCTTGAAACTCAAAAATGATTGAGATATAATCCCTGATACGAGGACAGTGTATGGAGCAGCAGAAAACCAGCGGAAGAGGCAGTTTCCCATTCCTGCCTAATGGCCCTGGCTCCCCAAACCCTTTCTGGCCAGTTTGGAGCTAGTATGGGTTTTGTTTGTTTTGTTTTTTGTTTTTGTTTTTAGTTCTGAAGATCAAGTTCGGGACTTTATGCCGGCGAGGCAAATATTCTGTCACTGAGTTTCGCACTAGCCCCAGGAGTACTTGTTTGAGAGAAATTTCTACCCGCTAAGAGAGTGAAAAGTGGGCTCAATTTTAAGGATCTTCTTTTTTTTTTTAAAAAAAAAATGCTTGTGTGTCCTCATTTAAGCAGAGGTACAAAGAAAATTGAGTCATCAGCTTCTTGTTGTGCAAACCCCAAGAATTTCTCTCTGAAGTAGAGAAGATCCCCTTTGAAAACTCCACGAGGCCAGGAAGTAGCTGCCACCTGTTCCAGCTCACCCTTTCACACGATCATTTCCCTCTCACGCTCTGGGTGGGGTTGCTAAAATGGAGGTACTGATGAAACCTCATACCTTGTCCCCAGCCCCAGGACAGACTGTTGGGGAAACCATCTCTCCTCCCACCACCTCCTGTTTATTAGTGGGGCAGAGTCTACCAACTTGAGTGGCCACATGTCCCCTGGAGGTTCTCAGTGGATTTTGATTCAAGATCAGTGACTTCTCTAGAAAGCCATGTCCACCCACTGCCTGGAATTTCAAGACTTCCCCTCCAATGGGGTCTGTATAACCATCCAAAGAGTCCATAAAAGCGGATCTCTATGGGTCATTGCTTCTGAAATGCCTGCGAGGGAAACATGAGAGCGAGTGTCTGTGGGCTTTTCTTAATTTGCAGGCAAAGGGTGTTGCCCTGACTTGTCTCTTGGGCAAGGAGCAACCTCTCCCTTTTTGCCAAACCTACAAATGAGAGCATGTCTAAAGGGGCAACCGGACTCCGATAAAGGAACTGACTTATTCCAGCAATAAATAACAAGGTTGGCGTGTCTGACAGCTGTGGCTGAGCCCGGAGAAAGGGACAGAGGAGGGCGAGGCAGAGCAGTCAAGAGTCTACCGTCTGCTAGAGGGTGGCAAGAGAAGCCATTCATGATCACTTTGCTGACTACTGGAACAGTGAGAGACAACACACTATTTCCGGAATCCTCCAAAGGTGGTGAGGGGGTGATGTTAGATGATGGGGTACTCCAACTCTACCCCTGTGTTCTTGGCTGAGTCCCATTAGCTCTGAGTCTCTATTTCTTTATCAAGATAGTAGTGTTGGGAAAGTACTAATGTGT
The DNA here is from genome assembly GCF_950005125.1 of Chionomys nivalis. Taxonomy (NCBI): domain Eukaryota; kingdom Metazoa; phylum Chordata; class Mammalia; order Rodentia; family Cricetidae; genus Chionomys; species Chionomys nivalis. The sequence continues at coordinate 71,667,850 of NC_080094.1, read as the reverse complement.
ATGACTATTGCAAGGCTATGTAAGAAAACCTACTACTAAACTCCACCTGAATCTAAGCAGTGGATGGGATGTCTTAAGAACTCCAGATGTTGAGTGGCAATAGTAGCTTGCCAGGATTTTAAAATGGGGTACTCCTAACTTTTCAGTGATGTTCAGGAGGCATTAGAAGCCCTACAACAAGATGGATCCCTCTTGAGTCAATTTCCCTTAGGGAAATTAGTGTTCATTATTCTTAAACTCAAACTGGGTATATTGGGCCATAAAATACAAAACTGTGTGAGCGTGAAGGGAGGCTGTACTGAAGGTGCTAAAACATTATCATGCCACACCCCCTCAGCTCTGCAGGGGAGATGGTGGGACCCCCACAGTCCTCCAGAGACTGGAGAGTTTCAGGGTTGTCCTCATGCCCTAACAGAGTGGGTGGGGAAATCACCAATCCCTATCTCCCATAGTCTGCTTCCTCTTGGGAAAAAGAAGGGCTTTTTCCCCCTAAATGATCTTTAAAGTTCCCATCTCTGAGTCTTGGTCAGTGAATCAGGAAATTTTTCTGGAATGAATTTAAGGAGATCTGTCATAGACCAAGAATTTCATGTGGTCCAGCGTCCCCTCCTGTGTAGGGGGAAGTTGGCAGAAATAGAAACTTTCCCCCTCAGCTGCCTGAGTCTCCGACAGCTCATCCCTGCGTTGGAAGGAAGTGGGTGTCCTATGAGGGCAGGGGAATAACTGAATGAATGAATCAAGTCTAACTTCAGCGGGGATGGTGCTCACTTCTGTACTTCTTCACATGGAAGACTCCGCCAGGGATCTAACTGCCAAGGGAAAGCGGGATTCAGAAGACTCTGGGTCAGCCCCAAGACTCTCAAATGCACTCCTCTTTCCCAACAATGGAAGGGAAATTTCCTAGCAATGTTGTCTAGGCGTGGAGGAAAGGACACATGCCTATGGAGACTCCTTCTCTCTGCCTTCTAACCAGAGCCCCCACCGCACAGGGTGCCTGTGGCTGCTTGGTTTATCTGGGGACACTCTTCTACTTTTTGACTTCTGACACAACCCTGGGCAGTTTATTTTCTCACTGCACCCCTGCTCCGTGAAACTTTGCCCAGTCCCAAAGCTTCCCCATCTTCCAAAACCAGTCACTCCTAGAATTGGGGGGGGGGGGAGGCAACGATGGTGCCTCTTTTCTCTGCCCCACCCTTTTTCCTTCCCTCTGCCTACCCAGACCCACATCCTCTACGTCAGATTTCATTTTCGAGTCTCGGTTCCTTTCCAACAATTTCACAAAGGCATGAAAGCCAGTCCCAGGCAGTCACTACTATGGCCCTCGGTGGCCCTGCTTCTCCAGGTACCACAGTATGTATACATCAGGAAGGTGAAAACCCCAAGGCAGGAGGGAGCCTGCTGATCTCTAGGACCCGACTCCCCAGGGGTCAGAGGAACCAAGGACCTGGGAGTAGGCTTTTGAGAGCAGCCAGGAGATAGGCTAAGAAAATACAGCCACAGCAAAAAGGTGTGGGTGTCCAACCTTTCTCCTCTTCCGCAAGGCCAGGTCCAGGGCTCGCTCTCTCTGCCCTTCCCCAACCCATCCTGAATGTTTCTGCCTTCCAGGGGCCCCATTGGAGCTCTGGTTCCCTCTGGAAGCCTCTGCTGTAACCTCTGCTGGCCAGACGGCCTCTTTGCCTGATGCCTTTTTGCCTTTGTCCAGCACAAGCATTCAGATATCCCCTGAGAGTCTAAGCTCTGGAGGTTAATGAACCTGAGTTCACACCCGGCACCACCCCACCCCTTGCTGTGTGAATACCAGAAGTAGTCACCTCTCTGAGCCTCTGTTCCCTGCTGGAGAGAGAGAGAGAGAGAGAGAGAGAGAGAGAGAGAGAGAGAGAGAGAGAGAGAGAGAGAGAGAGAGAGAGAGAGAGAGAGAAACACTTCTCACCAAATCACCACGAGGATAAAATGTGATAGCATATTTGAAATGTGAAATACCTAACATAGAGCTTGGCACAGTAGCAAAGGGGACCAATAGAGTCCCGCTGCTATTCTTAATACTACTTGTATTACTTCTGCATCAAAATTCAAAATTTATGATCTCCACCTAGCATGTCTAAAATACCCAGGTTGAGCACCCCCACACTCAAGTAGTTTTAATAAATTCTTGCTGAGAGGAACTCACTGTAGGCTGAACTGCCTTCATGACCCAGTCGGCATTTCTTAAAAGAAAAATTAACTGTGCCGGTGTTAAACAAAGCGTTCGTAGAATTATCTGTTCACATATAGACAAAGGAAGGGAATGCTTGGAATTGAGCCATATTGAATACCTGACCCTAACTCCTCCCCTCCACAGCCACCAACCTCATTTAGATGGCTTATCATGGTCTCTGCACTAACGCTTGTGTGTTACCCTGATACAGGTCCCCTCTTGCTCTGAAGCTGCCAGGCAGCGAATAGGAACTGTGTTGCCCTTTGACTTTGCCCGCACTGGCAGAACCAGGGGCTGCATGTACCGGACAGCTGGTCTAATCATTGTTTCTCGTTATGTGTCCTCCTTGGCCCAGGCTGGAACCTCTTGGGCACTCAGAGCGTCAACACAGAACTGATTCAAGCTCCCACAAGTTAAAGCAGTTGGTGACCAAAGCAGACTGAAAGAGCCCCCCAAAAACCTGTCTAAGCCCGGAACTCACTCTCTTTAGCTTCCCGGGGTTCCTTTCTGAAAAGATCATTGCCAGCTCGCTGGCTTGCCACTCCCTGCCACCTTGAGGACTACAGGTTTCCCCTCCAGCTCTGCCCCAGTCCCTGCCTCTGCGCTGACACCCACGGCAAGCCCAGCCCTGCTTGGGGGAGCCCCTGGGCACCGGAGCCTGTTAGTCCGGACACCGGCTGCGTGCATCCAAAAGTACAGTTACTTTTGCGCCATGTGCTCCGACAAGCGCCAGCGACCTCGCCCAAATTCTGCGGCGGGCAACCTGCCCAGCCAACTTTCTTCTCCCTTTCTCTTTTTCCTTTCACCAAAGCGGCGCTTCCCAATAACAAACTGTCCAACAGCGTAACCGCAAACCGAGCTTTGCTTTGCTGAGCTCACTTTACTGTATTCCCTACCCGGGCTATTCAACCCAGGGACATCCTGCTGGAGTCCCGGGACACTCTGCGTTCGCATCCTGGTTGCCCAGGCTAGGAGCCACTCACCGATTTGCTGCTGCGCCAGGCTCAGCTGCAAGAAGCAGAGTCCCCAAGCTGCGTGCCACCAACACTTGTCCATGGTGTGCGGGATGGAACCGAGGGATCTAGTCGTCTCTTAAAGAGGGTCGCGGGGAGCGGGGGGGTGGGGGCAGGAAAATGGATGGAACCTGTCACAGGCTGGGGGCCGCTGGGCAATGAGGCCGCCTCGGAAGTTGGCTGCGGTTTTTATTCCAAGCTTTGAAAGAGTGACCTAAGAGGGAGGGAGCGCTCAAAGACACACCCAAAGCAAGGGGGCTGTGACTAAGCAGCCAACGGAGGTTTAAAGACACACCAGCCTGCTTTCGCTGCTGCCTCTGAACTCCTGCCCTGCTCTCCCTAGCAGCTGAGAATTGCTACCGGCCCCGTTTGCCCATGACCCATCCCCCAGACCACTCCACAGGTTTCCTTCTCTGGCCAGCCCTCCTGCCTTGGAAAGCATTGCCTGGGACAAGGAGAATGACTGAGTCCCGTGACCTCACCCCTCCGAGTTCAGACTCTGGCCTCTCCTTTGCCTCTAAACTTCTGGGAACCTGGCTGTGGAATGACTGTCCGGGTTTCCCCGGAAGCTGGACATTTCCTAGGGAGGAGCTCAGACAAGAGGGAGATCCTGTCGGGAGAATGGTGCCTTCTAGGTCAGGGTGGGGATTGAAAAGTGGGGAAATTGTGGGCGTGTTCATTCCTCTTTCCCTCTGAGAGAAGTCCAAAAATCTCAGTGGATCTCTACTCAGGGAAACCTAGTGATGGCCAGCTATGGGAATCACATCTGACTCTACTCTGTCAGCCTCCCGTCCCAGGACGGCACCTCTGTCTTTTCACCCGCTCACCAACACGCTTCGTTCATGGTCTCAAATATCTACTGATCCGTCTACCAGTTCCTTAAATCCTTTCAGGACTCACACATCAATCCACCGTCTTCGTATATGTGCCCCAACCTAGCCGTACTCCATCCACCACTGATTCTTACATTCATCCATCCAAACATTTTTCACCCGCCATCCCGTAGGTCCATCCTCATATCCCTTACACACTGATCATTTCTTTCTTGTTTGCATTATTCTCCCTTTGCTGCAAACTTTAATTCACTTCCCTTTATTTCTTACCTGATAAATCTCACAGAGCATTGCCATATTCTTCAAGGGAGACATTTCAAGGCTGAAAACGGGGGGGAAATCATATTTTAAATCATAATTCCTTATTTTCTCTTATATGCTGTGGTTACAGTTCGGACAACAAAGGCAGCGTTTATTTTTAATGCGAACCACTGAAAGCAAATCCAAGTGGACTTCATGCCGAATAGGAAACATGGAAAAGATCCCTGTGGCAAAACCCTGAAGGAACCACGCCAGAATTTCTTAGGGAAAGTGATGTTTTGGGATTTATGGGAAGAAATGGAAAGAGTGAGAGAAATGCACCCAGCCACCTGCCCACCCGTTTATTCATCAACATGTAATGAGTGCCCATGGGTATCAGGATAAGCCAAACCTGCTTTGTCCCCAGGCGCTAGCTTACAGTCGCAAGCCAGCTGCTGCCTACAACATGAAATAAACTGTAAAATAGAGCCAGGACTGGAAAGATGTTTCATTGGTAAAGCGTTTGTCACCAAGCATGTGACCCTGGTTTGATCCTTGAAACTCACATGGTGACTTACACAAGTAATTCTCTACCCATCACATGCAGGCCATGGCATAAATGACACACACATACATACACATACAAACACACATACACACACATACACAAATACACACACACATGCATACACACATATACACTCACACATATACACATACATACACACATACGTATAGATGTACACACATATACACTACACACGTACATATATATACATATACACACATATGCCACACACATACATACACAACACAAACACACGTCATTCCTTATCAGCAGGAAATCACTCTCAGAACACCCAAGGTGTGTGTGTGTGTGTGTGTGTGTGTGTGTGTGTATGGTATGTCCTTAGGATGCTACCAGGCCTGAGATCTGAAGAAAGAAATCACAGTATTTCTTGAGAACACCAATGAGACAGTCAAGAGAGGTGATACTTGGGGAAGGTATAGAAAGAGAAGGAATTCTTGAGAAACGGAAGGAACATGTCACTCACAGGCATTCAAGCTACTCCTGTCAAGAAGTAGCTGAGATTCAAGACTAGAAAACCCAGCTCTTAGTCCTGTTCTGGTTGCTTACTATTTTATGGCCTCAAGATAGGCAATGAGCTTTTATGTGCCTCCATTTCCCCAAGTGTAAATAAAAATGGGCTTAAAAACCATATCCACTTTATAGACTTGATGAGAAGGGAGTGGCTTTGAAAGCCCTGCATCTCTTAAACACTGATACGTGTATGCATATATATTTGTACACATTATACATATGTGTGTATAATATATGCATTCCATATATATAGACGGAAGTGGCATGAGTGTTAGATCAGACGCAGAGACTGAATGGGAGAGAGCTAGACAGACGGCTAGAGAAGCCTTCAGGGGCCATCTCTTAGATAGCAGGGAACTTTGAACTGGATTCTGTAGGAAACCAAGAACCATAATAAATTTTTTAAATGATTTTTATATGAAAATGCACAAAGCATAAAACATGCTGTTTATCCACATGCAAGTACAGTTAGGTGGCATTTCGTTATTCACAGCATTTCATCTCCTTCCTTGAAGGCTGTACAGTTAGAGAGGGCCTTACACTAACAGAGACAGTGATGGGGCTGCAAAATCACTGAACCAATTGCCTAGCCAGTCTATGACTGACGGGGTGTGACTCGGGGATCTGCCTTTCTGAGATGAAGAAGGTTCCTCTTGGCATCTAAATACCAAATGCTTTAGAACCATCCAGGAGCTGGAAAGAGCAGAACACCCAGCTTTTGTGACCCAGAGATCATTTACTTCAAGTTCTAAAGGCCCCACCATTTGGGATAAACATCTGAGTGGGTTTGGTGAACTATGGATGGGGAATTATTTTTGTCTGTTTCTCTTTGGATATGGGGGAGGGAAATAGTAGTCACCAGGATTTTTATTTTTATTTTTTTTTGTGGAACCCGGGGATTCCTTTGGAATCCCTCAGAACAGGACATAGAGTCTAACTGAGGATTCACAGTGAGCTGTGTTCCTCCCCGACTCTCAACCTACAATAGAAATTCCACATGGTCATTTTTATAAGTTAGAATACCATGAGTTCGTTTTGGCAAAAATTTTACTCTTGAAAAAAAATGGAAAAAATAAAAACACCAAACTAGATAACCTCAGACCCCACCTAGCTGAACTCTTTTTCTATGGCTTCAGTAAACAATACTGCTCAAAGGTGTGTGGTAGGAGAAGAGGTGGGGGTCGACTGAGAATACTTTGTGAGCTGTAAAGAGACATGCAAATTCTCTAGAAATTATTATTAGGATTCTTTTCCCAGAGGGGAAGGGCTTGCTGTCTCTTCCCGATAGTTCAGTGAGGGACTGAGACAGCTCGCCCTGATGCCACAAATGACTCATTTTCAATAATAGCCTTACTGAGTCAGGCTAGTCCTTGGGAATTCCTGGATTATCTCCGAGCCCCCTGGAGTCCCTTTACAAACACCTCACCTACACCACAGGCCACAGGGTCTTCCCCAGCTTCTCCTATGCTCCTGTGTAAAGGTGAAATCCTTAAAATAATTTAATTTAGGCTCTTGATATCAGTTGTACATTTGTTCAGTCACCTTTTGTAAACCGAACTATAGATGTGGGAAACTGGAACGGAGAGCTTGAATTGGTGGGGCTCGACATGAGATCACAGGATTTGGAAAGAAGCCAGAATGCCGTCATCAGCCTTGAGCTGAGAAAGCCCAAATCTGAGCGTTGGCTCTGCTGTTATCAGTGACTTAACCTCTGGGAGATTTGGGTTCAAAATGAGGGTAAGGGGACCATTTTCATAGTTTAGGAATACAAAAAGAAGAAGGAGGAGGAGGAGAAGAGGAGGAGAAGAGGAGGAGGAGGAGGAGGAGGAGGAGGAGGAGGAAGAAGAGAAGAAGAAGAAGAAGAAGAAGAAGAAGAAGAAGAAGAAGAAGAAGAAGAAGAAGAAGAAGAAGAAGAAGAAGAAGAAGAAGAAGAAGAAGAAGGATCTGCTACTGGGATACATGCTTGGTGAAGAGATCAGTCACCACCCTATGAGTTGCCTAAATTCAGGGACAGGATTGTGTCGGGCACCAATATGTCGGTTGCAGTGTATGACATATCCCAGTCTCTGGCTTTATCTATCATGATCCATAAATAAACACCTTACAAATGCATAAGTGAGTCCCACTCTCTATTTTCCCCATCACAACTTATGGGATGTTTCAGAATCCCAATGAGCTCAAAGGTAGATGCATGTAGGCAACTTGGGGATTGCTGAACCCATCTAGGCTCTACTCTCTGTAAAATGACCCATTTAGCAGCCTGCATTGGAGCCTGCTCCCATGAGGAGATTAGATGCTCTCACAGAAACACTAGGGTCTGGTGACTTCTGATGAATGATAGTAAATCTCTTCTTAGGCAAAGAAAAATAAAAGGTAAAGCAAATGTGAATGGAAGTGTGAGTGACAAGGCTGGGAGACCCAGGGATGGAGGAGGAGCTGTAAATCACCATTTCAGAGACAAGGATCAGGCTGTCAGGGGAAAGGCAGAGGTACCGTTCCAGTTGAAACTGGACTCTCCATGGAATCCATTCTTGGTTCACAGCCATGGGATGAATTCTACACATGCGAATGATCAATAGTGAGAAACTCTCATGAAATCGACTTAGTGGAGCCTAACAAACTGATAACTAGGGATGAGTGAATCACCATCATCAATGAGAAAACTTGAATGACTATTCTTCAGCTAGCAATGATCATGGAGCTGGGCCCTTAGGATTGGTAAAGCTTTCAGACTATGACAAATGAAGTAGCTGGTGTAACAGCTGCACTCTGGGAGACTGGTCATGTCAGTCACAAAGTGGCTTTCATGTAAAACTTTGGGGGCTGATGAAGTAGCACCCAACCCCCGAGTTGGTTGGTAACAAACTTAGAAATGTGATTATTTGAGTATGGAATTTGAATTAATTTTTCTCTTCATTCATTCATTCATCCACCCATGCATGCATGTATTATACAACTCATAAATACTGGATAAATTGTAAATTTTACATATTCTTGGTTTTGAAATAGTTAACCATACCCATTCCACCATCACCATAACCACCGCCATCACCACCACCACCAATACCATCATCACTATCACTCCCAGAACAGCCATCAGCCTCATTACCACTGTCCTACTTCCGTCTCTGTTGCTATGATAAAACACCCTGACAAAAAAGCCATGTGGGGAAAAGGGGGCTCATTCCCACTTACAATTCCAGGTTATGGTCCATCGTTGTGAAGAAGGTGGAAACTTCAAACAGATAGTCACATCATCTCCACAGCCAAGAGCAGAGGAAGATGAGTGTGTAGACATGATCATTCGCTTTCTGCATGCATGCTCTTGCTTATCTGGACTTCTCCACTCTTAAGGAAGGCCAGAGCTCCCTCACTAGGGCATGGTATCACTCACAGTGGGCTGGGCCTTCCCACATCAACTAACATATTAAGACAATCCTCTGTAGACATGCCTAAGGGCCAGTCAGTGTAGAAAACTCCTCATTGAGACTCTTCTCAGGTTGGTTCCAGGTTGTATCAAGTTGACAAATTCAACAACACAACCACCATAAACATTGTCCTTACCATCATTGACAACATCATTGCTATTCTTACAATAACCATTACCACCATCTGCTGTCACCACAAACACTGTTATGGTCAGGGTTAGTCTTACTAGTTGTCAACCCAATGTTATCTAATTGTCCCAGCAACCTTACTGAAAGTTCAGCACCAAAGCTTAGAAAGTCAGATGACTGATCTAAAGTTACACACCTTCATTTTACTTAACAAAATTTCTTGTCATTAAGAAATATAAAGAAATGTAAAGATAAATATAAAGATAAAAGTGTGATGGTGCACACTTTTAATCCCAGCAGTCGGGAGGCAGAGACAGGCAGATCTCTGTGAGTTCAAGGCCAGCCTGTTCTACTGAGGGAGTTCCAGGGCAGGCTCCAAAGCTACATAAAGGAACCTTGTCTCAAAAAACCAAAAATAAAACCCAAAAAGAAAGAAAGAAATATAAAGATAGCTGGGTACTATTGCCTCAAGTTTTTAATCCCAGCACTCAGGAGGCAAAGGTAGAAGGATCTCTGTGATTTCAAGTCCAGCATGGTCTACAGAGCAAGTTCCAAGACAGGCTCCAAAACTACACAGAGAAACCCTGTCTCAAAAAATTATATAGACATACATACATACTAATTTTTAATCTGGCAAAACACTAAACCAATGAAGTCCAAATTAGTATTTGCTTTATTTTTATTCTACTCAGTTTCATTTAAGACAGATAAAAATTAGTTCTCTCCAATGGAGTCACACTGGGTATATTAACCATGCTTAAGGGTAGGCCCTCTGCCTAGAAGAAGATGGCCAACACAAAATGAACTCAATACTGTTATTGTATAATTTAATTTTGTCTCAGGTTGCTTTGTTTGGAATTTTTTTTTACTGGCCTTTGGCTTATATATTATGGTTTTCTGTCTTGTGTTTTTATGGAGTGTGTGTGTGTGTACGCGTGCGTGTGTGTGTGTGTGTGTGCTTCTTGTGGTCTTTCTTTCTTACTTTACTATGGCTTGTTGTTTTGTTTGTTTTCTAAAGAGATAGGGAACTAGAGGGTCTGGGGTTGGGTTGATAGGGAGGTAGAGGTTCTGAGAGAAAGTTGGAAAGGGAAACTGTGCTAAGAGAAAAATTCCTTTGAAAGCCTTTGCTCATTGCCTGGGAAGAAGGACTGGGGTTAGTAAGGTAGAGAGCAGGACATACTGATTTTCACAATTTTCTTAAAATGAGGAAGGCTTATTCGATAGCAGAGACTCAGACACTGACTGCTCATAGGACAATCCAAATCTGTGGAGTGCTGTCTCTTCTCTATGAAGTCATTATGAGAAAAGACACTAACTGCTCACTGGACAGTCTGGATCTGTGGAGTGCTGTCTCTTCTTCTCTATGGAACCATCATGAGATGGCTGTGTGTTCTGACTATAAACCAACACTCTTCTCTGTCATGGCCCCTAAGTGCTTATTCAGTTCCTACACTCCTTTGCAGGATACTTTCTGGGGTTGGGTTTTTGGGTTTATCTTGTTTTGTTTTTTGATTTTATCTTTTTCTTTTTGTTGCTGTTGTTATTGTTGTTGTCCAACCCAAAAGACATTCCTTCTCTGATCCTGAAATTCAGTTTCTGGCTTGGTAACTTCTCTGTGTGACTCCCCACTTCCTATGAGTGTGACAAAATGATCCACTAACACCACCTGATACAAGCCTCGCCCTGTTAGAGAGCTAGCCATGAAATCTGCCAGTAGAATTTAACTACACAAACATAACACAAAGTTAAAGGCTGTGAGACAGCCATATACCTCCACCTGCCTGTATGGAGAAGCAGGAGAAAGAAAACTAAGGAAGAGACTCGGAGACAAGCATAAAAATATGTCCTCTGTCCACACACTTTGCAGGTTCATTGGCTGCTATGGGGCATCCAAACCCTTATCACTAATTACCTTCATTTTCTTTCTGTTAGCCCACACTAGTTTCGGTGACTTACAACCAGAAAGACTTAATGAGTATAAGACCATCACTGCACTCTACAGAATGGTAAAGAGGTCCAAGTGGATGGTAGAGATGCCTGTTGCCTGACTAGGTCTAAACCTCAGGATTTGACTGTGTGGCTGAGGCCTTCTCTTGTTCTTGTTCCTTTTGTGACTTGGCCCCCTTTCAGTTCTCCCAACATTGTCACACTCTACCAAAAGGACCTAATCATCTCTCCTGTACTGTGACAGAAACTAGATTCCTGAGTGATTTGCCTACAGTTGCAAGCAGAATCAAATGAGTAGAAGGTCTTTTGAGTTCTGTCTTCCAAAGTCTTTGTCAGATAGCCCCTTTCTGCCTGGGCATGCCTGATAATCTATTTCAAAGGCAAAACCTTCCAGCTGGCAGATGGTAACTGCTTTTCTTCAAAACACCCCTTTGGGTAAAAATTCTGGGTTCTGATGCAGTCATGAACCTCCAGACAAGTCCTGATGGGGCCTAACATTAACACTTATGGAAAAAGAATAGGTATAGGACTAAGAGATGAAGTCAGGCCAAAGCCTGTATCACTGGAGAAACCATTCTCTGACTACAGAAGATTCTATATGGTGCTCCATGGCTGACAAAAAGACTTGTTGAACTAAACTTAATTAGGAGAAGATGTTGGCAGGGAGGGGAAAGGAGAGAGGAAGAAGACATTCCAGTGAATGTCATTGTGACTGTATATGAAGGCAGACGATAAAAGACACAGATATAATTATCACAACACAAAGGAAAACAAAGCCTTCAAATTATCCAAGAGGAATGGGCAGACCCTGTCACCAACCAGCAGTGCAAGAGATGCCATCTATGTTCAGCTCATAGCCTCCAAGACACAAAGATGGACAAGGCCTGCCTTCTCTCCTCAAAGACAGAGTGGCTGAGATCCATGTTGGCAGGTCAACTACCTTCATTAGTTCAAGAGTGACTTACTCTAGATACTAGTGCTACAATAGCCCAAAGACTGGCTAGTTTCTCTTTATCACTGAGGAAACGGGTATAGGGCAACTTTACTTATTGTTTGGGAAGGTTGGTCTGAAGAGGTGACATTTAAGCAACATTGGCACACACAGAGACTGCACATGCACTCAAACACAGCATACATACACCACATGTACCACACACACACCACACATACACACACATATACTCAAACACACCACATATACCACATGATACCACACCATACATACACATACCACAAGCACACACCCATACCACATATACCACACACATACACTCAAACACACACACAACGTATACCACACACCACACACACATACACACAATGTACAGAGGAATAAGAAGGTGATATAGAGATTCACAGAGGGCTGCTGTTAACTAGCGTGGCTCAGAAAGGCTCTGGGGAACTCAGGCATCTGATCCAGGTCCTGGTAGGGGAGTAGAGTTTGGCATGTCATCCTTCACTTCCCTGTACCTCTTTATTTCAGCCTTCTCCCTTTCCTGACCATCCTTACTCTGGAAGTTGCCTTAACTGTCTCTTAAGACTAAGACTCATTCTTCTCAATAGATCAACTAACTCCAAACATCATTTACTTGGTAAGTGACCTTGACCATTTACCCTATTTTCGAGCTTGAGTTCCTCATTTAATGCCTTTTATACCTATCACGAGAGTCATAGTATACAATATAGCAATGTGCATATTCAATCTCCTGCAAGATTTGGAATATATCAGGATCCAAAAGTACATTCTTCCTCCAAATGCAATCTTTTTGTGACTTTCTATGCACGTCCCTATACCCTCTTTCATCTCAGCTATCAGATGGATTCGTCTTTTTCTGTGGTGGATCTAATTTTGGTATTAATGAATTTTGATACAACAATGTACAATGCCTTTGGCAAGTGGTAGTTTTATTTGGGGGCCACCCATCACCACCCCTAAGTAGTTGGAAAAGTGAGTTTAGGCCGAGGGTGCCTCTACAATCAGATCATGGCTTCCAAGTTCTCTGAAGTCATTTCCCTTCATGTGGTAGAAGAAAAAGAGCATTGAAATTCTCTTTGTGACGCTTCCACGGGCTACGTCTGTTAGTGAGACCACCGCTTCCACTTCCATCCCCTACCTAATCACATAGCCACAAGCCTCGAGAAGACAAGCTAGGGTTGATCTCCAGAACCAGAACAAGGAAGAAAGGAGGAAAAGGTGGGAGGGTGTGGGGCAAGTGGACAGAAAACTGAAAGGAGATGGGGAAAGATTGTTGATAACATTTTCCCCCCAATAAATGAAAGTTTAATGGGAGAGTACACAAGACACAAAAGGCAGATGGAAACTAAAAAAAGCAAGCTTGAAAGTATGGAAAAGTTCAATAATTATACAGGAAGAAAGAAATGTCTAATGAGTTTTGAAGTGGTCATCCACTGGCTTCAACAATGATTTTTTTTTTTTTAGCTCATTTTATCTGCAAGTGTCTTCTGCTTCCTTTTCCCCAGCTGGATTATTTTGAAATACTTCACAAACATCACATCTTTTAATCTGTTCAGTGTCTCTATGTGTCTCTGGGAGATAAAGACTTTTTTGAAATAACGTAACCACAATCTAATCATTGCATCATTGGTCATTTTAGTTTTTATTAGTTAAAAGTCCATTCTCCAAATAAATAAAGAAAATGTGGTGCATTTACACAATGGAGTACTACACAGCAGAAAAATATGACATCTCGAAATTTGCAGGCAAATGGAAGGATCTAGAAAACATCATATTGAGTGAGATAACCCAGACCCAGAAAGACAAATATTGTATGTACTCATTCATAAGTGGTTTTTAAACATAAAGCAAAGAAAACCAGTCTACAAATCACAATCCCAGAGAACCTAAACAATAATGAGGACCCTAAGAGAGACATACATAGATCTAATCTACATGGGAAGTAGAAAAAGATAAGATCTCCTGAGTAAATTGGGAGCATGGGGACCTTGGGGGAGGGCTGAAGGGGAGAGGAGAGGAAGGGAGGAGAGCAGAGAAAAAATGTATAGCTCAATAAAATCAATAAAAAATCTATTCTTTGATAACTTTATGAATATATATAATACATTTTGATCATGTTCACTTATTGTCATTTATTTTTTTTCAGCTAGAAGCTTTACATAAGTCACATAAAAATAGACCACTTTTGATCCCGACAATTTCATTTAAATACCACATTAAAGCCAAGAAGGATGGCATAGGCCTGTAATCACAGCTAAAAAGGCTGAAGGAGGAGGACTAGAAGTTCAAGGCTTGCCTGGGCTGTAGAATGAGTTCAAGGTCAGCCTGGGAAACTTAGTGAAACCTTGTCTCAAAGTAAAATGTTCCAAAAGGTTGCAATAGTTCGGTAGCTGAGGCTGTGCCCACCACAGATGGACACTGGCTTCAGTCCCCAGTACCGCCTGACAGCCACCTTGAGCTACAGAAGACACAGCTAGTGTCTGACAGGTCTCTGGAGGAGCACCCTCACCTGGAAGATGATCTCTGTGGCTCACGTGCTGAGTGGCTCCATATGGTCCTATCTACAGGAACAAGGAATGAGGCCCTGCAAGTCTCCCTGTAAGCGGGAGCTGAGGAATTGCTTTTCTGTTTTAGGTTCAGTTCACCTCACATCAGCATTGCAAATGCCCAGCTGGGGAAAGTGACAAAGCCTGAGAAAACCTACCCCTTACCTATTATTCTCTCTTAGCTGGTGCCTCACAGTGTCTTAGAGGACAAGTCCCTTTTGTCTATGGGTCACTACGTTTAGTTGATCTTCGCTTGCCACAACGAGACCATGAGAACTGGTAGAAATGGCAGGGAAAGTCCACAAAAACAAAATTGGCTTTCGTCTCCATTTTACCCAAGTCAGGTCTTCTCAGAAGTAGATTCTGCCCCCCTTTCTAGCCCTAGGAGGCTACAGCCTGTTCCTGCCCCTGCCTGCCTTTGCTTGTGTATAGAAAATTTACATTATTCTGCTCAGGAGCACCCAGGACGGGGAGGTCCTATATCTCTCGTCAGACAAATGAGCCAGAAGTAGCCTTGCTTTCTCCCATGAACACACTGCCCTGGACGTGGTGACGTGGCCCACAGAGTATATCCTAACACGCCTGGCCTCAGATTGCTGGATGCACATGCAGGAGGCAGGGGAAAGGCAAAGTGCTCTCGCATTCCCAGAAACTGCTTTTATGTCACACAGCCATTTCTTCCATCTTTTCTAGTTGCTTTCCTTGTTACCATGACCACACGCTTGACAAAAGCATCTTCAGGAAGAAAGGGTTTGCTCTGGTCCATGGTTTGTGCAGACAGCTCACTGTGGCTGAGAGGGTGTGGCAGCAACAGCAGCTCCAGCTGTGGCAGCAGGAGCACGGAATAGCTGTTGTCTGGAAGCAGAAGCAAATGCTGGTGCTCAGATCACTTTCTTATTGTTATTCAGCCAGGGACCCTGGTAGATGGTGTCACCCAAAGTTACAGTGGGTCTTCCTTCCTCAACTTACCCAATCTGTAAACTCCTTCTCATATATGACCAGAGGTTTGTTTCTTACGTGATTCTGATCCTGTGGAGATGATTGGAATAATCCATCCTACCCCTTTCTCTCCTCCCCCCATCTTCATCGCCACCCCTCTGCCTCTCACTTCCCTCACAGACCTGTCTCTGTACTGGGACCCCTTCCTATGACTTACAGACTGCAGTGTCTTTCGAGGAGTTGAAATTCTCCCTTTCTTCTGCACCCTGGTTCTTGCTGTACAACCCGCCACCTCATCGGCCTGGGTTTGTCCCTTTCTCTTCCCCCACCCACAGAGTATCAGCTCCTGGTGGCCTCATTTAGGTACCAGATGTGTCTCTACTCTCATTGTACATAACCTGGGGACCAGACGGGTGCCTGTGGTGCAGGGTCAGGGCAGCCCCTTCACACCACTCCCTTGGGAAAAACAAGCAAGTTTCTCTTGCCCCTTTGCTGAGCAGGAAGGAAGAGCGACGGGGTTAAGGCTAAATGCTGCTAACGCCTTGCCCCAGGTCAAGCCTGCACTAGACCTATATTGTGAGTAGTTTTACAGAGCCCTATCTCATAAGCAATGCAGAACATGGAGTTCATTATTGATGCTGTCAGCCAGACACCCAGAAAAGAACTGTGGCAGGATATCTCAATTAATTCTGTGCTGCAGGATTGGCTGAAGCCGCTTAAAGAATCAGAGGACCAGAAATCTTAGGCGGTTTGCCCATACTCGAATAGACAGAAGCAATAGAGCCTGATCTCACCCAAGAATTCCGTTCATGCCACTGTAACGATGTCTCTATGGATGGAGGACAGAAGGAGACAAACTCACTATGGTGCCTTTATCTGACAGAGCTATCCAGAAAGTTCTCTCCATGCCACCACGCCTCAGCATTTGCTTTTCTCTTCCTGCTCTTTGCTTATTTGTACCTCACTTTCTCTAAAGACATGTTTGTGTGTGTGTCTACATCTCTCCTCCATCCTGTCCAATGTGGGTCTCTGCCTGTACCTTGGGGATGCTGACAATGACCTGGTTAAGATACAGGAAGTCTCATATGTACCAGGAATTTCAGGACCCAAATGTCCAGGGTTGGGGTCAAGGTTTCCCTCTCTATGATGCTGTGGAACCTGCTCTCAGAGCTCCACTGTCCGATTCAAGTTGGAAAGTGAGTTGGTTCAGAAGAGGAAAGTGGAGAGGAGGTGAAAGTGGCTTGAGTTCAGACTTCCGGAAAGGCTAGCTAATGTCTGTGGGCCTGCTGGACTGAGCTGTGCCCAAGGCACAACAAGCCTCCCTTATATACAGAGTTACCCTTCTGCCACCACTGAACTAACTGGCACACACACGCGCGCACACACACACACACATGCACACGCATATAGGCACATACAAACATATACATAAATGCACACACATGCATGCACACACATATGCATACAAGCACACACATACACATATAAACATATACACACATGCACTCACATATGCACAGACATATTTGAGCAAACATACACACACTAGCTTTTATTCACAGTGCCCCCAATATGCCTCTAATTCTCTTCTTAACAACTTAATGCCTCTACAATGATGAAAATATCTATGGCAGAATGAAAAGGCTTGATCTGAGATCCCTTTATTAATAAAGGGTAATGCTTTGCTTTCCTATTTCTCCTTTCAGCTTTAGATTGCATATGCGCAGATATTTTTTTGTTACCGTGTACCTACAAACTATACAAACTGCTTTATTTATTTCCTTTATTGTTTGTTTGGATTTTTTTCTTTTGAGACAGCTGTGTCCCAGCTAAGGTTTCTATTGCTGTATTAAAACACCATGACCAAAAGCAACTTGAGGGGGAAAGAATCTTTTTCAGCTCACACCTCCAGATCACAGGTCACAATCAAAGGAAACTGGGGTAAGAACTCAAGACAGGAACTCAGAGGCAGGGACTAAAGCTGATGTCGCAGAGGAGCGCTGCTGCCCGGCTTGCGCCTCAGAGCTTACTCAGTTTGCTTTCTTATACAACCATGACCACCAGTCCAGGAACCACCCTGTGCACAGTAGTCTGGACACTTCCACCTCAATCATCTATCCAAAAAAAAATAGTCCTCCTTGCTTGCCTAGAGGCCAGTCTAATTAAGCATTTTCTAATCTGATAGTCTCTCATCCCAGATGATGCAGCCTGGGTCAAGCTGACGAAACAACAGCAGCAGCAACAGAAAACAAAACAAAAGCAAATTGGGCAAGCATCACACTATCTCTCAAGCAAGCCTGCAATTTTCCAAGTAGTCAAGGCTAGCCTCAAACTTAGAATAAACCTCCTGTCTCAGCCTCCTGAGTGTTGAGATTACCGGCCGTCACACTCAGCTTGGTTACAATCTTCATTGCTTATTTCTCAGTGTAAGTGCTATAATTCCTTTTAACTTGTATAGTTAATTTCTACTTGTCTCTAGCCTCCCACTGACCATATATGGTATAATTTATTGAAATAGATCCTAGCTGACATTCACCAGAGTTGTTTCCTTTAGCTACAATGATATAAAAAACCTGAATGGAAATATTTATGCATGTAGCTTAGAGCCTCATTTGAATTATCTTTTCGGACAGCTGCTCAGCATGGGGACGGTTATGAATAGAGCTGCAATCACATAGCCAATAAAGTTAGCTAAAAGCAAAGTTTCAAAAGCTCACTGTGGGGGCACATGCTTCCAACCCCAGCTCTGGGGAGGCAGAGACAGACCCCTGGGACTTGTCCGGCAGCCAGTCTAGTCTAAGCACAGAGCCCCAGGTCCCGTGACAGACTTTGTCTCAAAGAACAAAGTAGATGTCTCCCAAGGAATGACACCTGAGGTTGACCTCTGAACACACAGGTACACATGCCACACACACACATACACACACACACACACACACATCAATAGCCAACATCTGCTTAAAGTTCCAGAATTGGCCCTTTCTATCTCTGTGGCTTTGGACAAAATATTTAGTTTCTCGAAGCTTCATTTGCTTTAAATAAAGAACAAACCTAATACAATCCACAATTCATAAGGTTATAATGAAAACTGGTTTCCCCTAATATTACTGACGTTATAATTATGGCTAGTGTTAACACTAATTTTGGGTTCTTCTAGACCAGACTGATTCAGCTCCATGTAGCTGACATTTAAGATATTTCCTGGAGGCAAATGTAGTTCAGTATAGTATCAATGACTCAGCAGCTCCTCTTGGTCCACACATGCTTCTCACCCTCACAAGGTCACCGCTATAGTGTGAACTGGTGACTGTCTCTCCAAGGACCATGTGATAAAGTCCTGGTCTCTAAATGGATGCTATTGAGAAGCAGTGGGTCCTTTAAGAGGTGGGGCTTTGTGTCTTCAAAGGAAAACTCTTAGATGCTAGTCTTGCTGTCTTTCTGGCCTGAACATGAGATGAGCCATCCTCTGACCCTACCATGATACATGGTTGTCAATCAGTCATGAGCTAAAAATCTTCTCCTAAGCCAAAGGAAGCCTTTGCCCCTTGTAAGCGAACTGTGTCGGTTATTTGCTATGGTATCAGAAAGCTGACTGACACGGTTGAGGACCGAGTGAGAGCTGAGTCCCTGCTGCATTCCCTTTAGGAGTCTTTCAAAGGCTAATTTGGCTCCCGATTCTCAAGTTTGGACATCACAATCCATGGCTCCCTAAACATTTTTATTCCTTAACCACGTTCCGTCAGCAATAAAATTATGTAAGAGCAATTGATTAATAGATGGATCTGGGGTTTTAGTTTCATATAATCTTAACGTTTTATTAATGTTATAATTTTGTAATCAGAGATGATGTTTAAGGCTCTAATGACTACTTCCTTTCACCTCTTTTTATGAGTTTAGAACTCAATAAGAAATACTTTCAGAGTCATAAACGTGGACATGTTTATTATTCTGAAAAACTGAAAAAAAAAAAAAGAATGCAAATGTGTAGCTACTGGATACTTCCAAAATTTGTCCCTGACATGAACCAAAAGCTCCTCTATCCACTGCAAAATAACTTGTTTCCTGTCTCTTCAACTTGCCAGTTGAATGGAGTGGACAATAGCCCTGAAGCCACAGGGATGGGTTCCTTTTGAGCTCTATATCTGCACATATAGACACGATGATTGTCCTGGTTAGGGTTTCTATCTCTGTAATGAAACACCATGAATGAACAAAACACCTTGGAGAGGAAAGGGTTTATTTGGCTTACACATTCACATTGTAGTCCATCACTGCAAGAAGTCAGGGCAGGCTCCTGGAGGCAGGAGCTGATGCAGAGGCCATGGAGGGATGCTGCTTACTGGTTTGCTCCTCGTGGCTTGCCCAACCTGCTTTCTTATAGAACCTGGGACCACCAGGTCAGGGATGGCACCACCCACACTGGCTGGGCTCTCCCCCATCAATCACTGATTAGGAAATCAGTGCTGAATCTTATGGAGCCATTCTCTCAACTGAACTTTCTCCTTTTTCGGTGACTCTAACTTGTGTCAAGTTGACACAGAACTAACAAGAACAATGACCAAAGGCTCACCCTCACTGTTTGAGCTTTGTTGGTTTCTCAGGGCCACATTTTCTTCCTTCTTCCTCTTCTTCTGGCCACCCTCTCAGAACTCCCCTGGCCGTTCCCTACACCGGGGACCAGGCTAACCTACTAGCTGGCATCCCCACAGTAGAGAAGCAACTCTGACATTTGTTCTTTTAAATCAAGGGTTTTTTTTTTCTTTCACTTTTCCTGTCAATTTTGTCATCGCATTCCCCATATAATGAGATTATTTCAATTATATTCAAAAACTTGAAAGCTCTCAATCCCAAATCAAACTACAAGAACTAAGGACGTATCAGACAAGTATTAGCAGTTGAGTGATATTGTGCCTAGGCTCGTTCTCTCTCTCTCTGTTCTGTCATTTGCTGTTGGCTGTGTCCTAAGACTGGCTCCCACATGGCCCAACGATGCTGCAATTCTTGGCACGCCATCTAGAAGCCACATGTCCCAGTTAAAGAAGAGGAGGCATGTCAGCTGTCTTCTGCCTTTTTAAAATAAGGAAGTATTTTCTAAGACTCCTTTCATTCTGCATAAGTGACTGCCACCTTGATGTCTCCGCAAGGGGACTACACCACAGTTGCTGTCTCTGACACATTCACGAAGCTGTGAAAGAGATAGTATCGCTTTGTTGAAGGCGAGGAAAAGGAAAAAGACACAGACACGATAAGACACTTTCCTGGAGTCACACAGAGAGTAAGTGGTAGGGGTGGGGCTCACACTGCTGTGGGCATGGTCCAAACCCCTCATCCTTTCCTGAAAGCAGTGATAAACGTGGGCTAAACTCACAGGATTTGTGTCATTTGTCTCATCCACGAAATATTAAACTATTAAAATATTAAACCTCTGTTTTGGGGACCAAGTCAGCATTTTGCATGTGTTGTTGCTGAGAACGGTCCTTCGCACAAAGAAGCTGGGGACCGACAGAGGGGTAAAGCCTCTGGGTTTGCCTCTTTGTAATAGGAGGAAGCTGCGCTGGGAGACTCTCCATTCCTGAGTAACTGAGGAGCGGAGATTCAGGGAGTCGGAAGGGTGGTGTCCTCAGAAGAGCTAGCCGGGCAGGAGCGGGGGCAGATAGCCCTTGCTCCTGAGTCCTGAGCACTGTAGCTCGCTGGATATAGAAT
Organism: Chionomys nivalis; assembly: GCF_950005125.1. NCBI lineage: Eukaryota > Metazoa > Chordata > Mammalia > Rodentia > Cricetidae > Chionomys > Chionomys nivalis. Next base: position 71,646,800 of record NC_080094.1, on the reverse strand, counting down.
TCGGAGCAAATAGCTTCACCGACTTGAGCTTCAGCTCCCTTACCTGTGAAATGAGACTGACGCCAGTCAGGCTCACCTTTCTGTGCTCTTTCCGTCTAAATCTTTCTTTCAAGTCTAAATCAAGGATCCTGCCCGGTTGTCGAGTATGGGGTGAATGCTGGTGACCTGGTGGCTTTATTGCTCTTGCCGTGGGCTGTTATTCTCACCATCGCTGCTCCCCCAGGAGAATCTGAGAGAGGAGCAGGCAAGCTCCGGGGAAGACATCTGCGGCTCCTGCCCTAGTCATTTCCTTCTGCCGTGAAGTCTCCAGCAGCTGCTGCCCGAGCTTCCAAGTTACACAATGGGCCGCTCAGAGCACATTGACCAAGGCAGCTGCTGTCCCTTGAAGCAAAAATGGAAAGGAAAACGGGAGACAGGGAAGGAAGTTTCCCGGTCCTTCCCAGAGCCAGAGCCCCACTCCAGCCCCACATCCCAGTTTCCCAGGAACTGGTCAGGCATGTGATCTGCATCTAAGGCTGTAAATGCCAGCTGTTGGTTACTGGTTCTGGCTATTAATACCATGACGGAGAAGCAGAGCAGCAGTGAGCTCTGGGCTGGCACTGGAACAACTACTTCCCTCTCCCAGTGTGGCGGGTGGGGGAGGGGGGCAGGAAGCTGGAGACCACTTAGCCACCTGCAGAGCCCTGGGAACCACAGCTAGCACAGGGTGTTTGATGGCCAAAGTGCTGTTCAAATTTCCACATCAAGACTTGCCATCATCTGCCTGACTGAGACGGGAACCACAGGACTCTCCAGGAGAAGCCATGTACCCTCAGCAGTCTGGGCTCTTAACTGCTCCTGGCATCTGCCTGTGAGTCAGTGGGTGCTTAGTCATTGAATAGAGAGCTGGCAAAGCCTTCAATCGAAACAGTCCATTTTCCAGGTTAAAAAACTGAGGCCCGGAGGGATGTGGTGACTAGTCTGAGACGGTGCATGAGTCAGGAAGGGCTGGGCAGAAACATCTCACTGCAGACAATGAGCCTGGGGCCATTTCACTTCACAAAACCAGAGCCCACCCCAAAGCCCTACTAGTAAGGAACTACCCTGTGACCCACTGGAGGCCCAAGAGCTCAGAACACAGCAGAGCTCTCCCAAAGCACAGCTCTCGCCGTGCAGGGCAAAGCTCTCCTGGTGCTGCACACCCTTGACAGAGGACCCTGTCAAAAAATAAATAAAACAGATGGACAAAAGGATGGCAAATAAAAATGTGTGTTGATACCGAGAGATGCATGCCCAACTGTGAAAAAGAAGGAGGTATGCGAGGCAGAAGCCATCTTATGGCTTCACTTGGGTAAGGAATATGCCCATGCTTAGAAAAAAGACTGGAAGGGAAGAAAGAGTGTTGCCGCTAGAAGGCTGAACTAAGGGAAGTCCTGGCTCTTGATTTTCCATGCCTTACATGTATTTTCTACTTTGAGATTACTTGATTGGAAACAATTTTTTAAAAATACAAAGTAAGTAGACAAATGCCTTGGTCCCTTGTCACCTTCTAAGCCACTAAGATGGGCTTGACTTGCTGCAGCTTGCAGGACAGACTGTGCCCATTGCATGAGGTGGGGGTGTTTTCTTTTCCAGTGAAGAGCACGCAGTCTCAGACCGAAGGGCAGGAAACCACACCGACTCTGCCAAAGTCTGGTCGTGGTGACTCCCAGTTCCTGGGCACTCCTGGGTCATCAGTATCCCCTGGGACAGGAAAGGGCTGCATCCCAGTTCCCAGTATGAACTCCTGCTCAACTGAGAGCGTGCGGTAGCTGGAGGCAGAAGCCAAGGCTGAGGTCTGAGGTACAGGAAGTGGAAAGAGGATGGGAAGCCTCTCGGAGGCCTCAGCTGTCCCATCCAGGAAACTTCATAACCAAATGCCATCATCCAGAGATACACATCTTATTTATATTTCCTTGTCACTTGCTTAATACAATGCCAAGACCCTCAAGGCAGGACTACTTTTCTGCCTATCCCATGGAGGCTACTCCTCTGCAGAGCCTTCCAACTCTGTTTGCTGGCCAGACGTGAGGTGCTAGAGTTTTGGTCTTAAAGATTCCTCAGATTTCCGTGTGTTAGAAGTCCAGTCCTGGGCTTGGCCATGTGGGATGTGGGTGAGAAGTTAAGGAGTGGGCTCCAGGAGGAGGTCTTCAACTTGCCCAGGGCAGGCCTTTGATGGGTAATGGGACGGTGGCTCGTTCTCTTTCATGTCTGTCTCTGCATGTCCTGGCCATGAACTGAAGAGTCTTGCTTCACCGCACACTCTTTTGCTGTATTGCGTCGCCAACACCCTGAAAGCCTAACAGCAAAATGAAACCCACAATCACCACTTAGAATCTTCAAAACCAGAAGACAAAATAAACCGTCCCTCTTTATAGGCTGATTACCCCAGCTTTGTGTGATTGTAATGGAAAACGGACGACCATACTGAGGAAGGCAGGATCTTGCCAGGATTGCTGTGGAGATCAGAAATTTGTTTGGGCAGAACTATCTACCTAAGCCACAAACCTATTTTTCTATGGTGATGCCTGCCCCATGCTCCAGCTGGGATCTATTGTTTCCTGGAACTACAGCCTGAGCAATTGATGTTGCCACAATAGAAGGGGCATGTCCATCGGAGCAGCTTCCCCCATCCCATCTATAGCCTTTTCTCATGGGAGGACAGCGACAGAGGGAACTAGAGTAGCTAGACCCAAGAGCACCATAGCACAGGTGGGCAGAGCACCTGAATCAGAGCTCTCTTCTCAGTGGGCTGTCTTCTCAGGCCAGGGACAATCTTCAGCCTCTGTATCCTTGTGTCTACGGTGAGTCTCAGCAGTTCTGGCAGGAAGTCGATGCATCTAAACTTCTCCAATAGCATCAGTGACCTGAAGCCCTCAGGAATCTAGCTTGCTGTTTGTTTTTGTAGACTCCTCAAGTTGTGTGTGTGTGTGTGTGTGTGTGTGTGTGTTCTAGGGATCAATTCCAGGGCCTCATGCATGTTAGATAGTGTTTGAACACGAAGCCACATCCTCATCCCTCAGTTCTGCATTTTTTTTTAAATGTCTGGAAAAATCAGGACAAGAGCAACAGTTTATAATGCAGGAATTATAATCTTGTGTTAATCCAAGTTTCTCTGTTCAGGATAAAGAGTTATTGAAATGCTACCATGAGCATTTGTTGGCTGCTTTAGTGGTAGCACAGCTAAGATGAATGACTTCCATGACTTGCAAGGTGCAAGCTACTTCCGGTGTGGTCCTTTACAGGAAAGATTCTCTGCGTCCTCACCTATTTGGATCACAAGTGTTAGCAAACATTCCTTCCCCTTCTCCTGTGGCTCTGATTACCTTTTATCAGTTTCTGCTCACTGGATACCTTTTAATCTTGTCTAAAGATGGGACAGCGACTAAGATCATCACACTGTGGAGAACAGGGAGGGGAGTGTGTGCCTGGCAGCAATGGTCATCATTAAGTTTGATGCAAGACCGGGTGTAGAAAGGAAATCATTCTGCTGCCAACTGGTCTTGTGACCTGGGGAAAAGTGTTTTGCCTCTCTAAGTCTCATCTATAAGATGGGATTTTGATCATGACTTATGTTTATGTACCCCATGTTGAAGGCTAGACGGTGTTCCAGTCACACCGGCAATTTATTTAACCCCTGAGGTTCTAAAGGAAACTGTGACATGATTCTACTCTAGAATTTAAAAAAAGCCAGAAGCCAAGGCCCAGGCTAGACTCAGACTCAAGGTCCTCCTGCATTAACGATGGGAGTACTGGAATCATAGGTGTCCACTACCATACCCAGCATCAGTTGATATGTTGATATATGCACACTTTGTAGGGTGGCTAAATAAAGTACCTTATATGCATTAACTCATGTTTTTTGAGGTAAGAATATTTAAAATCTCTTCAACAGCAATTTTTAAGTATATAACATTGTTATTACTGGTAGCCACCATATCGCAAATGGCTCTCTTGATCTTTCTCTTCTTTGGCCAACGTCAGCCCAAGCCTTCTAACTCCTCCTCGCTGGGAATGAGCATCTTAGTTTCTGTTTCTGTGAGTCCAACTTTCCATTGTTGTTCTGGAGGGAAGTTCATCCATCAAAAACCAGCCAGATAGACTCAGCTTGCATAATCCCAGGCTATTAGAACAGTCCAAAGAATCGTCACCAGGAGCCAGGAGAAACTGTGGTTTCTTCTTTCCACCAGGTGGACTTGCTTTCCGAGCTAAGATTGAACAGTATTCATCTTTCCGGGGCCTAGTTTCTTGGTTTACTTTGCTCATCATAACACATTTCTGATGTCACCATGCAGTTGCTCTTTTCAAGGCAAAGTAATTTCTTTCTCTCCCCCCATATGTATGCATGTGTCTGTGTGTATGTGTGTATATGGGGGGTGTAAGGGTGAGTGTATGTATGTGTATGTGTGTGTGTATGTGTGGGGGAGTGGTAGGGGTGTGTATGTGTGTGTATGTGAGTGTGTGTATGTGTGTGTATATGTGTGTGTATGTGGGGTGGTGGGGGTGTGTATGTGAGTGTGTGTGTATGTGTGTGTCTGTGTGTCTGTGTGTATATGGGGGTGTAAGGGTGTGTGTATGTGTGTGTATGTGGGGTGATAGGGATGTGTATGTGTGTGTATGTGAGTGTGTGTATGTGTATGTGTGTGTATATGTGTGTATGTGGGGTGGTAGGGGTGTGTATGTGTGTGTATGTGAGTGTGTGTATGTGTATGTGTGTGTATATGTGTGTATGTGGGGTGGTAGGGGTGTGTATGTGTGTGTATGTGAGTGTGTGTATGTGTATGTGTGTGTATATGTGTGTATGTGGGGTGGTAGGGGTGTGTATGTGTGTGTATGTGAGTGTGTGTATGTGTGTGTATATGTGTGTATGTGGGGTGGTAGGGGTGTGTATGTGTGTGTATGTGAGTGTGTGTGTATGTGTGTGTGGGGTGTGGGTATGTGTTGTTTTCTCTATTTACCCACTGACGGATATAGCTTGTGTCTGGAGCTTGGCTATTGAGATTGATGCTGCAGTGATAATAGCATGGAGATGTCTCTTTTAATAACCCATTGCTCGTGTGTTTTAGGTATGCACCCAACAGCAAGATGGCTGGATCATATGATAGTCTTACTGTTTAATTTGAAGGGAAACCTCTATTCCATTCTTTAGAAATCTGAACAATTTTTAAACACCTATTCAGTTGTATACAAGGTTATTGTGAAGGAAGAGGATGGCATAATGAACCCGGGTCTCTTGGAGTAATGCCCTCACAGTGTAGGAGGGGACACGTACAGGGTGACATCCAGTCCTACCTGGATCATTTCTACTTCCTTGCTTTCTTTTCATAAGGAAGAAATCAGCATCCTCTTACATCCTGTATTCAGTGACTTCTGTGGTATGGAAGGTACTTCTGTTTATGTGTTGCTTTTATTGGTTAATGAATAAAGAAACTGACTTGGCCTATAGCATGGGAAGAGGAAGGCAGAATTAGAGAGAAGCCATGGAGCCTGGAGCCGCAGGAGACAGATGTGCTGAAACTTTGCTGGTGACCACAACCTCATGGTGATGCACAGATTACTAGAAATGGGTTAAATTAAGATGTAAGAGTTAGCCAATAAGAAGTTAGAACAACTGGGCCAAGCAGTAATTTAATGAATATAGTTTCTGTGTGGTTATATTGATTCTGGGCATCCAGGACAAACAAGCAGCCTCCTCCAACACTTCTGATCACCTACTCCCCTCAATCTGAAGCTAGTGGCTGCCTTTCCTCTGGGAGTAGACTCTCCTTTCAGTCACTGCTTCCCACACTCTCCTAGTGATATGACTAAGGAATAGCTCAAGCTCTTCCACTCTACGGTGTCAGTTCCATGTGCCTCTTGCCTTAATTAGGACCAATTCTTCTGGTGGTTTTCTTTCTGAGCAGTCTTGAAGTGGTGGCTAAGCCTTGACAAGCTGGAAGAAAGCTGACAAAAGTTATTGCCCACTCTGTCCCTCTTTCCACTGCCCCTCCCCTTCCCACCACTTTCAGGCCCCGATTCTGTGTCCTCCAGGCTGGACAGGACCCACAGTCTCTGGTGAGCCCTTTCTGTACCTGCCTCAGGCTCAGCACTTCCCAGCTTCTCATTCCCATGCTCACATTTGGATGAGTGTTAAAGGTTGGGGCAGGCACTGTCTTGCCCCTTTGTCTAATTGATTCAGTGCTGTCTTGTCTGCACTCTGAGCTCCCATGTGGATGGGAGGGTGGAGAGGTGACACCAAAGAAACAACGTGTGTGACATTTGATTAATAGCTTGTACTCTGAAATTCCTGTGGGACCTAGAGAAAATTAGCAATCTGTCTGGGCCTCTGGAGGCAGCATTTTCTCCATGCAGTTGTAAGAATTCAAAGAGATACGCCCCAAAGAACTAAAAACAGGGCCTGGCACATGTTTAAACATAATAAACGTTCAATCCATTCAAGATATTATTACTTCTCTCTTTTTCAGCAATACATCTGTTTAGGGGGTTTCTGGAATGTGACAGTTCCCCACGGCTTTGTGTAATGTCCTCCATCAGAATGTGCAATGTGCTAATGCCACGCCTTCTCCACCATGATTCCATCACCCTGGAACTGCGAGCTGAGCTAACCCATCCTTCCCTAAGTTGTTCTCAACAGGTGGCAACAATGAAGAAAGTACGTAATACAGAAGAAAAAAATATCTCAGTTTACTCAATAGGAACCAAGGGGGTTATGTTCAGGCACTGGGAGTGTGCAAGGACCTCACAGACAGGACAGAGGTGATACGCATACCAGAAGACGTGAGTCCCAGAGCCAGAGGTTAAGAGTTTGAGGACCTGTGCATCACAGGAGGGATCTCCATCCCTGGGGGGCTGTGGTGGGGGAAGGGGACAGGAAGCAAGGATAAGCTTGCAGAGAGCCTCTAATCCTCTTCAGGCCTCCTTGGACAGACCACAACAGAATATCCGTGGATAGTCATCATTCAGTGTGAAGTCGCGGCTTCTACCCTGGGGCTATCCATAGGGGGAAGCATGCAAATGCCTTTTAGCATTGAACATTAAGCACAATGGCTGCCTAGGACAGGGAAGAAGGAAAGCTGGATAAATGTCAGAGCTAGGAAGGAACACACGGGAAGGGAAAGAATAGAAGACTGGGCAGGCCTGTGTGACATCGGACAGATAAGAGTCTGCTTGAAAATGCACCGCCCTCCCTGCCCCAGGCATACACAAATTCTGTGGGAATGAAGAGCGAGAAGGGTCTGGTATATGACCAACCCTCGTGTGGCGCAAGCGCAGTGACTAAAGGTCTGGTATATCACCAACCCTCGTGTGAAGCAAGTGCAGTGACTAAGATTGGCCTGGAGAAAACTCAGAAACATTTCAAGGGAGTGCTGGGGGGGCAATTGTCTTTTCCCTAGTCCCTGACGGTAAGAAAGAGCCAGTTTCCCCTTTCAGAAAATGCTCAGGACACCAGCACGCAGGCGGACCTGCAAGGCAGAGCCAATGATGCCGGTTCCAGCGGAGGTCACAATACTTCCTCCTCCAGAGCTCCGCTTCCTAGAGCCCAGGCTTCCAGGCCACTCCTGCCACATCTCTGCTTCCTCTGAGGAATATCAGGAGCTGGAAACAATGGAGAAAAGACTGAGACTCAGGAGCTGGGGTCCAGACTGAGTCTTTTTGTACCTCTGGCAATGTGAACTAGACATTTTGGTCTCTATATCCTTGACTATACAATGGGACCACACACTCGCTCTCCCCAATGCTAGCCTTGGAGGGAACGCTATGATGTGGGCAGGGCAGTGCTCCCGGCTCCCTCACTAAATAAGAGTTATCTGGGGTGAGAACTCCTTGGGGTAGCTCACTGTTGCATGTCAGCATCTAGCATGCGTCTGCGCGAGTCTGCAGGTGGCTTGTCTAAGATTGTGGTAGTGAGAGTGAAGTAGCTGAAAGAGAAAGTCATGAAACACAGGAAGGACAAGAAGACCTCACAACCCAGAGTTTGCTTGAGGCCAGTAGATGAGAGCTAGTAATTCTCCCTCAGGGCTAGAGAGACAGCTCAGCAGTTAAGAGCACCGCTTGCTCTTTCCAAGGACCTGAGTTCGATTCCCATCACCACAGGGCGTCTCACTGTAGTTCCAGTTCCAGATTTGATTTCTTCTGCCCTCTGCTGGCACCAGGCATGCATGTGGATCGCAGGCAAGCCATCCCCACACGTAAAATAAAAATAAGGTTTGAAAATTAATTCGAACACAATGAACAACACGTACTGTAAAGGCAGCAGCATAAAGATTACTTTTGTAGAAAGATGTATCAAATAAAAAATGCTTTAGCAGAAATGTAAGCGCTGCTTAAGGCCTAAGTACATATGGTTTTTCTCCCTTCCCTTCCTAGGTGCAAGCCTGCAATTTTCCAGGAACCTCGCCAGACACCGCATTTACAGTGAAAGACATGCCCTAACCCTGTGCATTCCCCGTCACTCCATGGTCTTATCTCATCACAATAGCATCCAACAAAGTCACCTCCAGATGCACCCTGTCTCTCATTCATAGAAAAAATAAGGGGAAGGGGGGGGGGGCTTTTGAGACCCAAGTTGAAAGCATGGCACAGTCTACTGATGAGACACTACGGTGTGACTCTTCCTTGCGAAGCTCACACCCGCGCTCTCAGGGGTGATTAGTCTCCCTAGCCATTGTCTTTCCATTCAGTGAACTCCAGCTCTGCTCCACATTGGCTTGTCCTGAAATTCATTCCTTTGTTGAGTCAGGAGTAGGGCTTCACCTGAGCTGACATTCCTGAAAGATTAAGGAAAGGCCTCCTGTTGCCACTAGAGACAGCATGGAGCTGCAGAAAATGCCATGATTTTCCAGCTTCACTGGGTCCATGTTCTGGCCAGCCTTATGGTCACCTACAATGACAGAGGTGTAGTCTATAGCTCGCAAAGGGACCCTCTGGGCAGCGACAGGGTGCAGAAGAGCCTGCGTCTTACTGTGATCTCACCTCTGGATGCCAAGAGCCATCTTCCCTTTCTTCTGATGAGCAAAGAAATCCAGTTTGATTTGGCAAAATTTAGTACTCAACACTCCCTTTCCCCCCTCCCCACATCCAGAGGAGACAGCTAGGACACTGTGGCTCCAAAACTAAGACAACTTTGGATTGAGATTCTGAGAAACCTAACAAACTCAGCTCTGATTTTGTCATTGCTCTCCCCTTTGTTCCTGGCTGGAATGAAGACTTGATTGATGGGAACTTAAGAGCCATTTTGTGACCATGAGGATGAACACTGTGTGCTGTGAGTGTGCAAAGTTCCTTATTGGCATGTTTATGCTGGGCCGTGTAGCCACGGACTACCTTTCTTCTGAAAGTTAAAATTGCTATTTGTGGTTATTACGTTGGAGGAGGGTGAAGATTACCGTAGAATCTGTTTTATGTAGGTGAGCACTGTAGACAACAGGCCCCGTTCCTCCGAAAGATCCCGCCTCATCATCTTGGACACTGTGCTCACCCAAGAGCTTGTCACTCTGCACTGAAAAAGCCAACCACCTTTCCCGCCCAGCTGCAAGCTCAGTCTAAAGCAACCACATATCCTGTGTGGTTCCTGTTGCATCCTCAAAAGCAACACTCTTTCTGCTAAACGCTGGCTGCTCTCACTGCTTTCCCCGAAACAGAATAAAAGACTCTGAGCTCCGACTCAGGGTGCACGCTGTGAATGATTCTGTTGACCTCCCACAGAACGATCGAGGGCCCATCGTTACCCCCTCCAATTTGCCGCGGGCAAGACACAGGCAAACACTTGGCAGATTCTGATGCCAAGTGCACCGAGGTACGGCGCATCCCACACAGGGGGAGTTCAGTTGGTCCTGCATAAGTGCCTAAGTGTAGCATCCATGCACCTGTTTGTCAGGTCATGTTCCTGTCTTAATCAGACAGATAAATTACTTGTTCCATGGCTTCAGGACAGTTCTAACAACCTCCTCTTCTTCTTTGCTTTTTCAGGACTTTCCCCCTAATACTTATAGTTTAGCATATCCCAATGTTATCCGATTTTTGGGAGCCATAGGTATTTACCTCTATTTTGGAAATCATGGGGACCTCACACGTTACTATGAGAACGCGGAGTTCTGCTGTCAAGGTGGCTGTTGGTAGTTGTTTGGAGAAAATCACAGATGGAATGCTAGGGCTGCCTGATTACCTCCTGTAGTCTCATTTTCAGGGTTCATGTCAGGACTAAATTCTGAGCCCCTCCTCCCCTGGAGTTAGTTGAAACTGTGTGGGCTGAGATCCTTACTGTCTTTTCATCTACGACAAGCACAAGGGAGAAGGGAAGTACATAGAGGAAGATGGGGCCACAAGATGGCAGGAACGTGGTTCCTGGAGTGGCTACATAAAGTAGTGGATTGTGGTTGTCCTTCACTGCTACAGGAGCCAGAATCAACTTCAGGGCTGTAGTCCCCCAGTGTTTTGGACATTTGTGATAGCACTTAGCATTATAGTCAAGTCACTATTCATCCACACCAGTGTTGTGGTATTTCTGTTCTAAAATGCTGCAACAGTTTGTGTTTCGTTGCAGCTACTTAAATGCATGACTACAGAATATGTTTACTTTGGGCAGTGTCCCCAGCTGCACGATAGGAAGCATCTGGGAGCTATGAGAAACTCGAAATCCTTGGACTTTGTTCCCGCAGCATCTGCTTCAATTGGCAGATGATAAAACCACACCTTTGCTAATTAACTATAGTAGCTGAGGAGATGGGTCAAAATGTAAGAACATCAGACGCTCTTTCGAAGGACTTGGGTTCAATTCCCAGCACCCATGTGGCAGCACACAGTTGTCTAACTCCAGTCCCATGCGATCTGCCACCCTCTTCTGGCCTCTATGGGCACAGGACATGCACATGATACAAAGATAGACTTGCAGGTAACATTCCCATGCACAGAAAATAAAATAATATGTTTTAAAAAATGGACTCCACAACTGATATTTTTTAAGGCACATCCAAGGTTTAAGGCCATTTGTCGGAAGCAAGGGTCATCAAACTGAGTGTACATGAGAGCACTTGAGGGGCTTGTTGTGACAGCCTTCTGGTCTTGTAACTACATGCTCTATACAACTGTGATACAGCTTGAGAATTTCTTCATTACTAAGCAAGGCTTGGTAATGATGTTGGATCAGTAGCCCAAACTTGAAAGCCAAGTATAGATCTTTGTATCCCTCATAATGACAAAAAAAAATAGCATTAGTCACATAATAATTCAGCTGATAGTCAAGCTAAAAATAAAGTCATACAGGGACATATACTTAATAAGGCAGAGATTCAGTGTGAGTTTACTTAGTTGGTCTGTCTAGCCAAGACATTCTAGAAGAACAGGAAGAAGGGACAATAGGCAAGAAACAAAATAATCCTTTGAGCTGACATGTGGAAGTAAATACTTGCTGAGCCCTTTGTGTGGACACAGCACCACATAATCAGTTTCTGTCTGTACTTCCCTGAGGGAAAGTTCCAGATGAAAGGGAGGGTTGCAAATACCCGATACACTGAGCAGTAAAGCTTAGAAAAATAGAGGCAAATGGAAAGTTTTAGGAAGAATAAGCTGGAACATGTGACGAGCACACACCACTCACAAATGAACATGTTTAGAAAGAAACTAGAGATGGATTTGGTGCCTAAAGGAAACACAAAGTCATGGTGGATGGAGGGTCAGAGCATCTAATGATGCAACCATGAACACCTTTGTAGCCCTCTGATCAACTGGACTTCTAAGCAGAACACAGGTCCAGTCAGAACCTGAATATAACTTGACCTATAAGTTTCACTTTCCATCCATAACATATAGCTTCCCATGCATATATATATATATATCTATATATATAGACACACACATACACACACACACACACAGAGAGAGAGAGAGAGAGAGAGAGAGAGAGAGAGAGAGAGAGAGAGAGAGAGAGAGAGAGAGAGAAGCAGACAGATAGATAAAGACATAAATGATTCACTTGGCAATAAATTAGTTCAAGTTTAGTCTTTGCACTTTGCATTATTTATGTGACTTTATTTCAGTCATTGATTCTACTTTCTAAATCTATCAATTAATTTGATACTACACACTCAGAAAGCACTGTATCTTATTTATTAAATACTTTGTAAAATACAGAGACAGATTCTGGCTATTACAGCAGAAAGCATGAGAAAGGGGATTCTCTTGAGAGATATTGAGTTGCTTACTTAACTGCACAGACAACTGAACTCAGACTGGAATCTACACAGCCAAGGATGACACTAAAACCATACCTTGATTTCTTCAATACCACAATAAGCATTTTGCTGGGTATGGGATATTAGTGCTGTAATTGTGATGCTGTGACTTTCAGGGATTAAATGAAGTTTTCCCAGATGCCACTGGTTTGCTACTTGAGTTTGCCTCCCTGCTCCTTCTTTGGTGACTCTCTAGGATACAGTATCAACTGGTGGAGCCCAGATCACATGTGAAAGACCTTGCTGTAAGGAGACCTATAAATTGCTCTCTCCCTCCCACTTAGAGTCATAGGTAGGAACTGGGGATATGGTCAGGGGTAAAGCACTTGCATATTGTGCACAAGACTGTGGACTCACTCCTTAGAACCTCAAAAATGAGTGATATCAGGTGGGAAACACAGAAAAAAAAAGAATCCTTGATTGAAATGAGTCAATTATCATGAAAGCTACCCATTCTATTAATTGGAACCATAATCTAGATTTGAGGTCATTTTGTGCTTCCTTCCATGGACATATTAATTTTCTATTAGTTTCAACATAAAAAAAATGGTTAGGAGGATTGGATAGTTGAGGGAGAAGCTCTTTGCAAAGGTGCCCATTTCCTCAGTGGAAACAAACAAGAAATCCACTGAAGCATCTTCTTGGTCATCTTGTTACATCCTTGGACTCACTGTCCACCTATCCTTAAGATAATGTGATGGACACTTGCCTGCACTTTCCCTGTGTCAAGGACAAGGAAGATCATTCACGATGTGTCTCAAGCTTGTTGCTTCAGGATTTCTTGAAAGTTGTGGAAAGACGACCAAGGGGCATAGCAGAAAAATAAATTGAGTTCTTGTCCCCAGAAACAGACTCAGAAGACTGTGCATGAGAAGTCCATGGAGAAATGCCTCAGATTTCTTAGGCCTTGGGAAACTGTTCTGAGGTACAACTAAACTTTCTTCAGAGTTTTCCCAAGGTGGTTACACGGCAGGTGCTTATGACAGTGAGTAGATTGTTGATAAGTTTCTATTGGGTTTTCTCTCTTCCCTCTGCTTTCTGGAGTTGGTTTCCAAATTACCTACTGGGACACAAATTCTTTTTGAAGAAACTGCCTGTGAGAGGACCCACACTAAATCACAGATGCCAGCCTTTGAAGGAAAAACAGTAACTTCTGATATCTACTGACATGAAGGAGCAGGAAGAATAAACAACTCTATTTCCACCATCCAGAGACTTGCCCATTCCTCTCAGATCCCCTTTTCATGGGGCCTGTAAATATCAGCCTCCTGGAGCACAAGGATAGTGAAGAGCAGAGGATGATGGAGAGCAGAGGGCCATGGAGAGCAGAGGGTAATGGAGAACAGAGGGTGATGGAGAGCAGAAGACCATGGAGAGCAGAGGGTGATGGAGAGCAGAAGATCAAGGAGAGCAGAGGATGATGGAGAGCAGAGGACCACAAAGAGCAGAGGATGATGGAGAACAGAGGATGATGAAGAGCAGAGGACCATGGAGAGCAGAGGATGATGGAGAGCAGAGGACCACGGAGAGCAGAGGGTGATGGAGAGCAGAGGGTGATGGAGAGCAGAGGACCATGGAGAGCAGAGGGTGATGGAGAGCAGAAGATCATGGAGAGCAGAGGATGATGGAGAGCAGAGGACTATGGAGAGCAGAGGATGATGGAGAACAGAGGGTGATGGAGAGCAGAGAACCATGGAGAGCAGAGAATGATGGAGAGCAGAAGACCATGGAGAGCAGAGGGTGATGGAGAGCAGAGGACGATGGAGAACAGAGGACCATGGAGAGCAGAGGACCATGGAGAGCAGAGGATGATGGAGAGCAGAGGATGATGGAGAGCAGAGGATGATGGAGAGCAGAGGACGATGGAGAGCAGAGGACCATGGAGAGCAGAGGGTGATGGAGAGCAGAAGATCATGGAGAGCAGGGGATGATGGAGAACGGAGAATGATGGAGAGCAGAGAACCACGGAGAGCAGAGGATGATGGAGAGCAGAAGACCATGGAGAGCAGAGGGTGATGGAGAGCAGAGGACGATGGAGAACAGAAGACCATGGAGAGCAGAGGATCATGGAGAGCAGAGGTTGATGGATAGCAGAGGATGATGGAGAGCAGAGGACCATGGAGAGCAGAGGTTGATGGAGAGCAGAGGGTGATGGAGAGTAGAGGACCATGGAGAGTGGAGGACCACAGAGAGCAGAGGATGATGGAGACCAAAGGATGATGGCGAGCAGAGGACCATGGAGAGCAGAGGATGATGGAGAGCAGAGGACCATGGGGAGTAGAGGACCACAGAGAGCAGAGGATGATGAAGAGCAGAGGATGATGGAGAGCAGAAGACTATGTGGAGCAGAGGATGATGGAGAGCAGAGGACCATGGGGAGCAGAGGATGATGAAGAGCAGAGGACCATGGGGAGCAGAGGGCCATGGGCAGGAGCAAGTGGTTGCTGTTTGTTCCCTTCTACCTCTTTACCTCTGAGAAGTCTCTCAATGTTGTGTCACATCAGGGAGAGGCACTCAGCTGTACTCAAGCTTGAAATAGTGTTTAGTCACCGCAGGTGCTCTTCTTAGAAGGCAGTGGGAGAAAAGAGAGGCAAAGTCACAATTACCCTAAGTTTAAATTACAGTCTCTGCAGATCCCGTTTCTAAGTCCTTTGGCCTAAAGTGATAACTAATGTTCCCCTCCTCTGCTGCTCAATTCCATGTTCCCCTTTTCCAACATCACCACTGGTTCTTTTCCCAGTTGTAATCCAGAGAAACATCAGAATCGTCTTCATTTGGAGACCACGTGACCGGGGCTGCATGGCAGAGGATTATCAGGTCATGGTCCCATCCTAGTTACTGCTGCACTATGGTGACAAAATGCTGATGACAACAACTCAAGAAAGGGTCATTTGGCTCAGCTTCCGAGGAGTCAGTCTACTTGGGTACGGAGGATGAGGCAGAACAGAGCAGTTCACATCATGAAAGGCCATGAAGGAAGGGGATGATGCCCCCCCCCCCCCCCCGCCGCCCTTTCTCTTTCCTGCCTTTTCTTCCACCTGAGCTTCTCCCTCGCAGGATGGTGCTACCGCATTCAGGGTGAGTCTTCCCTCCCCAGTCAGTCTTCACTGGGAACAGCCTCATGGACACATCTGGAAGTGTGCCTCACTCATCTCTTAGATTATTCAAAACATCAGTCAGGTTGACAATTACAGGTTGACTCAAGTACCAACACCCCTGATCTTCTACATTTGAAATCCCCCATGTCAAACATAGTCCTGCTTGCCTCCCTGGTATGGTGGCATTCCTATTGCACCTTAGAAAAGCAATGACCTTCTCATTTATGTTTCTCCTCATAACTCTGGTACCTAGGAGACATATTCCATCCTTGGGCATTAGAACCTCCAAAGCCTCTGAACTTGAGAATTTGAGGAAGAGGCAACCATCTCCAAATCAGGTTACTTCTTGTGCTAGTGAGGTGGGTGGTTGTCGGTACTTCTACCTCTACTCATTTTTCAGAGCTATTCATGCTCTGGATAGTGGCGACAGTACCATGGCACCCCCTTGGGGGCTTCTAGCCATATCCTGCTACTGCAGAATAGTACTCTGCCCACACAGGCTGCTGCCCTCTGGATAGAAGTATAACCCCGGCACTTAAACGGGTTGTCTTACTGTTGTATCCAGGGTTATTTTATAGCTTCTGAGATGGTTCCTGAATACCCCTGCTCCCAGGCATTCTTGGCCCTGCGTATTCCTTCCCCTTGAATATAGGCTAGACCTAGTGACTTGCTTCTAATGAACAGAATATGGCACAATGAGGTGATGTCACTGTCTAAGACCAGGCTAATGAAAAGCTGTGTCCTGTTTGCTTTCTTTCACTCTTTTGTTTGCTTGCTTTCATGGAATCCAACTTCTTTGTTGTGAATTGCTCTCTGGAGAGATCTGCCGGGCAAAAAGCTGTCATCTTCTGCCAATAGCCGTATGAGTGGGAGTAGTTATTCCCGGGAGATAAGTCTTGAGATGTTTACAGCCCTGGCCAATGCCTCGCTGTAGGCCCTGTGGAAGGGCCTAGGTAAAAGTTCTCAGCTGAGCCAAGTTCAAGCACCTTGACCACAGGAACCTGGAAATGATGTTTATTGTGTCTCAGGGATCTTGTCTATAGAGCCTTGCTTCTAAACAGCTCGGATGAGCAGACATACCAGAAAATTCTTTAGCCTTGAGACCCATGCTGTGTTTCTCTTGTTGTTATAAAGTGGCAGATTACAGCCAGTGATGCATAGAATAGCGTCAGACCAGATAGCATTGTCCATGTAGCCCCGAATGAGAGTGTATATTGGAGTATTGCAAGGAAAGAAATATAATGAACAAAGCAGGCATCTTTTCCTGTGAAGGCAAAACTTGCCTTTCCATAACAGGAAAGGTCCATTGTAAGCATCCTGCTAGAGGATAGTTGCAGGTCTTTTAAGGAATGATCCTCCTTTAGAGGTGTGTGTTGGCCTTTTTCCCAGGATGGTCTTGGTAATAGTAATAGCCAGGTCAGTCTTGGTGAGGGAACACCTTTTTCTTGAACATGTTCACACACTTTGTCCTTGTTTCTGTAACCATACATGGATCCAGTACAAGGTTAAATGAAAGAGACCTTCACAGTGTTCTCATTTTGGTTGTGTATGCACTAAAAAGAGACCAATATCACTCAGACAGATCACCCTGACCCTCTGATTGGAGTTTATCTGTAGCAAGTGCCTTTGTTAGCAAACTTAGGGAGTCATAACCTGTGCCCCAAGTAAGGTCTGGCCACCGGTCCTCCATCAGCCTGTTAAATTAAAAGTGGAAAATGAAAAAAAAACAAAAAAAAAAAAAAACAACAACAACAACAAAACAGATGCATTCATTCTGACCACAGAAGGACAAAGAGGAGATCCCAAGTCCCTCTTCAGAGTGCTGAAGTCAAACTAAGGAGGGCTGAAACAGAGGGCTGAAGATATGCTGACTTACGCAGTCCAAGTCGAGATGAGGGCCCTGCCCTCCCACTGACCCATCTTGTCCGGGCTTCAGTATCATCCTGTAAGATGGCATGACAAGCTGTTAGAACGGTGTGAAATCTCTTTCTGGAGACTTTTCCTTCCCCCAGCACGAGACTCTTGGGGAAATTCTCATTTGGGGAAATCTAGTGTTTCAATTGTCTGATATAACAGATCGAGAGACACGTGTCTCTTTAGGATATCTTCATATTTTTCGAGGCCAATTATAACCTCAGAGATAAATACCTTCTCTCCAGACTTCCTTGTCACGGGGTTTTCAGTGCTTTTCTCTTCCCAGAGCTCTCCCTGCCTGGAGGACTGGCCATCCCCACTATCTGCTTAGGATGACTGTAGAGCAGATCTACAGGTAAGGCTCCGAATTCCTGAGCTAATTCCAGAATATTCTGGTTGATTCCAGAATGTTCTGCAGACACATCCTTAAACTGATCTGGAATGCCATTCTTTTTTTTTAACTAGCCATCAGGAACTCCTCAGGAAGCCTTCAGGGAAGAAGAAAAAGTGAGCTGGAACTTTGAGTCATTCTAATCCTGGCTTTGTTTTGCAAACCTCAGAGACTTTCTCTCTCTCTCTGTATTTGTGTTCTTGGTCACACATGCAGCACTTTTATTTGCTTTTTGTGCTGTGCATGCTCAGAGTAGGTAGCCAGGTCACACTAGTCTTTGTCACTTTGTCACCAAGATTGTCTAGAGAGTGACTGAAGACCCAAGGCCGTTGATTACAAAACCTGTACTCTCCGTGTGCATCCCGTTCCTTCGCATGCTGCAACTAGCGATTTACATAATCATCACAGACCACAGCAACCAGTGCTGGGCACGTGATACGCCCATGTGAGCTAAGTGAAGATGGGAGCAGTCCAAGTTCAGAATCCCACTTTTGAGAGCTGCTTTCTCAGGCCGTTTTTGGTTCCATTTGCTATTAGGGTCATGAACAAAGATACTTTGACATGAGGAGCTGACGAGAGCCCAGCGAGTCACGTGTGTGAAGACGTAGCTGGAATAGAAAAGCACTGAAGATGATAGCTAACTGAATAAGCCACAACTACTCATGCCTAAAGGGCTGAGAGAAGGGAGGGGCCCAAGAACCGAGTGCACCCCTAGCTGGAGAACACAAGCTGCCTCAGTCAAAGAGGACAGAGACTAGAAACCTAAGGCCTGGCAAGGAGAAAGTTGGAGCTGTGCACACCCTGATCTTACTCTCATCATAGCCTCCTCTTCATTCCTTTGTCTACCATACGCCAAACCCTTTCTATTTATTTATTTATTTATTATGTGTACAGCATTCCTTCCATGTGTGCCTGCAAGCCAGAAGGGGGCGCCAGGCCTCATTATAGATGGCTGTAAGCCACCATGTGGTTGCTGGGAATTGAACTCAGGACCTCTGGAAGAGCAGTCAGTGCTCTTAACCTCTGAACCATCTCTCCAGCCACCCCCCCCCCATACGCCAAACCCAAGTGGAAGTTAGAAGGCAAGAGAGGAGGCCAGAGCTACCAGCTTTGAGGATCGTAGCCTAAGTGGGGAACGCTAACAGGTAGAGCCAGAGGGCAAATAAAGACGGCTCAGTGCATTTCTCATGCCGCCAAAGAGGAGCTCATCTTCCCTAAAGCACAGGTGTGAAGTGGAGCCAAAGGGTGGAAAGTTCCATTTCAATGGCTTCCTTTCTTAGCGTGTCAGTCTCTTCATGTGTTCAGGGAGAAAACAGCTTGAACCCTGGGCTTGCGAGCTGTCTTACTAGGAATGTCAACACAGGTACAAGTGTACAAAAGATGGATGCAGACCATGACTTTTGTTTTAACATTATAAAGGTGTGATTACAATAGTTGTACCTCCTAATAAAAAAATACATCTTTAAAATGCTTTATGAGATAAAATATGATTTATTTCTATTTGATTTCTGGTGACAAAAATCATGACCAAAAGCTACTTGGAAGGAAAAGGTTTATTTCGGCTTCCAGTTTATAGTCCACCGTGAAGGGCAGAAATTGGAGAGAGGAAACTGAAGGAGAGGCCAGAGAGAGGTGCTGCCTACTGGATCACTCCTAGTGGATTGCTCAACCTGCCTCCTTTATAACTCAGGACTACCTGCCCAAGGATGACATAGCCCACAGGGAGCTGGGCCCTCCCTCATGGGTCAGTAATAAAGATCTGGGTCAATCTGATATATGCAGTTCTTCAGTTAGGATTCCCAGGCATGTCTAGATTTGTGTCAAGCTGACATAACTCAACCAGCACAATGTTCTAATGAATTATTGAAATGAAAAAATATGGAGATATAGTGTAAATATTGATTCCATTTCCATGTGGGGAGATACGACATTCAGATCTCTATCCCAGGTGGGCTGGGATAGAGAAGTTTGAGAAGCTCTAGGTGGCTGCAAGAGCACCTCCAGGGCTAATACCTGAACTTTAGAGATCCAAACGTTTGCACCTTGACTTCTATTCACTAAGATCCTAGATCTATTTATTTTTGAAATAAGCCCCTAGCCAAAGAGAGGTTTATCTATAAAACTCCTTCAAAAATGTGTTGGAGTTCATGAGTTGCCCCACCCATAAATATCTAAAAGGAGGCAGCATTGCCCTTGATTGGCATCCCAGCAATCAGTTTCTTCCTGGAGGGGTGCAAGTTTCACTGAGGGCCAAGAATTGGGCTAGAGAATTGGCAAAGTGAAAGACAAGAAGGTACTGGCAGTTAGGAGTGTCATCACAAAGCAAAAAATTAACATAATGAGAGTTAGAGGCAAGGGCAGAGAGGAGCTTGGCAGTGGATCATGGGACTGCTGTAAAAGCCAGGAGGTGTAGGGTTTTATTTTATGATGAATACTAGACCTTTTGTTGCTTCTGTTGAGAAAAGGAAATAGACCTGGTCCATCTGGTCTACCATTATTTATTGGCTTTGTGTCAGGCTAATAAAACCACCCAGATCAAGATAGATGAGTCCCTCAACTTGAAGGCATTTACATTCTTGTCAGGGAAAAAAGTTAAAAGCAAAGAAAATAGGAAGCAGTTTGGTGTAACAGTTAAAATACTGTTCTGGAATTTGAACAAATGACGCCATGGGAGACAGGAATTAGAAATCTTTTCCTGCATAAACCAGATGATGAATGCTTTCAGCTTGTAGGCTGTATATCCTCTGTTTCTATGCCTCATACATAATATTCAACCTACTCTTGCAGCACAAGAGAATCTATAGACAATAGGTTTCACCCACTAGCCACAATGGAACAAGGTAGATGAAAGTGGGGAGACCAGCATACAAGGTACCCTGAGGACAAACATGATGAGAAAGGGACAAGCATAGGTTGCCATGGGGATGAACCCTCCTGGTAGGACAGAAAGTTCTTGCAAAAAGTCTTTAGTTGATGGGACTCAGCTCATTCCAGAGACAGAAAGAAAGCTAGTGCGTCTGGAGTGTATTAACCAAGAATGACGTAATGACACAGGATAGGGTGCCACTTTGTCTTGATGTTTCTACGAAGTATGATGGGAAGTTGCTGGAAGGTTCTAAAAAGAGAGAGGCCCATCGCTTGTTAGAAATAAAAAGAAACTAATAATTAATAAATAAGAAATTATTTATAAATCATATATAATTATATAATTAAGTATTTATTAATTAGCTATTAATTGTTATTTTGTTACTTTCTTCCCACCAGTACCTGACACAGCAGTAGTAAATGCCTTCTTGTGTACTGGAAGCACTGTGCTTCCCAAGGGTCACGTCCTAGAACAAGAGGGGGCAGAGAAACCATCTAACGCATAGTTTACACAAGAGACTATTGAAACCAAGAGAGGTTAAATACGTTGCCCATGATCACTCAGCAGATTGGCAGTAGAATAGGACTGGAACCCCATCGAGAAGGAGAATCTCAACAAAGAGGTTGGACCTGATAACAAAAACATCTGTTGACAAAAGAATGGAATGATTCTGGATCCAGTATGACTGATGTCATAGCTGCATCCATATTGAGACCAGCCCGTGTGCTCTTTCTGTCAGTGTTCCAGAGGAAGATCTTCAGGCTGTGTGAAAAACTTGAGCAGCCAAGATTTCCAGAGTATGGAGCTCAGCAGGGACCTTGAGCACACAGAAGGAGTCCTGGGCATGAACCTTCTCCCACCTGCTGAAGAACCATGGCCCTAGGTAGATAATGAGAAGAAATTATCAGGTACAAAGTAGAAATGGCGAGAGCTTGCTTGGGAATATTTGGCACATTCCTAAGAATACTTAGAAATGCCAGTGGGACCCCAAGAGCTGATATATATGACAGCTGATGTATACGACGCATAAGACTATGGGTTTATTACTGTCCCGTGTGTTGTCAGGATAAGCAAGTCATGTTTCAAATTCATATGAGACTATCTGGATCCATGGCCCTGTGCATTCATCCCGGACATGTGGCAACCCCCTGAGTATCTATTTATTGCCTCTTCCAAGACACTGGTTATTCTCAAAAAAGTACAAATAACATTAGTGACTCCAAGTCAGTGCCAAAAACAAGCTTGGGCAACCTAGCACACTCGTCTGGGCAGGAAGGTGAGAGACAGAGAGTCACACCCTTCGTATGGAATATAGCTGGGCTTGGCAGCAGGAAGACCTTGTTCAAGGGTGTGAAGTCAGATGGTAAGAGATGGGGCCTCTCTTCAAGCAAGGAAGTAGAGCACCTTGAAATTAAGAATCTCAACATCTAGGGTAACTTTCTATTCCATGGGCAGGAGCCTAACTCTCCTCTCCAACGGCAAAGCTATGACTCTAATTAGAGAAGCAAACAGTGCAGTGGTAAGCAGGTTACCGACTGCACAGCTCCTGCGTAGGCTCCATTTCTAGTGACCAGCTGGAAAAAGATCTCTCATTCTGCGTGTACATAGTTGAAATCCAGCCAGTGGCTTAAAACTCCTCTCCCTGGAGAGAGTTTGCAGGAGAATCATTCCCAACAATGACAGGGCCATGGTTTTGGAAGAATGTCACCTTGCATTTTGCAGAAAGGCGTTAACCTCCATGGTTAATGATCCCACCACCTTCAGCCACAGGGAAAGTTGAGTCATGTGTTTTTTCTGTAAAATATTCAATTATAGCCTTGGGGCCTTCTGCTCATGGAAAGGATGAAACTTCAGGCCATCTATAAATAAAGGAACTCAAAGTTCCAAGAGAGTGCAGGCTCTTCATGATGGCCTCCTGGTGATTCCACCTCTGGCAGCAATTGTGACCCCCTTTATGTGTGTGTACATGTGTATCCATGTGTGTACATTTATGTACATGTATGCATATGCATGGTAAGGCCAGAGGTTGATGTGAGGTGTGACTTCTGTACGAACCCCAGGGATCTGCCTGTCTCTGTCTCCCCAGTATTGAGTTGCAAATGTGCATCACCAATGTCTGGCTTTTTTTTAACATAGGTTTGGGGGACTCAAAGCTCATGCTCTCATGCTTTTAGGGAAAGAATTTTACTGACTGAGCCATAGCCCCAGCTTCCATCAGGAATTTATAACTATGACAGAAGACTGGCCTAATTCTATACTAGGAACAAAGCTCAAAGTCGCATATGAATTCAAATCATTTTCACTAGATAGCATACAAGCCCACAGGTCAAAGAGAGCAAGGAAAGCATGAAACCAACCACAGAAGACACTGGACCATGATCTCCATAGTGGGGCTGGCAGCTTCTACAGCCAAAGACCTGGATGTGAGTTATGTACCTGGCACCACTCCCTTGAAGATGGGAACTACTCACTTTGTGAGGATGGTGCACTTCATTAGTCTAGGCAATGACGATGACCAGAACCTGTGGGGAGAACATCCACACGTCTAGGAGCACATGGACTAGCAAAAGGAGACAAAGTTGGCAAAAACAGGAAGTCTATGTATAAAACATTTACTTCCCTTGCAAACTGGTGGCTGAAAAATAATGTTCAGGTAGACAGGGGATAGCTTAGACTCAGTGACAACCACTTTTGTTAGGTTTTAAAGTCATTATCTTCAAGAACCAGTCCACATATAGAAGCTGGAATTTACTCTGTAGCACAAATTCTAATTGTTCTCAATAATAAAATCTCAGAGTCAGTTATGGGGTGAAAGCGGAAGGATCTGAGAAGCAGAGTGGCCAGTCACTAGAGAACTCTTACCTCTGCCAATGCTCAGGCAAAAGGTGATCTAGTCCTCAGACTGTCTGCTGCTCAGGCTGCTCCCTCAGACTGTTAGCTCGGACTATTCCTCAGACTGACTGTTTCAGGCTGCTGCCTCAGACTGTTAGCTCGGACTATTCCTCAGACTGACTGTTTCAGGCTGCTCCCTCAGACTGTTAGCTCGGACTGTTCCTCAGACTGACTGTTTCAGGCTGCTCCCTCAGACTGTTAGCTCGGACTGTTCCTCAGACTGACTGTTTCAGGCTGCTGCCTCAGATTGCTCCAGACTGCTATGAGCTCCTGCTTCCTTCCACCTTATTTTCCTCTCTTCACCCAAGTCATGTCGCTTCTGTCTCCACCTCCCTAATGCTGGGATTAAAGGTGTGGGATCCCAAGTGCTGGGATCACCTGCGTGTGAGCTGTTTCTCTTGTAGACTGATTCAATTTCATGTAGCCCAGGGTGGCCTTGAACTAACAGAGATATGTCTGCCTCTGTCTCCCAAATCCTGGGATTAAAGGTGTGTGCCACCACTGCCTGGCCTCTAGTGGTTTAACTCTGTACTCTAATCTTGAGGCAAGCTTTATTTGTTAAAATGCAAACAAAATATCACTACATTTACTCTTTAATCTTTTCTTGTAGCTATGTTATAGGTGAATCTTAGGTTCCACCAAGCACACCCAACCACTCAATACTTCAACTGGTCTGAGGACATGACAGAGGGCAACACTCTTGGCAGAGCCACCCATTTCCACATGGAGCAGTGGCATTCTCTCTATCAGGTCCCTAGAGGGGTTAAAGAAGGTGACTGTATCTCAGCCAGGCTGGAGTGCTGAAACCAAGGACAGTCCTACTGGATTCTCTGCACTGGCCCCGAAGGTGACTTTGTCATGTTTCAGATATGCAGAGGGCCTCAGCACACTCCATCTTCTGCAGAATCCACAGTCCTGTCTGAACAGTTACAGTGGACTATATCATATACAGTCAAGAACTGGATCCAACCCATTGGACAAATGCTAAAGTCCAACAGTTACACGAATCTTCGAAGTAAAATATGAGGTAACACTGGAAGCTCATACCTATTTTGTGCACTTGAGTCTGAATCATTTTTATGCTTTTTTAGTTATCAGAGGCATTTTGTGGCATGATAAAAAGGAGAAAGAGAGAGAGAGAAAGAGAGAGGGAGGGAGAGGGAAGGAGAAAGAAAGAAAGAAAGAAAGAAAGAAAGAAAGAAAGAAAGAAAGAAAGAAAGAAAGAAAGAAAGAAGAGAGGGAGGGAGGGAAGGAGGGAGGGAGGGAGGGAAAGAGGGAGGGAAAGAGGGAGGGAGAGAAGGGAGGGCAAAGAGTAAGCAGGACAAAGGACAGATAAGAGGGTACAGAGAGAAAGCAAATGGGTAAATAAAATCTGTGTGCACAAACTTCCTGCCTTCAAAAGGCCACAACACACGTTTGTTTCTATGATCCTCACGTTGAGGTTGGGATGGCCCCTAGCATACAGTTTCAGAATTTGAGTTTGCACAGAGAGTTTGCCCATAGATGGACAGTTGAAGAGGTGAGTGTGGAGCGAAGCCATCTTTGCCAAGTGTCTGCTGCCTCCCCCCACCCCTTCCCGCAGTGGGGCAGAGGCTCTGTCATCTGGGCTTCTTGTTTCTTAAGAGTAAAAAAAGCAAAAGCTCAGAGAGCAAGAACTAGAGGACCCCTGCCACTCTGCCCAGTGATGTTTCTCTTAGCTCCCCCCTTCCCATGCTACCCCACAAACATCACACGTGTATCTCTGACAGACTCTGACAGCTGTTGTTCTGGCTCAGAGATCAACATCTTCCTCTAGACAGCAGACTCCTCGGCAGTGGAAATAGCCTTTGGACAGAAGCAGTTTGGCTCCCTAGGGGCTGCTGGCTTTGACGGGAGCAGCCCTGCTTCTCCTTCTCCCTGCCCTGCCCGCTCACTGCAGTGACACATTTCAGATTTCACGTACACCCTGGGCATCAATAACAGAAATTTATTCCCACAGTGATGAAGCCTAAGAAGTCCGAAATAAGGTTCCAACTTTTTTTGGTAGCATGAAGATCTACTTTTTCTTTTTTTGTGTTTGTGTGTGTGGTGTGATATGTGTGTTGGTGTATTGTGCATGTATGTATGTGGTATGTGTGATGCAACTATTTGTGTATTGTATGTGTGTTGTGGTACATGTATGTGGTGTGGTGTCTGTGGTACATGTGTGTATGTTGTGTGTATGTGTAAGGGGAAATATGGTATGTATGTGTGTTATGATGTGTGTGTATTTGTGTATGTATGAGAAGGTGTGGTGTGAGTGCTTCTGTGTGTAAGTGTGTGATATGATATACAAATGTAGTGTGGTATGTGTGTTGTGTGTAGGGTGATGTGTATGTGTAGTACATGTGTGTTTCTCTGTGAGAGGGTGTGATATGTGTGGTGTGATGTGTATGTGATGTGTGTTTATGTACATCTGTGCACATGTTTCAGTATGCACCTGCATATGAAGGCTTGAGGTTGATTCTGGGAATCACCACCCCTCACCATTCCATCTTATTCATCAAAGTAGGTCTCTCAGTCAGACCCAGAGCTTGTTGGTATGATTAGTCTTGCTGGCCAGCATGGTCTGGGGAGCCTCTGCCTCTGTCGTCCCATGCTGGGAGGACAGGCAGACTCCCAACCCCTGTGGCATTAGTGGCATTTGTGTAGATTCTGATAATGTAACAGCAGCAAGTAGTTTCTCAAATGAGCCATCTCCCTGCCCAGGGCTTACATTTACATGAGACCCGCTTCAGCGGAAAAATGGTCTCTCTTGGATCTCTTTTTTAAGGACAACAAACCCATACAAAAGAGCTATACTCCCATGTCTTTCAAAAGGCTCCACCATGTTGGAGATTAGTGTTTTGCTATATGAATTTGGGGAGACACAAGCATTCAGGCCATGGCACTAAGGTGTTTGAGGGTAGACAGGAGAAAATGGAAAGAGTTATGGTAGGGGTAGTCCAAAGGAGCTCTTGGAACAGTTCTGGGCTCCAAGATATCTTTCGAGCATTCCACATGTTCATTTAATATTCATAAGAACCTTGAGGCAAGTGTTGTTACTGTGCCCATTTTCCAGGCAAAGACCTTGAACTAACTACTGGGACAAGAACGTTGTTTTGTTTTTGAAGTGCCAGGAATTGAATTTAGGGCCTTGGGCATACCGGGCAAACCCCCTACCACTGAGCTAGATCCACAGCCTCATTTGCTTTTTTAATTTTGAGAGGATCTCACAAAGTGGCATAGGATAGCCTCAAACTTGTTCTGTACCATGAGTTATAGGACTAGTGATCTTTCTGCTTCAATCTCCTGAGCAGTTGGGGTACAGGCTTATGACAGCGGACCTGGGGAAGGGTCATTTAGCCAAAGTCACATAAGAACACCCTGACAGAATAGAGCCTTGCGGATGGGCCTTGCAAGTTGCGTTCATCCGATGCTCTGCCTTTTAAGTTCTAGATGTCTTACTAGTAAACATAACTTCCGGAGTAGTTATGTAACCAGATGTGACCGTGCCTTCCTCTTCTGGTACCACTTTCTCCTTCCAAGCGGTTTGACTGAAACAAGAATATTCTGGATGTGAAACTTGTGTTTTGCTCACAGAGGTTCTCTCACCTGACTTGACTCGGCATCATTTTATATTAATGTCCTTCCATTATTCTTTCATTTATTTATGTGTGTTTCCATGTGCCTGTATCACAACACTTGCTTGGAGGTCAGAAGGTAATCTTTTGGGAGTCAGTCCTTGCCTTCTCTGCTGTGAGAAAAGGTCTTTGCTGTGTCCGCTGTTGAGCTGGGTCCTCCAGGTCAGCTGGTTTTCACGCTTCTGGATAATTCTCCCCACCTCCTGAGGAGATTGCAGATGAACACCATGGGATCTGGCTTTTTAAAGGCATTCTGGGGACTGAACTCAGGCTAAGAGGCTTACAGGGCAAGTTCCCTCACCTGCTGGGCTATTTCCCAGGTTCATGGTAATTCTGAAGCTGGGGTGCTTGGGATACAGTACCCACAAGCTGTCATTGACAAAAGCCTTTCAGCCTCGTTCTTTCCTCTACCTGCAACTGTGGGAGCCAAGTGAGACTCTACAGTGCCAGGAGACCCACCACAGTGATGGACTTTCTTGGGCAACGCTGACCATGCTTTGGTCCCGGCCATCTCTGTTTGACTTAGTTTTCTCCTGGGATGAATTCTGTCCCTGAATGTAAACAGTCTTCTAAGAGACCTGTCTCTCTCAGAGTTTCCTACTCATAACCGAGTTCCAACAGTACACACAGTACCAGTTCAATCTCAGATCCTCCCCCTCTTCATCCCGCATGATGGAGACAGCTGGATAATTGATGTTGTATAACAAACCACCCCCAAATTAAGCGATATAAGCAACAACCCTTCTTTTTTTTCCTAATAATTACTCCTCGTGATTCTCCCGGTCACCGGGTGGAGCCTGGCTGATGTCAGCTGGACTCATGTGCTTGTG
Organism: Chionomys nivalis; assembly: GCF_950005125.1. Taxonomy (NCBI): domain Eukaryota; kingdom Metazoa; phylum Chordata; class Mammalia; order Rodentia; family Cricetidae; genus Chionomys; species Chionomys nivalis. Next base: position 71,618,920 of record NC_080094.1, on the reverse strand, counting down.
GTTCGTTTGTGAGGTGACTGGGGTAACTGGTGTAGGATGACTGAGTCTTGATGACTGGGCTCTTTCCATGAATCACCGGTTTACCTCCAGCAGGACCAGCCCAGGCAGGCACGGTCTCACAGCAAAGGCAAAGGTCAAGAAGGAAAAGGGGTTTTGAAGCTTTTTCTGGAGTCAAAGCAAGTTAGATAAGTAAGGGAAGAGAATCAGTGTGGGGAATCGCTACCAAAGGGGAAGGTTCGGGGGACAATGAAAACTACTTCCTTAGTACCCATGGGCACAGATAGCTGCTTCCCGCTCTGTAGTCTCTCGTCTAGCTGGAGCGCGACACATCTCCCCAGCATCTGTTTGCATCTGGTAGTTTTACACTGGCACCTACCCAGGGGGAATGAGAACTCATTCTTGGTGCCCCCAGAATATCACTTTCTGCTGCATCCAGCTGTGACCCTTAGCCAGCTGGAACTCTCCAGTGGAAGCAAGCTTGCACTGACCACCCCAGCAGAGATAATATGTAGAGTCCAGGGCGCTGTTCCTTCCAAAAGGTGCGATGTTCCCCAAGTCATCCATTCTGCTTACCTTGAACTTGCTGAGTCGTCCCTGAGATTTGATGCTCTCAGATAGAAGCAACAACTCTGCATGGGTTGCTGCAGCAGAAGGAGGGGGCAAGCAGGCAACCACTTTTGGGATCATCTCAGCTGAAGAGATCTGAAAAGAAGGTGGTTGCTTTATGTTTGTCCCATTTTTGGTGAGAGTATCTACTTCCAGGATGAACAATGGGATTTTTATGGCTTGTGTTCCTCCAATGGCTGATCAACCCCTGTTCTCTATATACTCTATAGAAGACGAAAGAGCGCGCCGGTCGTCCTTGTGACACCCAGCGGTCATCGCACGGCCCTTCTGCTTACGCTGTCTCGTCTAATCCCTCCGGTTGGTTAGAACTGACGACTGAAATGAGCAAAGGCTATCTACCATCTCGGATCAGAATGGACCCAAGAGTGAGTAAAGATGGCTGCTGTTGAATTGTGCTTCTCTTGAGTTTTGAAATCCTACCCAAAAAAAACCTCAGAACTGATTTGGGGAGGAAAAGATCCTTAAATGGAGTTAGTTATGATGATATTGATAGGTTGTTGTAAAAAGAGGGATTATCTCTAACCCAATTGGTGTCTTATCAAAGGGGAAAATTTGGATTTAGATGCAGAAATCACTGTCATAGTTCTCCAAGACAAGGACTCTGTCGGAGATGGACAAAAATTTGGAATCAGGGGAGCGTGGATAAACTGATCCTCCCTCCCAACCCTCAGACACTTAGATCTGTGACTTCCTAACTTTGAGAGCTGCGTGACAACAGATCTCTGCTGTTCAGTGCTGTATATGGTACCTCGCTATAGCAGCTGTAGGAAATGCACACACAGGTCAAAGAGAATCTCACCTACAGAGTGCAGACTAATTCTAGAATGTTTAAAACGTCACAGGGTTTCTAATCAGAGATGCAACTGGGAGAGCAACAGACAGCTTCGCTTCCCTAGTCCCAAACCTACGTCACGATTTGAAGCGGGCAAGGTCTGAGAAGTCACAGCCTTGATCAAAGCCAGTGAGCCAGCTGAGGTCAGAGTCACGTCTTAACTGTGTTCTGACAATTGCTTCTCATGTCCTATTTCTACATATGCTGGAATCATTTTCTTACTCGTCTTTTTTAACTTCCCAGGGTGTCTTGAGTATAACAGCTTTGCCACTGGTACCTCACACACCTCCAGTGTCTTATAATATTTAATTATAACAATGTTTCTAAAGTCTACCTCAAGGGGAATATTTAGATTTTTTTTAAAATGTAGTGGTTTTTTTTTTCCCTATAGCAACTTCTAGAGAAAGAACAGAAAGCAAACCTCTATGTGTCAGGCTGTGGACAGCAATTCCCAGTGGACTGAAGCTATCGGCCTGGCTCACGGTCAGCCTTGTGCTGACAGTGAGGGACTCAGGGGAGATCACCACTGAGGGGGGTCACACACCCATGACTTGGTGCCATCTCCTGAAAGCTATGAATGCCCATCTCTCCCAGGTGAGAGCCTTGTGTGTGTCTTAAGCCCGGGGCTGTCTAATTTGTTTCTACAATTTTCATATTCATAGCAGATGCCTAGCAAAAGTATGGCAGCTTCAGCCAAGCGCTGATTATAGTTGCTTAGCTGCCATGAAGAAAAGAGAGGGACATTTATGAGGTGATAGATTATCTTAAAATATAGCTTTGTGTTTGGGTCAGGGAAGCTCAGACTGTTATTTGTGATTCTTCTTTTCCAAAGTTGGTATGAATGTTGGAAAGAAATCACTATCCAATTTGCATATTTCACCACATAGAATGCCTGCTGGAAGTTTGAGAACGAATGCTTCAATCAGCGCAGTCTCTGTAGGGAAATTCCCCAACAAGCAGAACTATAGTGTAAATTTTACTTAGTGCGTGGCATAAGTATCCATACTAAATGCATGTAAGAGCTTGGGGTGGGTTGCCTTTGATAGTTACATTTGAAAATTCTGATTTTATGTATTTATGAGCTGTCTCATAAAAAATAAATCACCTATCTGTCCCAAATCCAGCCTTGGTGAGACGCTTGCACAGGAGACCAGATTTTCATATGGGCCCTAGGAAAGGTTTATTCGTAGGTTGTAAGATCTTCATGTTGGGAAAGAGGCAGAGACGCTTTTGCTCTTGCTTCCTCCAGAGCACACAGTTGCTGTTGACTCACGAATGCATTATCATCTACCACACACATTGTCTATTCTGTGGTAAGGCACCCACTAAGATGCCGAGACTTGAAAACATTTTGGTTGTATGTATGTTGCAGTTTGAATTGTGTGGCGATGCCAACTTTATTTCTAACCAAAAATCTCCGTGCAGCATTTGAGGGTCTGTGGCAGAAGGGCTCCCTTCCAGGGGCAACGTGGGAGCAAGGATTGAAATGGGAGGTTTCTGAGAAAGATGTCCACTGGCTCAGAACTTCAGTTCACACCACTAGTACGTGTGCATCATAGAGCAATTTTGATTCTTTGGGGAGAATTAGGTAATACATACGCTTGGAAGTTGAAGAAAAATGGAGACACGCCTTCGACATTGTGGTTAAAAGCTAGAAACCACAGCCTCTCTGTTCCTTAAAGCTTAATAAGAAAATCCTTCCCTGACTGTATGAATAACTATTTGGAAACAACAGCAGGAGATGAGGCCTTTCCGTTCTATGCAGTGAAATACCTATGGTGTGCATTCACTTACTCTCTGCCGTTTAAACCTTCGTGCCAAAATAGTTGCTGGGAGAAGTCATGGAGCCTGCAGATAGAAATAACCCTGCCAGTTGGGAGAAAGAGGATCTTGGAGGGCCCTCCTCTCATCCTCTTACACATAGTGAGGAAGCATTTTTGCATCCCTGCCAGTTGCTATGGAGACTGGATAGGGAACACATGTAAATACTCGGCATGCGTGAGACATGCTGAGGTCCTCCTGCAATGTGGTTCCTGTTCTCCTTGGCTCTTCCTCTTCTGACTCTGAGCTACAGTTTGCAGCCTTGTCTGTAGGCTCTGTGGTTTCGTGCCCCAGACTCGTGCACAGCTAATTTTTAAGGACCTTGTCTACAAGTGACTGAGAAACACCCTGCATGACAGCCATGAGACCTAGATCTGAAATGCCTTTTGCCTACTTTTTGGCCCCGTTTTTATTGTTCCATCTCCCCCAGGCTCCATCTTCTCATCTGGAAAATGGGGGAAAGGAAGCCTTCTTTATGTGGGGGTACACGTGTGGAGAGGAGAATGGGGTGGGTAAAGGACGGGTGTGCTTAGGATTACTGAATACTGAATAGTCCCAAATGCTTCTCAGACCATGGTCTTACCATGGTCTTACCTGGCCACTGGCCTGAGAAAAGTGGCGATTGATTTTTGGAGTTAGCAATTAGAAGGCTCAGTGGCTTCTTTTTAAGATTTATTTGTTTTATATGATTTGGTGTCTTATGCCTTCATCTATGTCTGTCTGAGGCTGTTGGCTCCCCTAGAACTGGAGTCACAGGCGGTTGTGAATGGGAATGGAGCCCTGGTCCTCTGAAGAAGAGTCAGTGCTCTTAACCACGGAGCCATCTCCCCAGCACCCCCAACAGCTTCTTTTTTTAAGGGTCACTGTGCATGCTCTGTGTGTTGCGCTCTATTCCACCAAGGTAGGCACGCTTACAGGAGGGATCAGGCCTTGGGGTTCTGCTCTTGGCTCCTCATTTGCCACACCCTCAGTTAATCAGAAGTTTCAGCTCCACAGTCTTTTATTCAAACAGATCAGATTCCCCTAGCCACCAACCTTTTCTAACCCTAAGGAAAACAAAACAAAACAAACAAAACCCTGAACCGGATGTTTTCTTTAGAACACAAACACACACTCTCAAAGCTGGGAAGTCAGCAGCTCCAGCAGCAGCAACCTCCTGAAGGAGGCACAGAGGACCTAGAGTAGGTGTCAGCAAACCTGGGCTTGAATTTCAAAGACAGTACCCTTCCCCCACACTCCAACTCCTATTGTGGCTTCTTTGGGGGATGTGGGAGGAAGGGCAGAGACAAGCATTAGGGTGTTGACCGCCAGTCTCACTCACTGCCACCCAGTCTGTCACCCATGTTGGGTAGAGGTCTCTTCAGAAAGCCCCTTCCTTGGTGATAGGTAGAAACCTTGCAGAAAACTCTTCTAGTAGTCTGGACTGGGCCTCTGCACACCACCTTCCATTCCAGAGCTCTAGGTTTGCACTTGTGATTTACTCTGTGAGCTAATGGAATCTGCAGCCTGGCCCTGGGCAATAGCCCAGGGCATGTGTTTCTAGATCAACGCAGTCGCTGAGCAGGGCTTGGTTGGGAAGGGATGAGCCTGTAGGCTGTCGCTAGTCCAGCCCAAGCTCCACTCACCCTGCTGAGGAGCCAACTCACTAGGCAGGAATGTGAGCCTGGAAGCTTCAGAGGTGAGAGACTTAATGGCAGCTGGGACAGTGGGAAAGCCCAGTCAGGTCAAGAACCCAAGACCAGATCCTGTTCTGTTCAAGCTCCACACCCCGGCACTGCCCATCTAGAAGGAGAAAATAAACATGTGTATGTACACATTTCCAGAAGTTGAGAAAAGGGGGTGTCATTGCATTGAGCAAGGGTTTGGTTTTATGTTTGCTCTGACACAAAGGAAAAGAATTAAAGTGAGGCAGAGGAATGGAAGGGAAGCCACACTGTTAAAAAGTCGGGGGAAGGTGACTCACAACGGGGATGGGGGTAAGAGTTTCATGCATTTAATTAGTAAATATGATGTCTCCACAGCCTGCTAGGCCCTGTTTAAACTGTTAGGCTCCACTGTGAACAAAATAGGCAAAAGTTTCTGAGCTCATGGAAGGAACCTATATTCTCATAAGAGACACAGATAATAAAAATCACATATTTAAACAGCAAACAGGTTTACAAATAAATAAACTATATTGAATTTCACACATACAGAGAACAGTGGGGGCAGGAATGGAGAGGGAATTTGTGATTCTATAGAGGACAGCCAGGGGCTCACTGTCAGGAAAAACTTGTGTCAGAAGGCAGGGAAAGAACATTCCACAGGGGTCACTGTGTCTGAAGAAGACAATGAGAGGAGAGTCCTCGAGGAGAGGCCGTAGGCAGCGCATCAACTCAGGCGGCTCTGAGGGACTTAGGCTTTTCCTTAGCCTTAAACAGGAAGTCATCAGAAAGTCCTAAGTGGAGAAGTGACTTGACTTCTCTTGAGGATCAACAGTTGCATGAAAATAGGGGTGGTCCTGATGCTATAGATCTTGTGACTTCTACTGTTCAAAAGGGAACTGGAAAATATCAAGATGCCACCAAGATGCTTTGATGTGATCAAGGGTGGAAACGGAATAGTGATTCAGTGTTAATGAACAGTACTCGCACACTGCCTGAAACCATCTTGGCTCTTTTCAGTGGCTCCTCTCTCACTCTCCTCAGAAAATGTGTCCCAGGGAGAAGTCAGACTTCCACCCCGCAGGGAAGCTCTACTTATTCCGTCATTGGAGGTTTCATGCAGGCAGCTGTAATTCAGGTAGGAGTTAAAAGACTCCAAGTTTGGTCAACCTTGCTCTTAGTCTATAGCTTGGATCAAAATTCCAACTGAAAATGTATCATACAAGCGCTCTGTGACAATCAGCAGATTCATGTGCCTTCCAGACATGCAAAAACAAGCAACGTTTGTGTCCTACAGCTGACCTAGTCTCCCTGCTGCTCCCTCAAACTTATGGAATTCGGAAGAAAAGAGTAGACGTATATGATCAACCAGCATATATTGGTAACCACCAGTACCCTCTGCTCCCCGGACATTAGTACCTGCATCTGTTGTTGGCAAGAGTGGCATTGCCATGTGACTGCATGTGTCGAAATCAACAGGGTCCTCACAGGCACCTCTATGGGATTGAATTGGGCTCTGCGCTAAAGTCTCTCAAGGTTCTCCTGGCCTAGATTGTCCTTTGGCATATAGTAGTGGTCATATCCATGGAACACTGATGATATATGTTGCCAACAGAAATTAAAAGGTTTCATTCCAATGGCTGCCGCTTCCCAGCCTCATGCCATGCATTTCCACCGATGGATCACCTTGAACTTCTCTGACATAGTAACACAGGGACACATTTCGCTGCTGTCTATGAAGATTTCTCCAGCCATGCTACATCGTATTATCCATGGGCACTGTGTCAGAATATATTTGAGGTTTTTCCTGGGTGCTTTCAGTCACCTCCTGGCTGTGTTCTTAGTTTATTAATATCTTCCTATACTTCTATGGTTCCCTCTCCAGAGAAGACTTGACCCTAGGGAGTGAGGAAGGCACGGCCTGATATTTGAAGGTCAGGCTCTTCCTCTACCTCGCTTCTTTCTCATTCATTTAAGGAAAAGAAGGATAGATTTGTTCTTAACCCTTCCCATTCATTTCTTCTCAGGATACCTTTTCTCTTGACAGAATATAACCTGATTTGGCTAGTCCCTGGTGGTGGGGGGGTATATGATTAGGCCCAATATGTCTTCAAGCACAGATACTGAAGCAGGATTAGGAATAAGATTTATGGTATGCCTTCCTTTGCTTGGGCCTTTATAACAGAGTATCATAGGCAAGGTGCCTTAACTAACAAGTTTGTTTGCTAGAAGTTCAAAATGAGGATACCAGCCTGGTTCCTTTTCTACTTGCAAACTGTAACTGTCCATTGTACCCTATATGGCAGAAAGAGAAAGAGGGCTCTTTGGGGTCTTCCTTTCGTAAGGGCACCAATCTCAGACTTCACCCTTGACTCAGTGAACTCCCAGAGACCTATTTCCTAATGCTATTAACGTTGAGAGGCAAATCAAAACAAGAACCCAGATGCAAGAGACATCCAGTCACTGTACTGGGGCACAACAATCTAAGAAGATAGAGAAGGAAGGAAATGGGGTGGGTCAGTTAAGGCCTGACAGTGACCTAAAAAGGTTTTGGCTAGCCCAGTGGGGAATTCCAGAACAAATGCTGTTCATCTGAGAAGTTGCTGTTTTAAAGAAATGCCCATGCTCCAGCCTGTTCAGCTATTGTCTAGTGGCTGCCTGGGAGACTGAGATGCGTTTGGCTTTGCAACCAGGAAGATGCTCTGAGGCCAAGGCTGGAGGCTGTCAGCTGGTCACAGTTCTTACAGTCACAGGTTACTTTACAGGGAGATTGAATGGGCACCTCTGAGGCTGCCCGGGGAGGGGGGCGGGGCTGCTGAAGACTGATGGACAGGGAAAGTCATGAGAAGCACACTGATTTCATGGTTTCTAGTTGGTTTAAACGTTCCCTATATTCTTAAAGTCTTCACTGAACAGAATCTGAGCCCACATCCTCTGAATTTCAGGTAAGGTTTATCCTCTGTAACCACAAAGGACACAGATTTGACCTCTCTCGAACATTTTCCTAGTACTAGGTCACAGAGGAGAGTGCTTCAAAACCATGAGCGTGGCCCTCATAGGGTCTTAGACATTTTGTCTAAGAAGTCTAAAAAAACCACAAATGTCAGTTTTCTCTCATTGTTTGGAACCAACAAGTGCCCAGCAGTTTAGTCTAAACCTAAGTTTTAAGCAAGAAGGTATTCTCTGTGCTGCCAAGGAAATCCAGTGGTTCGTCGATAGCTCATTCACGTCAGTGACTCTATCGGTGACACATGGCCTGCAGAACTCTAGCAAAGGACTCTCCAGTGAGTCAGAGGCCGATCACCCAACGGCCTGCTCACCAGCTCTCCTTCCTGTGAGTCACTTTAAAGGAACTCAGCTTCTTCTTTCTGTTTTCAGCCTTCCTTTGCTCCAGTCAGCGGCCCCTCAAGCCACATTGTAATTCTGGGCAGTATTAATAGATACAACTGGGTGTCTCCAGGACAGCTCTTAGCACGGAAGTAGGAGAATGGAGATAAAAGCAGATGAGGAGCTATGAGGTAGCTCAGTTAGTAAAGTGCTTGCCCCATAAACAGGAGGACTTGCTTTACAGCCCCCAGATCCACATAAAAATAAAAACTGGCCAAGGGGGAATACCTGTAATTCCCACATTGGGAAGGTGGGGACAGGCAGGTCCTCGAGGCTTTTGGGCCAGTCATCCTAACCCACTCAGTGAACTCCAGGCCAAAGAGAGATCCTGCCTCAAAAAAACAAGTAGAAGGTTACTGAGAAACAAGACTTAAGGTGGTCCTCTGGCCTGCACAGGAATGAGAACATATGTGCACATGCACTAAGACTCACATGCACACCTGTATAAATACATGCTTGCAGGTTCACCAACACACGGGATAGGTAAAACATACGGCATGTAGAGGGAAAGACAAATAAAAATAAAAGTCTTAGAGGTCTTGGAGGTCCTGAAATGCTGCGCTTCCCCAGAAGTTAAAACACTAATTACCTAAGAACACTGTTGTGAGACAAAAATCAGAGTTTCCTGTCAGATTTGAATTTCATGTAACAATTTTTAGTATATTAATATCCAATGAAACATTTCGGATACTTTTTAATTCTTCCCATTTTAATTGTTTGGATATAAATGTGCTATACATTTTTTCTCCACTCCCTTCCTTTCTCGTCTCTCCCCTTCCACCCTCCCCACTGCCCCCATGCTCTCAATTTACTCAGGAGATCTTGTCGTTTTGGTTTGTTTGTTTTTTTTGTTTATCTGAAACTTAACTTTCCCTAGGTGTTCCATATTATTATTTGTTAAATCTGGTATTGTCTCCCTGCCTGGGAGATATTTTAATCTCATCATCTGTGGTTTATGGGGTAAGTGACTACATCAAATAGGAATTTCAGTGTTTACACCCATCTGCCTCTGATTTTACAGGAAGATACGAGTTATTTGAACTCCCTTGGTATAGTACCGGTATAATCACTGCATTCTTAAAACTGACCACTGACTCAAACCCATCAGAAAAATCAATGAAATTGGCCTTGCTGTCCTTGCCTTAGTACTGTTTATGACGTGATGAGCGTGACTCCCACAAACCTATGGAGACTTTGTCTTCCTTTAATCCATGAGATCTCTTTCCTTTCAATACAACGACTCTTCTGTTTGGTCTTTAACTATACCTAGGATTCTGTACTCTGCTATTCAGCCATAGTATTGCATCCTACCTCACTCTTCCTACTTCTCTCTGCCCCCAAGTTTCTCTAAGTTCTTGGGTGTGTCTCTGATATAAACACACACCCGAAACTGCAACTCTGACCCCAAACACACCATCTTCCAGCATGATGCTCTCCCAGCACTCTCTGTAAAGTGCCAGATGGGCTATATCTTTGTCTTTGGAAATCTGTAGTATCTCTCACAAGTACTTCATAAAGAAACATGTGGCAGCTTGCATGAGAATGGCTCCCATAAGCTCATGTGTTGAACACTCAGTCCCCAGTTTGTAGAACTGTTTGGGAAGGATTAGGAGATGTGGCCATGTTGGAGGAGATGCATCATTAAAAGTGGGCTTTGAGGTTTCAAACTTGTGCTAGTATCATACCGTTCCCAGTCTGCCCTCTGCTTCCTGCTCGTGGATGAAGATGTGCACTCTTAGCTACAGCTCCAATGCCATGCCTGCCTGCTGCCTTGCTCCCCACCATCATGGTGATGGACTTTATCTCTCCGGAACCATAAGTCCCAAGTAAATCTTCCTTCTATAAGTTGTTTTGGTCATGGTGTTTTATAACAGCAATATAAAAGTAGCCTTCAAGCCATATGTACTTGTAAAGCCACCTTTACTAAAATAGGCCATAATTTTGCTACCTCATGTTCTAAATGACCTTGTAACCCAACCCTTTCTGCCAAACAATTCCACTTAGACTTAAATAAGGGCTTCTTGGTGAACAGGAGCCATATATTTTTTTATAATGTTGACAGGTTCTTCAGGCTCCCATCAGAGGCCAATTCCGTTCTACCGTCTTGGCAGTTTGGTCTTTAGCTTGGCAGTCTCAACCTCTGAGGTGGAAGGACCATCATGGCTTGAAGCATACCACACCTAAGTGAGGTAATTCATGCCTTTGCTTCCACCATGGTCACTGGGATTCAGCCCCTGTCTGTCCACAAACATTCCCTTGGGTCCAGACTTAGTGGACAACCCTTAGGTCAGAAGTTGTCTCTCTTCAAATGTCTGTACCTGGGACCCTTGTTCCTATCACAATTGGCGTGATTCCCCTTGAAGCAAAGTCAATAAGATCACCCACCTGTGCAAGGGTTGGGTTGCCTTATAACAGCTATAAATTGAGAGAAAAACTTTCTCAGATGACTAAAATGAAGTGCAGAACCAAGAAAGAGGAAGCAGGATGTGTCTCCAGGGCTACAGCTGGAGTGTTCTAGCAGCAGGAAAATTACCTCGAATTGAAAAGATGTTTGTTTAACAGTAATTTATATGCAATTCTTGTTATGCTGTTAAAATGCAAAGCAAATTTCACACACACACACAGCTCCCCCCACACAAAAACATGTGAACTTATACATTTATTCACAAGGGCAAGGCTTAGTTGGAATCTTAATGAATAAATTTCCAAAATAAAAATTTAAATTAAAAAAGAAAACCATTTTGGAAACTGCACAATTCAAACCTTTAAACATGTTGATTAGCACTGGCGTTTGCTCTGGGTCACTTTGACCATCTCATCCTACATATCCCTTTATTTAATGGGATAATTGATTCTCTCAAGTGTTTAGTGCAATTCAAAGTCCCAGGAGCTAAACATTACTTCAAATACAGCTCACTATAATTTTAGAGCCTTTTCTCCCTTCTAGAAATTTGTTTTTATATTTATTTTTTCTGCTTTATAATATAATTTCCAGTAGCCATTGAAACTCTGTACTTGCTTAAGAAGAAAACATCTGAAAAATTATAAAACCAGGGACCTAGGTTGGGTTCCTACCACCCTATGGCAGCTCACAACCATAGAAAACTCCAGTTCCAGGGTATCTGGTGCCCTCTTCTGACCTCTGCAGGTACCATCCATGCATGGATGGATACATATATACAGGCAAAGCACGCATACAACAAAATAAAAATAAATAAAATTAAAAATGCGGTTGGACACACCTAAGTGGTTCTCCACATGAATGCTGTGCTCTGTGGTTTGATCTGTGTCTGTTTCCTCTGTTAGTTTTAGCCTTGACTGCTAGAGTATTTCATGTCTAGAAATGGGGCAGAATGATTTCAGCAAATGCAAAATTAGCTATAGGATCTCCCTGTAAATACTCACCTACCAAGTTGGAGACGCTCCCTGCTCTTCTTTCTCAGACAGTTGTTGACCATGAGTAGATGATAGTTTTTCCCAAGTGCTTTATTGTATCAGTTATATCCACACATGGTTTTCCTTCACTAGATTGCTGATGGTATAGATTGTATGGACTGATATCACACTGAAGTAGTTTTGTATCTACCTCTAGCTCTCCCCATTAGGCCTTTCCTTGCCTTGGTTAGGGGTTATATCACAACGTTTTTCTGTGGTCTTTTGAGAGAGTCAAGAAGTTATAGTCTAAAAATCCCCCGTCTTGCTAGGCCACTCCATTCCTGATTTCTTGGCTAGAGAAAGAGGCTTTGGCAGTAGCTATTGTAGTCTGTGTTCAGAGATTTCCAGCGTCATCTTTTCCAAGTTTAGAATTCTTGAGGCAAAAAGCAAAATGAGAGGCTGCACCACTGCTTTCTTCCTTGGGTCCCAAAGACCTGGACCTATCTGTGCCTTTGGGAATCTCCTGTCTACTGTTCTATAGGCAATGTCCATAGTCTCCAGTGTACGTAAGATGAATGGGGAGAAGTACAGCTGCTATACATTTTAGGAAGCGTAATTATATATTTGGTTCTCTAGAGTTATTCCGAAACTCTCTTGTAAGAAACATCGTGCCCCAGAAGATGTTTTTCTGTCAAGTTTAAAGTAATTATGTAGCTCATCCTTCTTGATAGTTATTTCTGTTTTCTTATCATTTTTCCCCTGGGATTCTACACTTTCTTGAGGCTTTATCCCTTTGTCTAAAAAGATAGTTCTTTTTAAAAACGATCTTTTTAATTGATATATCTGTGTAGGAGCCTGCGTGAGTTTGTGTGCATCATGTGCATGCAGGTGTCCATAGTGGTCAGAGCTTTGGATCCCTGGAACTGCAGCTACAGGCTGTTTAGAGCTGCTCAGTGAGGGTTCTGGGAATCCAACATCGGTTTGCTGAAAATCAGCTCCCAGTCTCACTTGCTAATTGTGTTTGGGAGGTGAATGAGTCAAAAGGACCCTGCCTTGATTAATTAATTAATCAATGGATTAATGGATTAGCATATAAATGGATTATTGCTGGAGAGGCTTTGTTGTCGGAGTGAGCTCTCTGATTGCTATGTCTTGCTATGTAATAATACCCTGTATCATTCTAGAATTCAGTAGAGGTTGCCCACTAGGAAGAAGGCTCGCAACAGATATGGGCTCTTGGCATTAAGTTTTTCAATATCTGGAACATCCATAAGTAAACATCTTTTCTTTAGAGACTTCCCTTTGTCAGGTGTCCACAGAAAACACACGAAGGCAGGGCCTGCCTTTCAAACATCACACAGCCACCAGGGTATCACTCTCATACTTTGAATGAGGAGTTTGTATGAGGAAATACGATTACGTGAACTCAGGTTTGCCAGAGGCGACTTATAGGAAGGGAAAACATTACAGCAGGTCAGCAAGTCCTTGAGCTCTGAGTCAGGCAGGGTCAAGATGGGGTATCAGACTTTCACTGAGAGAGAAAGTGAGAAGCCCAAGCAAGGGAACATGAGTCAGAGTAGAACAAGCCTGGAAGAAACAAAGACATGTACACCCTGTGGCTGCAGAACCAGGTAGATAGGCAGTTCAAACAGCAGCCGGCCGAAATCACTAAGTGTGGGTCACAATCAGACCATTCCGACACCAGGAGGTGCTGCTGTTGCTCTGTGGGGGAGGAGGATGAGAGGCGGGGGTACCTTCAAGAATCAGGAGCAGGACTGTGTGGGGGCAGCGGGAGGAGGTCACTTGGAGACCAGCCTCCTTCTTAGCCTGGTTTACCATGAAATCAGCTTCAAGTTTCCACAGAAGGGATGTAGAGATTTGCTGCCAGCCTAAGTGAGGTTAAGTTCAGGTGACGTCCTTGAAGAGATTTTATTTTTTGAGAAATTTCATATCTACCTCTCCCTGTTACCCTCTTGTGTTGCCCCTACTTCCTAAGTTTGTTACCTCTTCTGTAATTATTAAATGGTGTGTGTGTGTGTGTGTAGTCAGAACCTACTGAGCCCATTTAGCGTAGCTTTTGTGTCCACAAATAATTGTAACTATCGCTCCTCATCAGAGACGTGTTTTGTTTCCCTTTGAAGCGTGTGAAGGCTGCACTACCAAGTCCACAACTGTCTGAAATGCAGAGAATAGGTGACCACAGGATGTCCGCCCCCCTGACACAGCTTCAGTGAGATCTTTTTGTCACATATAAGACTCTAACCATTTGAGGTCAGATTGAGAAGCTATGTAAACATATGGGTACGTGCTGTAGGAGCATCAGCAGAAAATTAGCAAAGACAGGAAAATGACCACAGGTCTGAGTTGCCATGGGAGATTAATTGGCTTATGAGCCAATTAATAACCTGTCAAATCCTGGATTCTGCTGTGGGCTGCGTTCACTCGGCCCATGGAAAAGGCTTAAGGACAAGTGTCAGCCCACGCCGTCTGAGGACCTCCATCCATCATTCCTCTCTAGGAGATGGCGGGACCAACATGTCCCACAAGAGCCCCTAGTGAGTTTTAAACTATTTTCCCATAGTCGATGTCATGAAGACTTTACAGGCCCCTTAAAAGGGACCAGCACAAGTGAAAACAGCTGTTGGGTAGAAACCAGTAGTGATGGGGTAATTGGGCTATTCCTTTGATTTATTATTTTTTATTTTAGAGAGGCAAAGCTACATCATTTCAAAAGCATTTTAGAAGATGTGAGCTGCCTTCATGAGGTCATAGATGTTGCTAATATCCCAACTCAGGGGAAAGCAATTTCAGTTCTAAAAATCCGAAAACCATTCCCTAAGTCACAAATAAAAGTAAGTCATAAAAATGCAACTTGCTTTTATTTCTATGCTTAGTCTCACTTCATGAGGACTCACCCTCTGGGCCGGTGGCCCAACAATACCTCAGAGCTCTTAACAAGCTTCCCATGATCTGATGGATCCTCTTGCTTGCTTGCCCTCCCCACTGCTGCTACTGTAAGACTCATGCGTATTGGTCACTGTTTTATCTGACGTCTGAAACACCAGACCTGGATCTAGGAGTCATTTGATAAAAAGGTGCTGTGATGACTAATGATGACTGTCAACTTGATAGTATCTAGAATCACCATGGCAACAAACCATGGCATGCTTGTGAGGTAGTTTCAAGATTAAGTTAGTTGAAGAGAGAAAAGGCCCACCCTCACTGTGGTCTGCACCACTTTGTGAGCTGGGGTCTGAGGCTGAATCAAATGGAGATAGCAAGTTGAGCATCAGCATCCATCTCTTTCTGCATCCTGGATGATTGATTGGCTGCCCCAAGCTCCTGCTGCCATGTGGACCAGAGCCTTAAACTGGGAGCCTAACCAAGTTGCTTTTTTTGGGTACTTTGTACCAACAAATGAAAAATAACTAATATTGGTACTTAATAAATGAATGAGTGAATTAAAATCTATTCATCTGAAATAGATGAAGCAAATGTGTAGCATAAAAAGACACCTGGAGCTGGCATTGTCGCCACTAAATATTTTTCAGGAGAAAAAGCTGCTTTTAATAATTGCCTGTGAAGAGTATTTTGGAGTTTCTTGATGACATCATCATGGGGAGGGCAAGAGAGGCATCGTATGTCTTAGTCTGTGGTATCGTCAACTATAGAAGCTGTCCTGTCAGCCAGAAGAAGCAGAGGCTGAAGGATAATTTGCTTTCCAGTGCTCTAGGATCTTGGTTGAGAGGAAAGTTTTCTTTTTTCCATCTTCCCAGGGATCTTAAACTCTCACTCGTGTGTGTGTGTGTGTGTGTGTGTGTGTACACAAGAGAAAGAGAACAGCTACAGGTGTTTTCTTCAGTCTTGTTTGTTTTCTTCAATCTTAGTTATTGAGCACAGCTCTCTCACTAAACTCAGTTGTCTAGACTGCCTAGCCAGCAAGCACTGGAGCTCCGTCTGCTCACCTAGCACTAGGGCTATATACCCACCACACAGGGGCCACAGTGGCTAGCTTGTGGGTGCTTGGGACGTGAATTCACGTCTTCATTCTTGTGCAGCAGGCACTTAACTGACTAAACCATCTCCCCAGCCTCAAGCTCTCTATTTTTTGTTCCCATTGGTACCTTGGAAGGAGTTCTGTCCTGAAGTTTTGGATACTGCCTTTCAGTGAGAGTCTTGGACCACTTTCACATCTAGGAAGAAAGTCAGAGTAGATTCCCAAGAACTTGGGGTGGGTGGCCGTAGAAGGTCTTCAGGTGGGTCCCGGATCTGAAGGCCGTGGGAGAGTTGTGTCTGACAGCTTCCACTCCACAAAGGGGGCAGGATGAAACAGAGTGGTATGGGAAGCTCACGTGAAAGAATGAAAACAATGACCACTCAGGTGGAAAAATAATGGAATCCCAGTTTAGGGTAATTAACCCCATTTCTGCTGCTGTCATTTTTCTGGGTTGTGTGTGTGTGTGTGTGTGTGCGTGCGTGCGTGCGTGTGTGTGTGTGTGTGCGTCTGTGTTTGTGTGTCTGGGTATCTGGGTGTATCTGTGTGTGTGCTTTCCAGGGCCTGACAGAAAAGTTGAGGAAGAGAAGAACCTGCGAAGTCTTTGATGGTCTTCATCCCCCCCACTACCACCTTGTCTAACTGTGGAGATAAAGATCAACCTTGGAGCCTGCCCTTACATTTCTTCTCTTTGTTCAGACCAGGAAATCCTGTGTGGTTCTGGCTCACTTTTGAGCAGAGACCCTGTTCATATGATGACTAATTATAAGGAGAATAGAAAACATTGAGAGATGTTCGGCTTATGAATAGAACGTGTGGGGCAATGAGCACCTCTCAGGGTCCAGCTTTCAGCTGCTGCTCACTGTGGGAAGAAGGATGCTATTGTAAGAGGCTGCTTGTTTGTTCCCTGCCGCTTAGACACGAAATAATCACTCAGAAATTATCAGTATTTGCAATACTGTTTGGCCAATAGCTTAAGTGTATT
This sequence comes from Chionomys nivalis, assembly GCF_950005125.1. Classification (NCBI taxonomy): domain Eukaryota; kingdom Metazoa; phylum Chordata; class Mammalia; order Rodentia; family Cricetidae; genus Chionomys; species Chionomys nivalis. The sequence goes on along the minus strand of NC_080094.1, from coordinate 71,602,256 downwards.
GCTAGCTAGCTCTTACATCTAGAATTATCCTGGTTTCCATTATTTTGTATTTTACCATGGGGCTAATGGCCTACCGGCCATGTTCTGGCTGGTTGCTCATGCCTTTCTCCTCTGTGTGTGTGTGTGTGTGTGTATATGTGTGTGTGTGTGTGTGTATTCCAGCCTGACTATATTCTATTAAGCTGTTGGCCGAAAGCAGCTTTTTTTTTCAATTAACCAATAAAAACAACACATATACAGAAGGACTTCCCGCACCAGGATGCCCTGCCTATCTGGAGACAGAGTGTTCTACAGGGAAAGCGGAATGCCCTGCAATGGGCCAAAAGCTAAGGAGAAACCAAGGGAGGAAGCTAGAGCACTGGCAGAGGCATTCCTAGGGTGGTGCCTTGCTGGTCCTTAGTTCAAATCCCAGCTGCATGGCGGCAGATAAGAAGAGAGTGACGGACAAGGTTTGCTTATGGTATTCACAGGAGGGTTGGTATCCGCTGAAGTCCAACTTTGGGGACAGGGTACTGCCTCAGTCTTCTTCACATCTGTAAGAGCTAATCCAACCTTGGGGCCAGCTCCTCCACCTCAGTCTACCCCTCCTACTGTGGAAGCAGGGTGAGGACAAGGCTGATCTCAGAGGACCCTGCAGGGAAGCATCATCTCTTATCTGCATATCTGCATTTGTCCTCTCCCAAGGTGACCTCATCCAGGCTCAAGATATTCAACACCAGCTCCAAAATTCATGTCCTCGCCTGGGCAAACATTTCAGGGCGTCTACAAGCACCTGTTTCCCCACGTCTCCCTTGACAAGACTCCATTCTTCCAGCTGCACAGGCCAAACCTTGCCACCTCACTTTGATTCACAGGCTGCTTCCAAACAGTCAGCCCTGTTTCTGCCGCTGACATAAGATACATCCGGTTCTCACCGTCTCCACTGCAGTCGTCAGGATATATCAGATTCTCTCATCATTTTGACTTCCTGACTGGCCCTCTCCCATCTTCACCTACCTTCTGGTGAATTCTCTGCATGTAGCCTATATGACTTAAACTCAAGTCAGAGTATGTCACTCTTTCCAGTTGTCCTCCACCCCCCAGGGCCTGGAAAAGCCAAACCTCACAGCCTCTGGTGACCTGCCCCGGCCATTCCCTCTGACTTCACTTCCCACCAATGTCTTCTTGGTTAACCCTCCTGCCACAGCTACTTCCTGGCCGTCCTCCCAGGTGCCCTCCTGTTTGCTCATCTTTCCCTTCAGGCTTCACCTTTGAGTGACATGTTCCCCAACTGCCATCTATACAGCACAAAATATGACCCCTGGGTCTCACTGCCCCACACTGCCAGTGAGACCAGTCTCTGAGCGTGCACTTATTCCCCGTTGTACATTGAGACAATACGTCTTCTCTGTGATGGTCAGTCAGGTTCAGCCACAAAAAGAAACATATATCAAATTCAGAAAAATGTTTACTATACTCACAGGCTCAGTACATTACCTGCAGGGGGCCTGAGGGTGGGCAGGGGACAGAAGACAGGAGCCTGGAAAAGCCTTAAGGAACCACATTTTTAGGGTTATTCCTATGAGAAAAAGCAGGCTGGCAGGGTGAAGTCTACTTAGTTTATCAAGTGCTAAGTTGTTGGATTGTTCCTCAAAGCCTGGTGGTGTCTAACTCTGGGATGATTAAACATTAGGGGTGCTGGGACCAAACTGAGGAGGTGTGGCTCTAGGTTAGCTGATTTGCATATCAAAGGACTGCTCCAGGCTGGACCTCCTGCTTCCTTCCAGGCTGGAGAGGCTTTTAAAATGTCAAGACTTCATGATGTCCAAACGGCTTTAAATCTTTACAGTGCCCGTGTTTTCTATCAAAACATAAACTCCACGAGAAGAAGAGCGTTGCAGTTTAAATAAAATGCTCCAGGTTCCCAGAGGGGTACAGCATCAGAAATGCTGCAGGTCCCCAAGCTGCAGCAGGCAGCAGGCAGTGGGTCCCAAGACCACGGTGGGCCACCAAGGCAGCCAGTCCCGGGCAGGGAACTATATGGTCGGTGAGAGGCTGAGTTGGACAGAATTGCCACAAGACCACTCTCAGGTCTTCAAAGGCAGCTGTTCCTGGGCAGGGAGCCACACGGCAGGTGAGAGACAGAGACACAATAGACACGCCATGCAGAATGAAGTTGGATATTTATTTAGTGGGTTATGGAGGGGAAAGGGGAGGGGAGAAGGGAGAAGAGCAGAGACGCAGAGAGAGAGAGACAGAGGAGAGAGAGGGAGGGAGGGAGGGAGGGAGGGAGGGAGGAAGGGAGGGAAGGAGGAACGGAGGGAGGGAAGAGAAAAGAAGGAGAGGGAGGAAGGGGAGGGAGAGGAGCCACAGCAGCAGCTACCTCTTCAGGAGAGAGATGCAGAAGAAGATCTGCCTGCCTCAGGGTAGACAGGGGAGGGAGTGGGCAGTGTTTGTCTCTTAAAGGGACAGGAAAGACCATTACAAGGAGTCTTGTCACTTCCACTGCTCTAGATGTGGAGCCAGAGATACACTGACTGCTGAACAGACATTTGACAGGTGGATGACAATGAATTTAAATCCTCTACCCTCTGATCTCAGGACTGCTGCTGGAAACACCACCTCACTTTCTTCAGCAATAAAAAGGAGAGTGCTTTCATCAAGAAAGAGAAAGTTGTTTTGCTTTGCTTTCTTTTCTTTTCCTTTTTATTATAGTTCCTGAGACAGTGTCTCACTGTATAGTTCCGGCTGGCCTGGAACTTCCTCTGTAGACCAGTCTGGTCTCCAACTCACAAAGATTTACCTGCCTCAGTCCCCTGAGTGCTAGGATTACAGGTATGGATCATCATACCTGGTTGGGGTTTTGTTTGTTTGTTTGTTTTGTTTTTTTAAACACTGTTGCTAGGAATATTTCAAACTTAAAAAAAGTCTATTGTAATCCCAGTCCTAACCTCAACCCATATTGAATGACTCATTTAGTGAGAACAAGTTCATATACAGTAGAGAATTTGAGTTGAAAAATTACAACAAAGAAAGGAAGATGAAACATTTTATCATTTATTTAAATATGAGTCACTCATCATATTTGTTATTTTAGTTTTTAATTGAAAATATTTTTTTCGTACAATATATTCTGGTTACAGTTCTCTCTTCCCCTACTCCTCCCCATCTCCTCTTCCATCAGGATCCAACCCTTGCTATCTCTTCTTAGAAAACAGACATCTCTAATAATAAAATAAAATAATGAAAAACAAACAAGTCAAATCAGAATATGATTTTAAAAAACAGCCAAACAAAAAAAGGAGGCAAAGACAAACACAAGAAATGCATGTAGAATATAGATGCAGACACACACATTCACATACTCAGGAATCCCATTTTTAAAAAAAAAAAAAAAGCAGAAGCCATACTGTATACTGTATAAGGACCCACATGAGAAAAACACAAAGTAAAACAAATTAGCAAAAACAACCCTGACTTAACATAATGAGACAAAGAATCTCCAAAGTTACCACTGGATCCCTTCTGTGTTGGCCATCTAGTGCTGGCATGGGGACAACTCTTAACAGTGGTTTGTTTTCCCTATGAGACTCCCTTGAAGAAAATGAATTTTCATTTGCAAGTGACTATCAATTGGAGGTAGCTTCTTAGCTAGGGATGGTGTGTGTGTGTCTGCTTTTCCTTTCAGCTCTAGAACCCCATTTATGCAGAACCATGTAGGCCCTGTGCAGGCTGCCACAGTCTCTGTAAATTCTTCCATGCATCAATCTTGTGCACAGAAGACCTTGCTGATTCCTTTGTGTCCTCCATATGCTCTGACTCTTACACTCTTCCTGTCTCCTCTTCCAGCAGAGTTCCCTGAGCTCCGAGGGAAGGAATTTGATGGAGATATTCACTTCTGGTTTAGTGTTCCAGGGTCTCTCACTCTGTATATTATCTGGTTGTGCTTCTGTATTTATTCCCATATGCTGCAGGAGGAAGCTTCTCTGATGATGGTAAATGAGGCAAAGTCCTTGGGAGTCAGTTTATAGCTATGTTCCTTTACCAGAAGAGAAGCATTTGGTTTACCCATAGGTATCTAGTTCCGGGTTCTTTGTCACCCAAGCAGTGTTGGATATGAGTTTCATCTCATGGAGTGGACTTTAACTCAAATCAGATATTGACTGGTTACTCCCTCAAGCTTTGCTGCCACTATTGTAGCAACATATCTGGCAGGCAGGTCAGTCTTGCAGATTGAAGGGATTATAGCTCTGTTGGTGTTTCTCCTTTGGTAATGTGTAGATTACCTTCTAGGACCATGAACACTAGTCCACAAGGGTGAAAGCTTTAGGTAGGCACCAACTAGATCTCTCAGTGTTCACTAAGTTCGGTGGATGCTGTTTTGAGCAATAATACATTACCATCAGTTTCTAAAGAGCCACCAACAGCCTGACAATGTCCTATGTTGTTTCAGGGTTCCTCATGCGACTCCTTTGGCTGAGAACTCTATTAGATGTAACCCATTCCCAGTAGTAGAAGAAGCTTCATTTGGGGACAAGAGATGCCCAGTTGGGGCTCTGTCTCCCCAGTGGTGATTTCATTTAGATTGCCTTCATATATGTATATATTACAGGAAACTTCTACTGTATTAGGTTTCCATATGACCTTAGTTGTAACTGCCTCTCCCTGCATTCCCTTCCTCACGTCCTCTTCCTTCCCCTTCTTTGCCTCACCCTCTTATTTCAGTCCCTCTCCTCATCCAAGCACCACTATCTCTTTTATGTCGCCTTCCCAAGGAGATCCATTACTGTCTTCCTAACCGCTGCAGTTACACAGATTGAAGCTAGCTTACCAATGACTTTACAGCTAGAATCTACATATGAGTGTTGAATGCATACCATGTTTATATTTCTGGTCTGAGTTACCTCATTCAGGATGATTTTTTTCTAGTTCTTTTCATCACCTGTGAATTTCGTGATTTCATTTTTTAATGACTGATTTATAGTTCATTGTATAAATATGCCACATTTTCTTTATCTGTTCATCCATTGATCGATATCTAGAATGTTTCCAATTTCTGACTATTATTAATAGAGAAGCAATAAACATAGTTGAGCAAGTGTCTCTGTGATAGGATGAAGCACTTTTTGGGTATATGACCAAGAGTGGTATAGTTGAATCTTGAGGTAGATTGATTCCCATCTTCCTGAGAAACCACCACGCTGATTTTCATAGCATACAAGTTTACGCTACTGACAACACGCGTCAGATTCTTAAACCTTTCCCCCCTCTTTGCTTGAACAGAGAAGACTCACAGTAAAGTGCAGAAACCTTAAGTAGACTATTGATTATTACTAAGTAAACAAGGTTATGTGTGCATTGCCAGGTCAAAACATAAAACTGCCAGCAGCCAGAGCTCTCTTGCTTTCCTTCCACACTTCTGCTTCCTCCTTCCTCCTTAAAGGGGCCACCACTGTGAAACGGAACACCATAGATCAGATTTCTGTGCTTTTAATTTTATATGCATAGAATCAAATTGTTTAGTTAGGGTTTCTATGGCTGCAACAAAACACCATGGCCAAAAAGCAAGTTGGGGAGCAAAGGGTTTATTCAGCTTATATTTCACTGTTGTTGTTTATCTCCAAAGGAAGTCAGACAGGGCAAACAGAAGGATCCTAGAGGCAGGAGCTGATGCTGAGGCCATGGAGGCGTGTTGCTTACCGGCTTGCTTCACATGGCTTGTTCAGCCTTCTTTCTCATAGAAGCCACAACCAGCAGACCAGGGATAGCACCACCCACCATGAGCTGGACCCTTCCCCATTGACCACTAATTGGGAAAATGCCTTATAGTTGGATTTCACGGAGACATTTCTTCAACTGAGATCCCTTCCTCTCTGATGACTCTAGCTTGCGTCAAGTTGACACATAACACTAGCCGATACATGGATCAACATGTACTTTTTGGTAATTGGCTTCATTCGTTTTACATTATATTTGAGAGAACCATCAATGCCATGTATAATGGTGGTTGGTTTGTTTCCACAGAGCAAAGCATTCCATTCCATGAGCAAACAACCATTTATGACTCTGCTCCACTCTAGAGGGCCAGCTGAGCTGTCTGTCTCTGGAATTGTCACAAATGCATTTTGGGCTTGTCTTTAATGAATTCACGTCCTCATTTCTGCCAGGAATAGACTTCACACAGATTCTGGTTAGGTTCGGTAGATGTGGCAGCCATCCCTCCTCCCCCATGGTTGCTTCATTTTCATTCCCGTCAGCAGTATCTATGCAAGAGGTCTGGCTTCCACAAGCTCACCAGCACTTGGTATGGCCTGACGTCATCCGTCCTTGTTCTTGAGAGAACTGAGTCAGATCTCATTCTGATTTCTATTTGTGTCTTTGATGCCTGACAGAAATGAACGCCTTTTTATGTGTTCACTAATCACTTGTGCTGGTTAGTTTTGGTCAAGGGAAGAAGGAACCTTAATTGAGAAGACGCTTCCATTAGGCTAGTTTGTAGGCAACTCTGTGAGGGAATATCTCCTTCATCAATGATTGATGTGAGAGGGTCCAGCCCACTGTGGTGGTGTCATCCCTGGGCAAGTGATCCTGGGTATATAATAAAGAAGGGTGAAGAAGACATAAACAAGCCAGTAAGTGGATTTTCCCTGGCCTCTTCTTCAGTTCCTGCCCTGAGGAGTTCCTGCCCGTTTATGACAGACTGTAGTTGTAAGTTGAAATAAACCCTTTCCTCCCCCAACCTGCCTTTGGTGGTGGTTTATCACAGAAAGAGAAAGTAAACTAAGGTACCATCATGAGAAACCTACGTGTTCAGGACTTTGCTTGTATATTTTCAAGGGGCTCCCTCTTTCTATTCGTGTCATTCTTTATTTTTCCAGACTAGGTCCCTTTATGGATCTACTTTTCTACCTTGTGTATGACTTACTTTTCTCATAACTGTGACGAAATATCTGACAAAAGCGACTTCAGGGAAAGAGTATTTGGTTTGGCTCACAGCGACAATCATCGTGGCAAGGAAGGCATGGCCACAGGTACGTGAAAGGTCTGGTCACGTTGAGCGGGCAGTCAGGAAGCAGAGGATGATTGCCGGGGGTCAGCTCACCTTCTTCTTTTCATTCAGCCTGGGATTCCAGTCTACGCCTGGCACCACCCTCACCTACAGTGGCGTTTCCCACCTCAGTTGAGCCTTTCAAGAACCACCTTCATCGACACGCTACAAAAGTGTCTTCCTATACTGAGTCTAAACCCTGTCAGGTTGACCATGAGGATCAACTATGATACTCTATAACTGTCCTTTTTACGCTTAGTCTTTGGATGAACTGAAAGTTTTAATTTTGATGAAATTGAACTTAAAAATATTATTTGTTTCAGGAGATTTTGTGACCAATTTATAGTATTTTCCTACCTAAAGGGCAATAATTCTTTTCTTTGTATTCTCACCCCCTCACACACACACATACACACACCCATTTTCTTGCCTCCTCTCCCTCTTCTCTTTTCTTTTTATTTCTTTTTCTTTTTTAGAGACTATGGCACCTAGTGTTCTAGGAGGTCTCTTATCCAAGCATCTGTTGCCATGGAGGCCTGACGTTGCTTGGTTTCTGAGATCTGAAACATTCAAGTGGTTATATTTTAAAGGCTTTTGTATTTAAAGCTACAAACCACACAGAGGTTTTGCTTTTGATCTTGCATGAGGCAGGGCTTGAGTTTTGCTCATGCAGATATGCAATTAGCTCAGCATCGTGTGCTGATAAGATCATTTTTTCTGAACCTCACTGAAATACTGCATTTGTCATGAATAAAGCACTTATAGGATACAAGTTTGTTTCTGGATTCTAGTGTCCTCCATTGGTTTCTCTGTTGTACTAATGCCACACTGTCTTAATTACTGTGCCTTTATGGTATATATTGATATCTGGTTGAATGATTCCTACAGCTTTGTTCTGCTTTGATGAGCTTGGATATTTTGGGCCAGAAAGATGGCTCAGTGGGTAAAGACACTTGCTGCCAAGCCTGATGACCTGAGTTGGACCCCCAGGATTCATATAGTGTAGGGAAATACCTGATTCCTACAAACTGTCCTCTTAGCTCCATGTGCACACTGTGACACACATGTTCACACACAATAAAATTTGAAAAACCAAATGCCTTCCTATTTGAGTGTAATTTTAGACCACCCAGCTCTGGCTGACATCATATCATCTTTCTTATATATCTTTCTCTAAGATGCCTGATGTATGGTCCTCATAACACACCAAGCACAGCCTATATCTGGTCCACCTACAGTTCTTCTCAGCCTTCCTTCTTTATCTCTAAATGTCACTTTCTGTGTATAGCAGACCACAATATCCTGTGTTTTCCTCACTAGTAACATCTATTATGTCAATGGATAAAGTATATATAGTCTTACTATCGCTTTAGGTACTGTGTAAAGTTCTTAGCCTGTCCTGCCTTACTTAACACTGCCAGTTAAGTAAGAGGTAGGTGCCTTTTATTTCCCTTTAAAACTGTTACATTTTGACATAGGACTTGAAGGGTCCAAACTGGGTCTGACCTGAAAGCCTCCTTCCTAAAGACTGGTTTTTGTGGTACCAGAGGGTGATACACAAGTGTCCAAGACAGGGACGGAACCGATACTTTTATCCCACTCTGATTCCTGAGTTACAGCAGTAACCAGCATAGCAAGGTAATTCTAAGGGAGCAATAGTGGCACACATGATGTGTTAGTAACCAACAGTTCTCTAATTGAACTTAAGGGATGCTTAACAAGAGGGAATGCCTAGAGAGGGAAGTGATTTTCCCTCTTCAGCTAGTAGATGACAGAGAAAAGATACAGATTTACGTCTTTTTTTAAAATTTTATTGATTTTTGAGCTCTACATTTTTCTTTGCTCCCCTCCTTGCCCTCTCCCCTTCCCTTCTACCCTCTCCCAAGGTTCCCACATACCCAATTTACTCAGGAAATCTTGTCTTTTTCTACTTCCCATGTAGATTAATCCATACATGTCTCTCTTAGAGTCCTCATTGTTGTCTAGGTTCTCTGGGATTGTGATTTGTAAGATGGTCTTCTTTGTTTCATGTTTAAAAACCACTTATGAGTGAGTACATGTGATAGTTGTCTTTCTGGGTCTGGGTTACCTTATTCAAAATGATGTTTTCTAGCTCTATCTATTTGCCTGCAAAATTCAAGATGTCATTTTTTTTTCTGCTGTGTGTAAATGTACCACATTTTCCTTATCCATTCTTCGATCGAGGGGCATTTAGGTTGTTTCCAGTTTCTGACTATGACAAACAATGTTGCTATGAACATAATTGAGCACATGTCCTTGTGGCACAAAGGATTGAGCATCTTTTGGGTATATACCCAAAAGTGGTATTACTGGGTCTTGAGGAAGGTTGTTTCCTAATTTTCTGAGAAATTGCCACACTGACATCCAAAGGGGCTATACCAGCTTGTATTTCCACCAGCAGTGCAGGAGTCTTCCCTTTACCCCACATCCTCTCCAGCAAAAGTTGTCATCAGTGTTTTTGATTTTGGCCATTCTTACAAGTGTAAGATGGAATCTCAGGGTTGTTTTGATTTGCATTTTTCTAATGACCAAGGATGTTGAACATTTCCTTAAGTGTCTTTCAGCCATTTTAGATTCCTCTGTTGAGAGTTCTCTGTTTGGTCTGCACTCTATTTCTTTTTACTGGATTATTTGTTCTTCTGATAACCAGTTTCTTGAGTTCTTTGTATGTTTTGGAGATCAGACCTCTGACTGATGTGGGCTTGGTGAAGATCTTTTCCCATTCTGTAGGCTGTCATTTTTGTCTTGTTGACCATAGGACTTAGGTCTTTTAAAGTCCTTGCTTCTCTTACACACGTCTCAGTAGCACTAAGTAAACACCGCCTCTCCTGTTACTTCATTTGTTTCCTTCCTGTTTCCATTTAAGTTTCCTCACAGACTCCTCTACAATTCTAACTGCTCTACTTCCCCTTCCCTCCCTGCCCCACCCAGTCTGACTTCCTCACTGAAATGCCTCTTTACCAGCCACCTACCACCTGCCTCTCGCCTCTGAGAGCTTGACTCCTAAGTGTTCCCTAAAGGCTCATATGCTAAAGGGTTGGTATCCAGCCTGTGGCACCATTGGAAGGTGCTGGAATCTTTAGGGGATAGGGATCTAATAGAAGAAAATGAGGTCATGGGGGTATGACCTTGAAGAAAATGTTGGGGCCTCTGCCCTACTTTCGTGTTTTTAAACTACCCCGAGGTAAGCAGTCCCCTCCACCTACTGCCATGATGCATGTGTGAAGTGACAAGGCCAGGTAACCTCTGAAACTATGAATCAAACAAATGACTTGATAATCTCAGATTTTCTTGTCACAGCACCAAGAGGCTCATATAAAATATAGTATACTTACAGTTTCCTGTTTATCTTCTCTGGCATCTCAGATAGCTTTCACCCCACCTCTGAGGGGTTCCCTCATCTGAATAGGAGGTGTTGTGCAACCTAAGGTTTGCTCCTTGACCTGTATTTCCATCAACCCACACATCTTGAGGTGATGACACAGTCACACGACCTTGAGCCTTATGTTTTCTGAAGTTTCCCAAGTTAATGCTCTGAATCTGACATCTCCCCTCAGCTAGAGACTTCCAACCCCCTCCTTGACGCCCCTGTTCAGATGTTTTCTTTTTGAACTCTCTACAAAACAGAATATAAGCTGTGGGTTGAAGCATGGACGGTCTGCATGGAAGAATCAAGTCCAAAGTATTAGGGACAGGAAGTGCTGGAGAAGGCATGAAGCTACACCACAATCCAGATGACCCTTCTTCATCACCATTACTTGCATCACCATCCAAATGACCCTTCTTCACCACCATCACCAACATCACCATCCAGATGACCCTTCTTTACCAACATCACCATCCAGATGACCCTCTTCACCACCATCACCATCCAGATGACCCTTCTTCACCAACATCACCAACATTACCATCCAGATAACCCTTCTTCACCACCATCACCAACATTACCATCCAGATGACCCTTCTTCACCAACATCACCAACATCACCATCCAGATGACCCTTCTTCATCACCATTACCTGCATCACCATCCAAATGACCTTTCTTCACCACTATTGCCTACATCACCATCCAAATGACCCTTCAAAAGACTCAACAGGCCACCCAGAAGCTTGGAGGGGTTTTGCTTGATTTTTGAGATGTTAAGACCTTAGAGTAGTCTGTGGGAGAGAGGAAAGTGATAAACTTACCTGTCTAGTCTCCCTTCAGCCCTTATTTTCTTTGGTCAGGACTCATACTGGGAGCAAGCTTTATACTTTCTACATGCACACCCAGCCCTCTACTGCCTCTCAAGGAGCCATCTAGTGGGCAATGTTTCATTGAAATCTGAAAATGGAACCTGGAGCTGCTGTAGCAGTGGCCTAGCAAGACAATGGAAAGGGACCGGCTGATGGATGTCTGTTTCCCCAGGCAGGTCTTCCTTTGGCCTATGAACTCACCACTCCTCTCTCCCAACCAACCTGATCTGCCCCACCACCACCACCAAAGACTGCCCCATCTAAGGAAGTGGCACCGTTGTTGCCAGTGCTAACCCTTAACCAAGGAAACCACTATGACGGCCTGTAAACTGGTTCCCTTGCTCCCTATCTTGACTTCCTTTGATGCATTCTTCACGCCACAGAGGAAGTACAAAAATGGTCTTTGCATTACTCTGCGACTGTCCATCATTTAGCTGTCCACTAGCGAAGGCTTTCCCTGACCTCTCTGTCAAAAGTCACTCCTTCTCTACTCTTCCTACCTTCTTATTTCTTGTTTTGGACATATTGAACGCCCAGACTCAGGCCATAGCAGGAAGGTGGGAGGTGCCTTCTCCACGTCTTCATGATCCTCAGCTCAAGAGATTATTCACAGTTGAGTATGGCTTCAGTCGAGACACATGTTGTAGACCACAGTATGTTTCCTGAGCCTGGGCTGGCCTAAAGCTGCTTCTAAGAGAAGAAACAGCTTGGCTTTCATTCTGGAATCTTCATTCCTTGGGGGCTGAACAAGACACAAGAGAGAAGCAGCAAGGCTGTCCTCAGCTCCTTTCATGTGTGGATCATCGTGTGTCTGCTTCCACTCCACCCAGAGCTCCAGACTCCTCCACCCTCTCTCTCCTCCTGTGTAGCCCATCGCTAACCTCAAAGCCATCTGCTTTCTAACACTAGAGATAGTTTTGTTTCATTGGACACATGCTTATATAGTGGTTGCTAGCTCCTGCACATGTGTGTGTGTTGTGAGTTCATGTTTGTGTGTATTATGTGTGAGTTTGTATGTGTATGTGGTTTTGTGTGTTGCACATGAGTTTGTATGTGTTTCATTTGTGTGTGCATATGTGTTTCATTAAAACTCACAGAGAATTCTGTGATGCAGCAGTTTCCAAGATCTCAATCTCTGAGTTGTAGGGACTTAATCACAGCCCAGTCAGGCTATCTCCCCAAGGTTATGCAGCTCATAAAGGACAGAGGTGAAAATCCACCCCAGGCAGGCATGTAGAGTCAGTGCTCTCAATCATCACATTGTGACTTCCCATCATTAACAAACTTGCCTTAAATATTTATGATCCACCGGGTTCTGAGTATTTTAGTAAAGAACAATGCCTTTGTGTGAAGGAGCAGCAATTCAGGTGACAGGTGGCATATATAGTGGAAGCACCACTTTCTTCCATGAGTTCTCTGTCCACATCACACCCTGCCACCAAGAAGACAAACACCAAAGACCCACACAAGCAAGGGTTAGTGTGTCCAATAGCTTTAACTTGAGAAGCCTATCCAAAGGATCACAAATAACTTTTAGATAAAGAAATTACTCTGTGCCTGATGTTGTGTGAAGGGATGGACAAATATCTTGTCAAAAAATAGTAAAGAACAAGCAATATTAACTTTTCCTCAGAAAGTAGGAAATATAAGTATCAAAGGAAGACAACGAAATAACTTTTTAAGTCACGTGCCTAAAAACAGTCAAGCCCCAGCTTGCTCTTTATCCAACATTTGGTCTCTTCCTGCCCAACAAGATTGGATAAAGAAAGGTCAATGCTTCTAGTTTTGTCTTCTTTATTCTGGACCAGAGCGTCAGTTCTGCAAATGGCAAAAATAAGAAAAGAATCTTCCATTTCCTCACCCATGAGTCAGCTGTTGCCCAGACTTTATCATCTTCAACTGTGTGGGGCCATGTTTTGCCTAAGTACCCTAATAAATAACCCAGAATTTATCCTTTGCTTTTATTATTTCATCTCTTTTTGGTAGTTTGTAATGTCTTGCAAATTCTATCTCTGAAATGCATCATGAGACATTCACTTCTGTCCCTTCCCATCTGAAGCTCTACCCGTAGACCAGTGTCATTTGCTGTGCTGGCTCTACTGACAGAGCTCCCCTGTATGCCTTCTACATCACGCCCCCATCCACCTCCATTTGGAAGGGATATGCTATATTAAGACATAATTTTCCCCTTGCCTCTGTGTTAGCAAAGACTCCTCTGGCTGGAAGTGACCAACTCTGTCAGTAATTCCAAGAAGCAGAAGAACAGGTCACACCCTTCCATACTCCGTCATCTCAATGGCTCCTCCTGCATTTGTCAGCCTTTTAAAGTGGCCCACTGAATCTTCAGAGGACATTCTCCTCCATTAAAATTAGATGGAGCAGTTCATTCCTTCAGAGTTTTAGACAAGTATCTGCCACACATTAAGCACACAGTGTCTCGGTGTTTGCCCTGGCTATAGTCTTCACTGTTGTCATTCCAGTGAGTATTCTAAAATGCATGCTTTCTGACCAGGTAAATGGAATAGGAACTAGGCCTCCAATCCTCTGGATTCCAAGAAGCTCTAGAAAGGAAGCTTAGATATTTTGAGAGGAAAAATAGGGTGGGTTTACAAACTGTAGCCCACCTTGGCGGGTTACTTAGTCTAGAGGTGTAACCCGCCTGGCAGGTCCAGTAATTCCAGGGTCCCAGAGAGGCGCTACCTGAAAAGACATGGGCAAGAGAGAGGAAGGAGGCCAAGCAGGGTTCTTGTCAAAGCCTCTGTTTTATTAGCGTCATGGTTGCAGCTTATATAGCCCCTGGATGAGGAGCTTAGGGGGCTGGGGCACGGGATCTTGCTGCGTGGTCCACATCGGTCACGTAGGCCAAGAGGTTACAATCGGTCAGGTGATGGTTCCTCTGGCAGGAGTTCACGAGTTGACACACCTAGTTCTCTAGATAGTTTGGAGTGTGAGGTGGGTTCTGCTAACAGATAGCTCTCTATTAACAGTTAATTTGGGTGTGGGATAGGCTCTGCCAATAAAACAATTCTCAATACAATTGGGAAATGGAGCCCTCTGCAAACTCCTCAGGGCAATGATCCCTATAATAATTTTGGGGGGGGGAAAATGGCTTCTGACAACAAACCCTCTTTTCTGCCTTAAAAATAAATGTTATTTTGTCACACAAACGGGCTAAATGGAAATGGCTAAGTGCCAAAAGGAAATAAAAGTGACAATAACAGTGCAAAATTCATTTCTTACATGTAAAAAAAACCCTTTAAACGTTTAATATATGTTGTTAAAAGTAGAAGCTGAGTCTGTCTGGTTTCTTGGCCCCTTACGTTTTTTTCTATGACTTAGCAACAAGTACTTAAAGGTAGTTGGTGTTTATTTAAATTTTCAAGTCTCTTTGCTAACCCAGTGGAGAATAGCTTCCAAAGATATGAGAAGAAAAAGAACAATGATAAATTGGTCACTAGATAAATGACCCAGGAACTGGATCAATAGACTTTGTCCCATTAAATATGCCTTTTTACATATATCAGCCTCAAGGTTTCAGGCCCAACAGGGTTCAAGGCAGGACTCTACTTTGAAAAATGGTACCCGGAGATCATCCCAGAATTTCTTGTCTAATGCCAGGGTCATGATTCACTATGTTATACAACAGCTATTTTATGGAATATCATAAAGTCATTAAATGTTAAAACATGTTTAACAGTGTTAAAGCCTTCTGTTAGAAAATTCAGGTTGGGGGGGAATGAAGTTTATGAATAACATTCATTAAAGTGTTCCTCACACTACTATTTCTTAAACTCCTGCCTCAGGCCAGCAGCGTTCCCAACTGAGGGACAGGAGAAGGTCGAGGCAAAGCTCCCATCTATGGTACAAGATCACTGAACCCTAAGGTCTTCCTGCTGATTAAAAAAGTCAAGATGAGAAACACCCCCCAAATACTAATAATGCCGAGAACTGCAGGCGCTCTCTCTGATCGTCTTGATTTTAGAATATCTTTCTGGTGCCTTTTAAATAGCTCTGTTGTTTTCGCCTAAAGTTTCCCTGGGAACTTTTCAAAGGCAGCTGTTGAGGGCTCGCATCATCTTGCTGTTCCTCTCGATGGTGTAAGGGCCGCCTCCGCGCCTTGCTTGGGTCCCAGGCTCAGCTTTCCTCTGTAAGCTGAGACTCTCACCTCTGACCAGACGGCTGTGGGTGGGCTGGGTGCTGTTCTGGGACTGTTGTTGTAACTCTGATAAACTGGCACTTAAGTGTTTCCCTTTTCTAAACCCCCAAATGACAAGTGTCATTGTGGTGAAGCGCTGGTTCAACTGCCACTGCCAACAGGAACAGTCCTGGGAACGTTTATTTTTAGTTTACCGTCTAAGATAGTACCAGACTGTGTATTCAGGGACCCCTGGAAGCCCAACTCCCCTGAATCTAAGCACGAGCTTTTCAAAGGAAAAGGGGGACTAGCGGAGAGTTCTTTGGGGATGACTGCCAGCTTTTCTCCAGAATAGCCACAGACATGAGCTCTGTGTGCCCCCTTTCCGTGGCAGCGCCATGTTGTCCTGCACATAGTCTGCAAACAGAGGTAGGTGGAGTCTGTTTGGATCTATGTGGGCTCTAGCAGACTCCGGGAAGAAATTGTAGCGGTGAGGCAGATGACGCACACAGCAGCTGGGGCAGACGTCTGCTACCAAGTTCCACAGCCTGTAGAGAGCATTAGCAGCTGCTCTTCTCCTTGCCAGCCATGGGCTACCAAGCAAGCATGTTACCTTCTGTGGCTCAGATCACTGGCGTCACATCCACGAATGCTTCCCGTGGATGCAATCCTGAGAGTCTTGATCTGTGGAGTCTGGTTAATGGATTTCACCCTACGAAGGCCTCCTAATCCATGTCCTATGCAAAAGCCAGGGTCTTCAGGTTTTTATTTGATCATATGAGCTACCCTCTGGTTTTCTAACATTTAAGTATATACTATATGGTGTGTGTATAATTTTTTATTTATTTACAATCCACCAAAGCTTTACTTAGAATCAAATAACCCATGTGTGGTAGCTCAAATGAGAATTCCCCCAATAGACTCCTGTGTTTGAATGCTTGGCCTCTTGTTAGTAGAACTGTTTGGAAAGGATTCGGATGTGTGGTCTTGTTGGAGGAGGTGTTTCGCCGGGGGTGGGCTGTAAGGTTTCAAAAGCCCATGCCAGGCCCAGCCCTTTCCCTCTCTGTCTTTGTCTCTCTCCCTCTCTCAACCTGCTGACTGGGGATCAGGATGTAAAGCTCTCAGCTACCTCTCCAGTCCCATGCTGGCCTGCTTTCTGCCATGATGCTCACAGACTAACCTTCTAAAACTGTAAGCAACCTCCAAATTAAAAATGCATTTTTAAATAAGAGTTACCTTAGTCTTGGTATCTCTCCACAGCACTACAACAGTAACAAGACACCCCTAAAGCGAGTCAACAGACTTCACTATGATATTCAATAGCCGCTGCTCTAAGCAGATGGCTCCTCTCCTCCCCAGACATTTTTCCACTCAGGGGAAATAGACTTTTCGTTCTGAAACTGGAACTGTGGCATAGTGGGTTAGATGAAATCATTGTTGATTTTTTTTCCTTCTCTTTTCTGTGAACACAAACTCTTTACTAACTGACATATCCAGGCAGCACCAACCTCAGAGGCACATCCTACAAGAAGGACCAAACGCTGCTCCACTGTCTCAACTTCCTGTGACTCCAGGGTCTGTTCATCCCAACGGTTCCCAGCTATGAACTAGACTCTTGGTCAATGGCCCCTTAGAGACTCACAACCCCTGTCGGAGGAGCCCTAGACTCCATGTAAAAAGCAGCATTCTCAATAGGAGTAGAAAAGCAGGAAGGCCTGATGACATTGGTTCTACTTGTGGATGTGGAAACAGTCATGCATGTCAGTAGGAGCATCTTAAGTCCTGTGGCATGGTTCCTGGAGTAACAATGGTAGTCATAAGTGTGAATTTACCAGATGTCTCTCTCCCTGAATCCTGTCAGATCACAAAAACAATAATGTTTATTGCATCTTCCCTCAAAAGCATCAAATTTACTGAAGTAGATGCAACTGTGCGTATTGTAAAGTCCAAAAGAAAAGATTTGAGTGTCAAGTTATACTTCATAAATGGTAAGTGGTAGACCCTGTCTGCCTCCAAAGCCTTGTCTAGACTAGTAAATTCTGTCTCCATTAGAACATAGAAACCTTCACTAGAATAAATTAACAAAACTCTTAGGCCTGGTTCTTGTTCTCATCTGACTCCCTACTTGCAACTTGTTTCCACCTGAGTAAATGTCTCAGCTCCACTAGGAGGGAAAGTCGTTCCTCACTTCCCTTTCCATCTTGGAAAATAAAAGGGGGAAGACCTCCAAGGAAGAGGGTGCCCAAGTCCAACCCACAGGTCCAGATGGCTTAAGGACTTGAATAAACACCCAGCCCTGAAAGACTAACAGAAACCCCAGGCCGGGCAGGTGATCTCTCCTGAGTGTATGGAACCAGCAAAAGCAGCAGGCTGGGAAATAATAAACGAAGAATAAACAAGCCGAAACGAGGCCTTCCTTTGACCGCGTTCATCTTGCCATCACAGTCTCCCCAACGCTGCAGATGTGATGAGAACGTGACAGGAAACCCAAGAGTTGTGCTTGTAACTTATTTTCAAAGTAGTGTGAGCCAGCTGGGGACGGAAGGCAGACGAACAGAAGATCGGAGGTTTGATAAAACTTGGCATCGTTTGAATGTCAGCACAGACATCTGAAAAGGGATTTTCTCATGAAGAACGTGAGACTGGATGGTAAATTCGAAGACCATGGTCAAGGGCTGGTGTGGAAAGTCCTTCTGTATATGTGTTGCTTTTATTGGCTAATGAGTAAAGAAGTTGCTCTCAGCCAATGGTTTAACAGAACATAGCCAGGCTGGAAGAGATATATATAGAGAGAGTAGGTGGAGTCAGTG
This sequence comes from Chionomys nivalis, assembly GCF_950005125.1. Classification (NCBI taxonomy): domain Eukaryota; kingdom Metazoa; phylum Chordata; class Mammalia; order Rodentia; family Cricetidae; genus Chionomys; species Chionomys nivalis. The sequence continues at coordinate 71,584,025 of NC_080094.1, read as the reverse complement.
AGAAGCCGTGTAGTCCCACCAGAGACTGATGCCAGACAGAACTTTACCCAGTAAACCACAGCCACGTAGTGATACACAGATTAATAGAAATGGGTTAATTTAAGATATAAGAGTTAGCCAAAAATATGCTTAAGTGATTGGCCAAACAATATTGCAAATAATATAGTTTCTGAGTGATTATTTCATGGTCTGGGCAGCCTGGAACGAACAAGCAGCCTCTTACTTCAAAGGACAGCCTTTACCTTTACCTTCTTCAGTGGGGGGGGGCGGCGGGGTAGGGGGGATGGGAAGACATGAGGAGCATGCCCGCTTCAGATGCGCAGCCCTCGGCCATTACACATCTCTACTGCTGCATCTTCCAGGAGTCCTGTGTAAAACTCTGTCCTGGCTGGGCAGTGGTGGCACATGCCTTTAATCTCAGCACTCGGGAGGCAGAGGCGGGCGGATCTCTGTGAGTTCAAGGTCAGTTTGGTCTACAAGAGCTAGTTCCAGGTCATGTTTGGACAGGCTCCAAAGCTACAGAGAAATCCTGTCTGTCTCAGAAAAAACAAAACAAAACCCTCTGTCCTGCTTGACCAAGTCATTGGGCTATTTTGTTTTTATTTAAAAAGGATCTATGTTGCTTAGTTTTTTGTCAACTTGACACAAGCTAGGCTCATCTGGGAAGATGGGACTCAGCTGTGAAAATGCCTCCATTAGATTGGCCTGTAGGCAAGTCTGTGGGGCATTTTCTTAATTAAGATTAATTTGAGAGGGCCCAGTCTCCTGTGGGTAGTGCCACCACTGGGCAAATTGTCCAGGGTTGTATAAGAAAGCAGGGTGAGCAAGGTCATGAGGAGCAAACCAACAAACAGCTTTTCTTTATGACCTCTGCTTCAGTTCCTGTCTCTAGGTGCCTGCCTTGATGTGGTAGCATTTCAAGTGTATTTTAATAAATAAAAATTTATTTATTAATCTGCCTGAAGATCTGAGAGTAAAACAGTCCCACTGGTCAGGCTTACAGACCAGATTATGGTAGCACACACCTTTAATTCCAGTAGCCACAATGACATGCACCTTTAATCCCAGTAACCACACTAGTTGCCGTAGAAACTGGGCGGTGCATGCCTTTAATGACAGTGGTGCACACCTTTAATCCCAGCCTTAGAAAAGAGTATAAAATGGGGTGAGACAGCTCTCACACACAGTCTCCTGAGATTGCTGGAGGCAGGGTCACCATTTTCGGACTGAGGTCGAAATAAGAGCCAGTGGTTGGCTGTTTTGCTTTTCGGATCTTCAGGTTGAACCCCAATTTCTCACCCTGAGTTTTCATTTAATTGTCCTTTACCTTGAGCTCCTGCCTTGACTTCCTTTCATTAAGGACTGTAATTGTAAGTTGAAATAAACCCTTTCCTCCCCAAGTTGCTTTGGGTCATGGTATTTATCACAGCCATAGAAACCTCACTGGCACAGGATCTTATCTTTCCCCCTGTTTGTTCCCTTCCATGTTTTAGTGACTGATAACATGGAACTGATTTATAACTTAGATGCTACTGATCAGAAATGACTTAATGAACCAGCATCCTCAGCAAACTTTGCAGCTTGCCCCAACAGTAAATGGGATCTTGTGACACTCTTGGAGCCTGGAAGGTAGAGCTGTTTAATGCTCACCTTTATTCTAGTCTCCTTGGCAATCACAGAACACCCTGTGACTGACCTGTGTGTCCCCTGGCATTTAGCTACCAGTGAGTGACTCTTTTGTAGCTCCACACAAAGCTGTGACAATGATGTAGTCATTTCTTGAAGTAGAAATCTCATGAAATCCAATCAGCCTGCATTGATGATCCACCAAGTAGAGGACAGGTGCCTGGAGATCATCCAGAGCCTCAGTGAAATCTGGGCAACACAGCAATAACATTCCTTTTTGGTAGCCCACTAACATCCATAATATTTCTCATAGGAACACAGTCTGGCCTATCCTGATGTAGAAACCTAGTGTGCTGGTTAGTCTTCATCAACTTGACACGAGCCAACATCATCTGAGTGGATAGAAGTTCAGTTGTGAAAACGCTTCCCTCTGATTGGCCGCTTCCCTCTGATTGGCCTCTAGACAAGTTTGTGAGGGCATTTTTGGTTAATTATTGATGTAGGTGTGACCCCTGGGCAAATGGTCTTGGGCTATTTGTGGAAAACTATTTTAAGGTGTGTTATATTGGCTTATGCTATGAAATATTTGTTTAATGATGTAAAGTTGTGTTGTTTTTGTTTCTGGTGCATTTGGTTAACTATGTGAAGCTGTGTTATTTTGTCTGCCTAAAACACCTGATTGGTCTAATAAAGAGTGGAACAGCCAATGGCAAGGCAAGAAAAAGGATAGGTAGGGTTAAAGAATAAATAGGAGGAGAAATCTGAGAAAAAAAAGAAGGCATGAGAGAGCAAGGAGAAGAGGAAGCTAGGGGCCATCCTGCTACCCAACCAGCCAGCCACAGAGTAAGAGTGAAAGTAATATATAAAAGAAGCAAGAAAAGGAAAAAGCCCAGAGGCAAAAAGTAGACAGAATAACTTAAGAAAGGCTGGCAAAAAAACAAGCCAAGCTAAAGCCAGACGATTATGAGAAATAAGACTCCGTATGTGATTTATTTGGGAGTTGGCTGGCCGAGTCCCCAAAAAGAACAAAGAGCGAAGAGCCAAAACCAACAACATTGGGCAAATAAGAAAACAGGCTTAGCAACCCAATGGGAGCAAGCCAGTAAGCAGCACTCTTACATGGTCTCCACATCAGTTCCTTTCTCCAGGTTCCTGCTTGAGTTCTTGTCCTGACATCCCTTAGCAATGGCCTGTTCACCTGGAAGTAGAAGCCAAGCAAACCCTTTCCACTACTTCTTGCTTCGGGTCATGTTTATGGCAGCAACGGAGACACCTAGCAACTTTTTATGTAAACTAACACATTTATTTAGAGGTTGTGCGTATATTTAGAGGCTGTCTCAAATGGTAGCACCTCTACCTGTCTTTCAGTTCCTTTGGTCTTGCTATGGCAGACTCACTGTGGCGGCAGAAGTAGTGGTGAAGGTCCAGACCCTGCCAGCCACTCTTTTCATGAGGAACCACAGAGCCAGATGCCAGTGGCTTGTCTCTTCATCTTGGTTTTGCCACAGAAGGAGCATGTGTACTTGGTGTGCTGGTTTGTTTCAATTTTCTTCACCATTTTCTGGAGGGAGGCACCATAGTGGGTCCCACATTTCCTGACGATCTCGACCTTCTTGGTGCATTTAGTCATGTCGCCGGAACCTAAGCCCAAGCGCAGAGAGCAACACCTAGCAACTTTTGACCTCATCAAGCCACAATGAAATGTGCATTGTTTCATTAGATTTTTGTTATATTATATTTGATATAGGCTGTGAAGAAGTTTTTGTGCTTTTCCAGAATGAGTCTCAGTGTCTTCCTCTGTTGAACAAGGCCTTTGATTTCTTCTAAGTATAAGATTCTATTAGCAGCAACCCAAACCTATAGAGTACCTGCTTTCTAAAGAGCTTTTGTAAGCTTAGACAAAGCACTTTCCCCAAAACAAATGGGGCTATTTGACACAAGCTAAACATTTATTATTTAATTTACCCTCTGCACAAAAGGGTCAAGACTACACATTCCCAGTTAATATGCACACATTTTAAATTTGGGATTGTATTAAAGAGACATGTGACATTTCATTGTATTCTATAGCTGGTCATTCTAGTAATTCTCAGCTTTGAAATGGTCAAATGAAAGAGATTTAGTGTGGGAATCAGGCAGTCTTTCTCAAAGTAATAATTATTTACTTCCTTATTTATTATGTTTTTTGGGGAAATCCCAAATTACTGTATAGAGACAAGAAGGTGGCATCACCTAAATCAGTGGTTTACAGTTCTCTTAAATTGAGAGTTCCTTCCACGTGTGCACGTGTGTGTGTGTGTGTGTTATGCCAGTGTCTACTGTTTAAATGAATTATGTTTCATATACTTTTAAATGACACAAAAATTATGCAATGTGTTTAGACATGCTATGTATGCAGGCTGTAGACAATATTAGGGAGACACGTGTGTGTGTCATAGCATATATATGTACACATATACACACCCACACAGGTGTGTGTTTGTGTGTGTGTCTTCTAACCTCAGAAACTCTCAGCTATCCCAGAGCCTATTCATAACCACCAGCTAGGAGAGTGAACTTAAGAAATCCAATTTAAAAACAATATGAAAATCCATTGAATCCTAGATTTGGTTCCCATTTGCTCCACTGTGTATCCAACTATCCAACCTCTTGATTTCTGGAACACAGATTCTAAAACACAGTCTGGAGTACAAAAAAATATAAGAGTAGAGAAATATCGTGACAAAATACATTCAGAATTGGGTGTGGAGAAGCCATGTAATCATCAATAGGATTGCCTTTGGGAGCTAAGTCTTCATCAGACACAAGTGGTCAGATCTTTGTTCCATAGCCCACCCAGGCCTTGGCTGGGGCCTTACTGAGTGGGGTGTCTTGGGATCGAGAGCCGGGTGCAAAGGAGGCTCCTTGACTACCTCATCACAGCTACTCTGTGGACAGAGACTGGAGGAAGCTCTGAGTAAAGTCTCCTTTTGCCACACTCCGCATTTCCTCCTAATTCCATAAGGCAATTTGTCCTGCTAAGGTTATGAAGACAACATTATACCCTATAAATGGCAGAATGAGTTTCCTTGAGAAGTAGGCTATCCCTGGTCCAGATGGAAACTTAGTTGTTTTGACTGATGGGAAGATGCTCCCAGGCTTTGAGACTGTGCTTAGTTTGGGGAGAATCTCCTTCGGCAGGGGGGAGCTAAGAACACATCTTAAACAAGAGAAGAGATGTTGGAGGAGTCTGGATCCAATCTACAATCTGTGCTATCCAGTCTTGAGGACTGAGGACTCGCTGTGGGGGAGCCAACCAGCTGAAGAAAACAAAGCAGAAGAGAGCCAGGAAAGGCCTGGGGAACATGGCATGGAGGGAGACGAGTTACCCCGAGTCATGCCTGAGCAGCTGGAGCCCTTCTCGCAGCCTAGACAGTGAGAGTGTGTTAAAGCACATGACACACATAAGCGGCTGGATGGGTCTAGCTGGTGAGAGATGTCTGAGAAATCTAATATGAAAACCAGGCCATATCTCTTCATATCGTTTTGCTGTTGTTTTGTTGTTGTCTTTCGAGACAGGGTTTCTGTGTGTAACCCTGGATGTTCTGGAATTCACTCTGTAGACCAGGATGGCATTGAACTCAGAGATCCACCTGCTTCTGCCTCTCAAGTACTGGGATTAAAGGTGTGCACCACCACCTCCAGTCAAACCAGGCCGTATCTTATTTTCTGATTTCAAGCCCTGAACCAGTTTACTCTCCAAAGATGTGTCTTTGAGAAGCTTCCACGGTGGTTTCCAAGCAGCAGAAGGGAGAACAAACAAAAGAAAACACAGAGGGCAAGCCCACCCCCACCCCACCCCCACTCCACCCCCACACTCAGCCCCCTCCATTTGTCCCCGTATGTTTATGTAGAACTGCACTGAAGAAAGGCTCTTTGGTGAGATCAGATGAACAGATAAACACAGTTCCTAGTTCACATCTGGACCCAGCTAAGAATCTGACAAGAGTTTATGCTTGTAGGAAAGCTACTCAATACAGAGACCGATAACTAAGAGAGAGAGAGAGACAGACAGAGACAGAGAGACAGAGAGAATAGATAACATAGTTTATCAATATACCAATATATGATGGACATTATAGCATCTATACAAATACATAATAGAAAAGGATAAGACAAAAACTAAATATAATTTAAAAAGCTGTGATTCTTTTTCTTCTATCGAAGGATCATCTTGACTTATTCTTTGTGGATAGCCGTTCCTCCACTGTTGGATTCTTATAGTTTTTTTGTGATAAGAAAGATGTTAGTAAATGAAGGAATCATCTCAAATCTTGTATATTATGGATCCATCTCACCATGTTTTTCCATCGTCAGAGCCTCTGAAAGGTGGTACTCTCTACCCTCATTTGTAAACTGGGGATGGGGCATGGAGACAGAGTGATTAGATTATAGTTGATTACTAAGCTGGAAAGAGAAGGGATAAAGGCCTTTCCCCAAAACATATGGATTCTTTCCCTGGCTTCCTTCTAAACACAAATAAACCCAGTTTGCAGATAGGTGAAATTTTCAAACTAAATCCAAATTACTTGCCAGGGTTTGCAATGGAGCAGAAGGCTTGCAGACAGTTAGTTGGGGAAATGCTATACAGTTCAATGTTGAAAATCGGTCATTAAAACAAAGCCATTGCTGCCTGGAAGATCTCATGAAAGACCTGTCCAAGGGCATCCTCTCAAGCAGGGTGAGTGGCTAGAGAGACGGGGTGTTTCAAGATCCAGACAAGCAAAAGTGAAGATCGCCAACAGCCAGGAAACAAGAAAGTCTGAGACATAATCAGATGTGTTGGTGCCGTTGCTGTGACTCAGCTTCTATTCTGACTGCTGACAAATAAAGAACACTTTCCAGGTAAGCTATGTTTGGCTCAGCCCTAAACTTGGACAATAAGTATACCCCTACGGTTACCAAAACAGCATCGCTCTAAGCCGCAATCATTTTACATGTGTTGGAAAGAAAAAGAAAGAAATGAAAACTGGAAGCATGACGATGGGGGTTGAACACCCATGGGCTTCCCACACGTCTTGCAAATGCCCTCTGCTCTCAGTGTGACACAGGAGTTCTGTCTCACCGGCTCTTCCGGCTACAAGAAGCCCGCTTTCAGTCCTGTTTCCCCAGTGTGTTTCCCTGCCTTTCCTTCACTTACATCTCTCTCCCCCACTTTCTTCTTCTAGATTCCAAGAGGCCAATCTGTCTTCCCAGCCCCACCCCACATGCGTGTGCAGACTTTGTCCGAAGCCTCCCTGGTGAGCAATATCTTTTTCTGGGGGCAGCAAGCACTGAGTCACTGCCTCCTTCCTACCACAGTTTCCAAAACACTGCCATTGCAGCCTTGTCTCTAAGAAGGTCTCGGGCGGTCTGGGCCACCATGTATGCAAACAGCTCTTACCGGAAACCCCTCCTTGTCTTCCGACTCGCTCTTGTCTTTCAATTAAGAATTTAATTCATGTATACAACGTGTATATAATGCAGTGATCACATTCACTCGCACATACACACTATCATCTCCTGTCTCTTCCCCACTCCAGCTGACTCTCTATCCACCCAACTTGCTCACCCTTCTTTGTGCAGGTCTCATGGAGGGAGCCATTCTGCTGTAAGCTCATGATGTATAACGGTCATGTCACACCCGGAAGACTGCTTTATAGCACCCCTCCCCATCCTCCAGATCTTAACAGTTTTTTTTTCACGACAAATTCTGCAACATTCCCTTGGCCCTGGAGGGGATGATACAGAAGTTCCATTCAGAACTGAGCAATCAACAGTTCCTTATTCCCAGCACTTTGACCAGTTAGAAGTCTCTGCATTACTGTGAACTATTATCCCCTGGGAGGTAGGGACAGCTTCTTGACTCTGATTGAAAGCAGCATAAACATACATATGGGTATAAACATGTATATTTAGAAGACAATTTGACAAAATATCTACCTAATGAAACATCAGAAGTTTATGCCCCTAGGACCTGTGGCCTTCCTAGCCATAGGCTTTGGATGGGGTTGACAGAGTGGCCCTCTTCTAATTCAGTCCTCCGAGAAAAGCAGAGCTTAAGAATCCTTCAGTTCTTTTCTGCATCTTAAACTTTTGGCCAGCAAAGGAAATGGCCTTAGAGAAATGGTATCAAAAAAAGACAATACCATGAATTCCATTTTCTCTTCACCAAATGGGCTGGGGGAAATGCATCTGAAAGCGGAGCTGAGAGTTTCTCTAAGTCAGGTGAACTGAGTTCTGTTCCTTTCCCTATGAAAAAGAGAAGAGACTCGAATGTGGAAGGAGCGGACATGCAGAAGGTCAAAGCATGTTAAATGTAAACAGATGCATGCCTTCTCTCATCAAGTCCATCCAGGATCTAATCTTTAAGGCCTTCCCAAACATCTAATCCCATCTGAAAATGAGCTTCTGACTCCAGACACTTTCTCAGCAGTACAGGGGCATTCCAGGAGTGGCCCATGAATATTATGTAAGCCCTGTCTAGACAATCACAATGATTGAGTAACCAGACACAAATCTTTCTTCTGATGCCTTTCTCCCAGAGCATCAAAATAAGACAGAAGTTAGAAAATCAAAACAGCCAGGATCCTATTCCCCCACATAGCAAGACATATATTAGCTAATATAGAATTTTTGTGTTAAATAAGATTGTAGGCTCTTACTTAAATAGAATAAGAAATACACAAATGAATACCTAACATCATACCAATACATGCATCTTCTTGGACAGGAAACTCAAAAATAAATCAAATTTCTCTCAAACATTTCCTGGCAAGGTATGCTGGAACGTCTTTACCATACCAGCATTCAAGAGGCAAAAGCAGGAAACAGGAGAAACACTAAAACTTCGATGCCACACTGGGATACATAGCACATAGAGGCCACTCTGAGCTACAGAGTAAGAACCTGTATCAAGGGGAGGAAGGAGGGGGAGGAGGAATTTCCTTCATTTACTCAATTAGCATTATGTCTGTGGCCATGCAAATCTGTCGATACACAGTCACTGATGTCCGTACTCCTCCCACCTCCTGAGAGCATAGATTACAGAGCTCTTCTTTAACCCACTCTCCCACGACACAGAAAAAGCTGCTTGCGTACCACATGCCATTGAGTCTATCTAGTGACCCAAGTAGAATTCTAGAGAGGATAATCCACCTCATTCACCCAGTTATGTGTAAGAACCAGCTAGAGAAATCAACTGTAGCTTAAAGTAAGTGAAAGCAAGATAAAAGGACCAGAGAGATGGTTCAGCAGGCAAAGGCACTTACTGCCAAGCCTGGGGGGTCTATGGTTAATCCCTGTGACGTGTATGGTTGAAGGAGAGAAACGACTCCAACAAGTTATCCTCTGACTTCCACACATAGGTCTTGGAACACACACACACACACACCCCACGCACAAATGCATGCACACCAAGAAGTATAATAAAATTTGAAAAGAAATTATTGGAATAATTTAGGAAAACTTCCAGAATCAACACTACACCAGATGTGTGAACTTGCAGAGCAGTTCAGAGATCTGGGGGACAACGTGCAAGATGAACATCGCTTCTCAGGAAGACCTGTCTAAGACCTGCTACAGCTGTCTCCGTTACTGCAACCATCACCTCCTGCTGCTGTCGCCACTACCGCTGCCCAAACTGCTACTATGATGGGCCTGGCTCCATGCACACCCCAGCCTATGTCATATGTGAAAGGATTCAGGTCCCATACAGAAGCATCTTACTGGACAAGCTCATGAGCCCACGCTGCCAGAACTCTGAAGGAAGAAGTTCCCTTTGTGACTTCTACAGGAAGAGGCAGATCAGTGGGTTCTAGCTACAAAAAAAGATCAATAATTTGGAAAAATCTCCCCAAAGAGGGGGTTGGATGATAGATAGCCAAAAAACAAAAAAAAAATACCCATGACATATTACAATCTTGCCCCCAAACCCAACTCTGTTCTTCATCCCCTGTGTAACTTGTCTAACGCCTACCCTCTTTTCAAAAGACAAGTATTGCACATAAGAAAAAGCCTTAGCTCAAATGTTGTCTGGTATTTTGTTTGTGCTTTGACAAATAAATCTTGCCTGGCAATCAGAGGGCAGAGCTAGCCACTAGTTAACCAAAGGAGCCAGGCAGTGGCGGCACAGGCCTTTAATTCCAGCACTAGGGAGGTGGACACAGGAAGTGACAAGTGGAGTGTAGTCAGGATCTCAGCCCCTTTTAGATGCAGACAGGAGAGAGGTAGAAACAACTGGTGACTGCATTTCAGGGTTTCCCCCAGTATTGGACTCCTGATTCTTTATTGATTAAGACTAATTAGAGTTGTATAGTCCTCACTTCATCCATAATTTGGCCTTCTTTGGCCAATTCTGTCACAGTGGCTATACCATTTCTTCTTGTATCTCTGTTTCTCAATAAATAGATGTTTGTATATTTCTTCCAAGAAAAACGTGGCTTACGAAATATATTTTAAAAACTATAATAAAAAAGAATTTTTGCCCACCTTAAATGCCCTTGTTTTCTATGCCACTCTTCTTATGTGAGGTCATGTAACAGAATGTAGGAGGTTGTGGAAACTCTGGCACGGAGTCAAAGGTGTCTGAACATGTCACAAACAAAAGTTAATTCAAAACCAAACGCACACCACGGTGTTTCTGACGATTCTGAGCCACGGTTCACCCTATGACTTCTGAACACCCACTGTACACACCACAGTGTGCGGGCCATCACATCACACGGTGCCAACCAGCACGGCTGACAGCCCTGGCACAGACTCCAGACATTTGTGTATGATGAACTGCAGGCTTCTCCTAGGATCATTTTCTGCTCTTACAGCAATGTAACGGTTTAGTTATAAAAAACAAAGATTTCATACTGCCCTGCCATTATTCCTCAGTGTATAATATCCGATTCATATAATTGAATTTGGATGTTTGGTTTCTGAGGAACTTTTGTTTGGATCTCTGATGTGAGATTTATTTTACAAAAAAAAAAATCATTAATTTTGATTGGGATTAGGATAGGATTTTTAACAATTCCTAAAATGACTCCAAGCATTGTTCTGCCAGTTTATACCGCACGTTTATGGAGTTACGTTCTCGCATCTGTGATTATACAACCAAAACGGCAACCAACTGTGAAGAACACTACCGTTCTATGTCCTAAAGTATCAAATTCCATCCAAGATGTAATTCTTTATGCCAAATAGGCAAGCATGTCCACCTCATTAGCATGTAAATTTTAATCCATCTTTAGTAAATGGTAAAATTTTATGCATATGGAATAATTACTTTTAAAATTTCTTTATGATTTACTGTCAGGAAGTGATTTATATACCTATCATATATACCTATACTCCTGAGATTACACAAAAGTTGCTTGGGCCAAAAGATATCACAAGTGGAAAACAGTTAAGATTCCCTGTTCTGCTGGATGGCCAGAACTCTCAATCTCCAGGGTAGGGGAGGCAGACAAGCAAGATAAATCAGCCTGGCATCTTGTATTTTCTTAGTGGATTGGAACAGTCTCCTGTCAACAAGTGAACATTTTGGAAACACTCCAATGGGTTAGAATTGGAGTCTTAAGGTCTTAAGAATGGCTACTGTGTATATATAACAAGCAAGAACCAGGCCAGAAAAGGGTCTGGAGTCAAAAGGGAGGTTGGCGGGTGGCTGAGGCAGGAGCACAAAGGGCAGATAACAGGAGGTGCCCTGGCAGCTGTCTGTTGGTTGCTAAGTTCAATACAACATCAAAGAAACCACACAGATGGCCATACAGGGTTAGGCTAGGGTCAGGGGACCAAGTTGGCCTTTCACCTGGAGCTATGACTTCTGCTGACCGTGACCTTTTGGGAGGGAAGCAAGAATGGCCTTTCTACATTTCATCAAACCCAGAACACCCAAAATAAAAGTTCTGAATCCTCACCTACAAACAAAACACAGGCAGAAGCTGTGTTTCCAAAGGAGCCTTTAGAACAATAAGGTGGGGGAAGAAGGTTGAGTTCTATGTGAATCCAACCCTTCCATCAACTAATGTGAGAGTGGACAAGCCAAATTCTCAGGGCCCTCAGTGTCCTTCCAGAAACCGAGAAGGTTGGGCTACATATGTCTAGAGGATCTTGAGCTTTGTAGATGCTCAGATCATTAACACATAGGGATATCTGCATGTACAGACATCAGGATGCTGCTGCACCTACTGCAAGAGCAAAATCACATTAATAATGGCCACAGCCTCGCTCTGCTTCTTAAGCTGGTTCTGGGAAGGGAACCCTTTCTCAGAAACCACAACTGCTGAAACTACTCCAAAGCGCTGACACTTAATTCCTGTTTCCTAGCCTCCTGACTAGGGAGCCGGCAGGACTGCTAATGGGGGTACTTTCCTTAGATTCCAGCCACAAACTGAAAAGGGTAAACCACACTACCCAAGACCTCTCCAGCAGAGGGTAACTGTGGTCCAAAGCCAGAAGCCTGACTGTGGCTGGTGGATTCACAGCTCTGGCTTGGGGATGCACGGGGTTGCCCAGCAAGGATTTCCAATTTTCCCAGGATAACGTACTCCAGCTCTGATGAAATATTGGCTGCGGCTAGCTTCCCCTCTACTCACATCCTTCTTCCCAAGACTGCATTCCATCAACAAATGGACTTTCCATAAACCTCTGAAAAAAATTTCCCTCTCTAAATTCTAAGTGCCATACAAACTTCAAATCCTTCAGTGAATGACCTGCTGAGCATCTATGCAATGGATCTGAAACCCCATGCTAAACAAAACTGAACATGATCAAAGTCTATGGGATTTCACAGTCTAATTGTGAGAAAAACATACAAATGAAAGCAAAGGCTACTGTTAACTCTAACGGAGAGGGTATGAAAAGAAATAGGCCACGTTGCTGATGGGAATAAAGAGATAGGTGCAGAGGGAAACATTTGGGTGTGCTGATTAGAAAAAGTTTGCCCATGACCCTGACGCTAAAGCAAAGACCTGCAAAGACCAGGAGCCAGTTTTACAAAATGCATATGGGACAGCTGTAGTATCTAGAGGACCTGTTTATGAAGAAAAAGAGGCAGCCTGTTTCCTAGATGAGGGAAGACAGGTTGGTAGAAAGCTCAACTGATTCCAGGAACTGAGTAAAGTGAATCAAAAAAAGGGGAATGAGAGAGGTAAATCTGATAGATCTAAGATAACACAAAGATTAGTGGAAATCTGGTGTTTTTCCATAAATATTTTCCTCCTTAATTCAATAGGAAAGTGTTAAGCATTTTAAACAGGGAGCAATATAATCTTATTTCTATTTTCTATTTATTTTATGGACAATAAACTAAAAATTGGAATAAGGGTATAGAAGCCAAAAGTTGAGTAGAGAACTAGAAAGAGATGATGGAGGTTTGGAGGTTTGGACAGATTAGTGTCTTAGCCAGTGTTCTATTTCTGTCAAGACACACCATGACCAAGGCAGTTCTTATAAAAGTAAACATTTAATGGGGCCTTGTTTACAGCTTCAGAGGTTTGGTTTATTGTCATGGTGGGGAGCATGGCGATGCACAGGCAGACATGGTGCTGGAGAAGTAGCCGAGAGTTCTACATCTGGATCCTCAGGCAGCAAGAGTGAGTCAGCAAGGTCACACTTCCTAATTCTTCTCAAGTAGTACCACTTCTTGATGACTAAGGATTCAAATACCAAAGCCTATGGAGGCTGTTCTTATTCAAATCACTACAGTTAGTGAGTCATAATTCTTTTAGGGAGCCCTGGAGACAAACAAACAGAAACTGATGGGAATAGCTATCAGTTGCTATAGGCACCTACTATCTAGAGGTCGTATACAAGAGGGTTTCTACCAAATAATTAACTAACCAAAAATGCCAATCATATTAAGGTTGAACAACTCTGGGCTGAGGAAGGACAGAAGAAATGGAAGGAAAAGTGCATTTTGGGGTTAAAATGGTCAGGAAATTCAGATGGCTTAAATGAGGACAGTGGACTGGGAGTCAAACAAAGGTTGATGTTCTGGTTTCTGTCTTGAGAAACGGGGACTGGAAAGCAGGGCTATGCCCTCATTTGCCATCTGATACACAGAATGGGTTGCTTAGTCAATCACTTAGTCTCAAATTCTAGATCTATTTATCAATTGTAGGTTCTGAGGCAGAGCACCGCAAAAGTCACACCGATACTGAAGCATGGGGCTATATAGAAAGATCACTGAGGGGGTGGAGAGGAAAAGCCTGCTGTGACTCCAATTTCCCATCCACAAAACAGGGATAAAACTTTAAAAGTCTGATGTAGGGGTTGGTGAGATGGTGCAACAGGTACAACGGCTTGCCTTGAAAGCCCAGTGACCTGAGTTCAGTTCCCAGAATCATGGCAGTGGAGAGACAGAACCAAAAACTCTCAAAAGTTGTTTCCTGACTTCTACCCATGCTCTGTGGCAGGTGTGCACCTGCAGTCAACACACACACACACACACACACACACACACACACACACCACATCATCATCATACAAGATAAATTATGCAATCATGTTAAGTATGTCAATAGGGAACGTGATATGTACCGGGTTACTTTCCTTGATTCTTTTTCTTCTTGTTCCTCTTATAACCTGAGCAAGCCTCCTAACAGCTAGCAGATAGCTCAGACACATGAACTTGGCTTGAAAGCCATGAGCATAAAGGTGACAAATAGATACTGCTTTCACATTCATGCAAAGACTATGGAGAGACTTCCAGACCTGAATCTTGTGTGCCCAGTGGAAATCAAGGAGAATAAACAATAAGGGGGAATCAAGAGAAGGAGCTTAACAACAGGGGACTGAGAGGGAGCAAGTAGTGAAGAAGGAGGAACTGTCCAAAGAATAGCCAAAAGTAGCTATCTAAGAGGGGATGCTGTATTGGGCCAGGAGTGGATATGTAAGGGGGAGAGGGAGATGCTGGATTGGGCTGGGCAAAAAGAAGATGGAAAATTTCCCTTGAATTTCAAGATCACGGATAACTTTTCCCATTTAGGAGATGGGAATATAAAACTAATTTAGAAAAAAAAAACAAAAATTAGTGGATGATGATAGTGGTTGATAGATGGGATTCCCATATAAAGAAAGCATGAGAATTCTTCCCAGAGTGTAGCTCTGGATGAGGGTCTGAAGATGGATGGAGGCAAAAGTGGCAACAGAAGGAGTAAACACAGGACACTTCTTAGTCCCATTTTCGGTGATGGACAGAGAGGAAGCACATCCTGCGTGGAGATGCAGGTCTCAGCAGAGGATGTAAGGAATTGGAGAGGGGAGAAAGCAAGCCAGGCCATGATGGTTGGGAGAATCTTGCAGCTTGACTGACTGACAGCCAGCGTTCTTTATTTATACAGAATTTAGTAAGTAGGGATACTTTCATGTTGTTCCAAAACACAGATCACATCATTTTTGTTTTTGGACAAGTGTTTCACTTCCTTTTGTTCATCTTTTAGTCATCACTAATAAACTATGATGGAACAGAGTTATTATTTCTCATCATTTTCTCTCAAGTTTTGACATCGCTGATAAACAGAGTTATCATTTTTACTCATTAACCCCATAACCCAATTTTTAAGAATCTAGAAGCATATGACAGCCTGTTCTTAGGCCTGTTGTTTTTGTGGCAACAAGGACATTAGAACAAAACAATCTTCAAGTCATTCCAAGCATACTGCCATGCTCCCAAGCAATGTATTATTAACTCTTAATGGTCAGAGTGCCCAAGAAATGTCCCTAGGCCAAAGCTGCTGCAGTTATTATTCAAATTCTGGCATAACGCAATGTTTATAATTTATATCTTCGTATTACTTTTATCATCTTTCTACATCATTCTTTGCCCCTTATCATAAGTCTATGCAGGACAGAGGTAGCTTCAGTTAGTCTAACTTTGTTGCTGATATATGCCACACAATTGCCTGGGTGTAGAGTGTGAAGAGACTTGCAGTCTGAACTGTGGCCAACTCCTCCGGCCCACCGAATCTTGTTGACCTTTCTAAATTTGATTATCTTGTTCCTGAGTAAAGGGACAGATGTTTCAAAAATGTGTCATAAAGAGACCTCTGGCTTCATGTGTGTCACAACCTCCAGGGCTTAAGGAAGACATTCAAGTAGATAAGGACATCTCCCTAAAGCGGGGCGGGACAGGGCAGGGGGCATAGTATGTGCGGGATTGTCCTGGGGAAGCTTAGAAATAGCATTCCTGGGAGAAGGCACAAATGATTCATAAGAAATTTTCCATGAACCCAATATCCACAAATTGTCCAAATATTGAAAGTCTCTCAAGTATGCAACAGGTGGGGATGAAAACCAGGGGCGGCAACGCAGCCGTCACCCGTGCCTCAGCTTTGCTGCATCTCTGCCAAGCAGCTGTGCTGGCTTTAAGACTTCTGCCATTCCCATCAGTAATGGCTGTGCCGTCTCCCCCTTCTTTGTTTGCTTGTGAGCTTATGCTCTGTTCTGAGACAAAAGTGAGAGATTGTAAAAATCTTTTTGTAACCTGGGAAACCAAGGCGGACTCCAATCGAGCTGAACTAACGGCTGTAACTTGTTGACGCAAAGACTGAATGTTTATAGTTAGTTTAAAACTGTTTCATAGGCCATGGAGGTGGGGAAGTGGGTTGTTCATTCATAGCATTTACCTGTGAGAGGCAGAATTCAAGTCAATTACCTGAAGCTTACAGGGACCCTTTTTAAGTTTACAAAAAGGAGGTAAAAGACCATTAAGATTCCTAAAACCGTTTATTTGGCCTTCAGGAGGGTACCAAGGCCTGTCATTACCTTTGTAATGAAGATTTTTTTTTCTTGTTCATACTAGTTCCATGTTTCTGAGGCAAAACACAAAACCTAATGGTTCAGTCATAGTTTGTCAGCTTCTAAAATTTCCCTAAGTTTTTCTTCTTAAATGATGTGTTCCAGATGCTGTATCTTATACTCATTGGTACCACTTAGTTAATAATTTCTATAGAAGACTCAATTTCCTATACATCTAATTTTCCCAGGGAATCACCCTAAGTTTTATTCTTAACATCAGCTTTCACAAGAGCTGTTACGCTGTCCCACTCTAACCTTCAGTGAAGGGCCCTTACCAGCAAGGAGTCCAAACACTAAACACGTCAAAGACATAGGCAAGAGTTGTGCAGCAACTTCCAGCAAGAGAAGTGAAGTCCAAATCATCTGAGCACTGTGGTCTTTGCCAAGCAGCAGCTCCAGAATGCTTGGCATCGCCAAATTATTTAAAAAAATAAAGAAAGAAGAAAGAAGAAAGAAAGAAAGGAAGAAAGGAAGAAAGAAAGGAAAAGAAAATTTGGCCAAGATGAGGAAACTCGATGGAAGACTATTAGTAGGGATGAAGTTTCTTCCAGTTTTGTTTTCTCAAGATAATGTTATTATGTAATGTGTGTATATGGTTGGGAATACCATAACAGAAAGAAAAAATAGAGATCCAGGAGGAAGAGGAGATGGGTAAGGTATCAAAGTACTTTGGAAGATCAGAGTAGATAAGAGAGACAGACACTCATTTGTTGGAGGACTGTGCTTTAAAATAGGAAGCTAGAAGACAGCACAGCTGTGCACACAGACTTGTAGCTTTTGTTTTTAAAGTCATGGGAGGGTAGGGTGTGTCTTCCCACTGTTCTTTCTTTTCTTTTTTAACTAAATTCTTCTCATTTGAATTGTTTGAATAGGGATGAGCTACACATTTTTCCCAACTCCCCTTTCACCCTTCCCCTCCTCTTCTACCTTCCCCTCTGCCCTCCACACTCCCAATTTACTCAGGAGATCTTGTCTTTTTTTCCCCTTCCTAGGCAGATTCATGTATGTCTCTCTTAGGGTCCTCTTTGTTACTTAGGTTCTCTGGGGTTGTGGCCTGTAGGCTGGTTGTCCTTTGCTTTATATCTATTATCTACTTAGGAGTGAGTACATATTATATTTGTCTTTCTGGGTCTAGGTTACCTCACTCAAGATGGCCTTTTCTAGTTCTGTCCATTTGCCTGCAAATTTCAAGATGTCACTGTTTTTTTGTTTTGTTTTGTTTTGTTTTTCCACTGAGTAGCATTCCACTATGAAAATGTACCACATTTTCCTTATCCATGCTTTGGTTGAGGGACATTTAGGTTGTTTCCAGGTTCTGGCCGTTCTGATTAATACTGCTATGAACACAGTTGAGCAAAGGTCCTATGGTATGGGTTTCCATCCTTTCAGTATGCGCTCAAGAGTAGTATTGCTGAGTCCTGAGATCGATTGATTCCCAGTTTTCTGAGAAACTGCCATACTGATTTACAAAGTGGTTATACAAGATAGCGCTCTCACCAGCAATGGAGGAGTGTTCCCTTCACCCCACATCCTCTCCAGCATAAGCTCTCATCAAAGTTTTTGATCTAGGCCATTCTGACAGGTGTAAGATGGTATCTCAGAGTTGTTGTGATTTGCATTTCTGTAATGACTAAGGATGTTAGGCATTTCCTTAAGTGTCTTTCAGCCATTTTAGATTCCTCTGTTGAGAGTTCTCTGTTTAGGTCTCTACCCCATTTTTTTTTATTGGATTATGTGTTCTTTTGATGGCCACTTTCTTGAGTCCTTTGTGTATTTTGGAGATTGGTCCTCTATCTGATGTGAGGTTGGTGAATATATTTTCCCATTCTGTAGGCTGCTGTTTTGTCTTGTTGACAGTGTCCTTTACTTTACAGAAGCTTCTCAGTTTCAGGAGGTCCCATTTATTAATTTTTACTTTCAGTGTCTACACTATTAGGGGTATATTTAGGAAATGGTCTCCTGTGCCAATGCCCTCAAGGCTACTTCCCACTTTCTCTTCTATGAGGTTCAGTGTGGCTGGTTTTATGTTGAGGTCTTTGATCCATTTGGACATGTGTTTTGTGCATAGTGATAGGTATGGATCTATTTGATTTTTCTACATGCCAACATCCAATTATACCAGCACCATTTGTTGAAGATGCTTTTTTCCACTTTATAGTTTTAGCTTCTTTGTCAAAAATCAGGTGTTCATAGGTGTGTGGATTGATATTAGGGTCCTTGATTCAATTCCATTGGTCTACCTATCTGTTTTTGTGCCAATACCAAGCTGTTTTCATATCTATATCTCTACAGTAGAGTTTGAGGTCAGGGATGGTGTTGCTTCCAGAAGTTCCTTTATTGTACATGATTGTTTTGACTATCCTGTTTTTTTTGTTTTTCTGTATGAAATTGGGTATTGTTCTTTTGAGGTCTGTAAAGAATTATTTTTTTATTTTGTGCTGAGTCTGTAGATTGCTTTTGGTAAGATTGCCAGTTTTACTCTTAATCCTACCTATCCGAGAGCATGGGAGATATTTCCATTTTCTGATGTCACCTTCAATTTCTTTCTTCAAAGACTTAAAGTTCTTGCCAATCAGGTATTTCACTTTATTGGTAAGGGTTACCCCGAGATATTTTATGTTATTTGTGGCTATTGTGAAGGGTAATGTTTCTCTGCTTTCTTTCATACCCTATTTATCATCTGTATATATAGGAAAACTAATGATTTTCTTTGAGTTAATCTTGTATCCTGCTACATTACTGATGGTTTTTATAAGTTGTAGTAGTTCCCTAATAGAATTTTGGGGGTTAGTTATGTATGCTATCATATCATTAGCGAATTGCAAAAGTTTGACTTCTTTTTCAATTTGTATCCCTTTGATCTCCTTTTGCTGTCTTATTGCTCTAGCTAGAACATTGAATGGACAGCCTTATATTGTTCCTGATTTTAGTGGAATTGCTTTGCATTTCTCTCCATTTAGTTTGATGTTGGCTATTGACTTGCCTTTATTATGCTTAGGTATGTTTCTTATATCCCTGCTCTTTCCAATACCTTTATCATGAAGGGGTATTGAATTTTATCAAAAGCTTTTTCATCATTTGATGAGATGATCATGTAGTTTCTTTTTTCTTTCAGCTTGTTTATATGGTGGGTTACACTGACAGGTTTTCATATGTTGAACCATTCCTGTATCTCTGGGATGAAGCCTACTTGGTCATGGATGATGATTTTTTCTGATGTGTTTTGGATTCAGATGTTCAGAATTAAGATTTCACCTTGATGAATTTTTCCTGTGACAAATATGAATTGACCTTCTTCATCTCCATTGACTAATTTTATTTTGAAGTCTATTTTGTTATATGTTAGGATAGCTACATCAGTTTGTTTCTTGGGAATATTTGATTGAAAAATCTTTCCCCAACACTTTAATCTGAGGTAATGTCTGTCTTTGTCGTTGAGGTGTGTTTCTTGTATGCAGCAGAAGGATGGATTCTGTTCTCATATCCAATCTGTTAGCTTGTGTCTTTTTATAGATGAGTCTATTGATATTAGGGGATAATAATGATCAGTGATAACTAGTCTTGTTAATTTTGTTTTTGTTGGTGGTGGTAGTATTGTGTATGTATTTCTCTTCTTAGGGATTTACTAGTGTGGAATTATCTATTGCCTATGCTTTTGTGGATGTAACTAACTTCCTTGGGTTGGAGTTTTCCTTCTAGCACTCTCTGTAGGTCTGCATTTGTGGATAGGTATTGTTTAAATCTGGTTTTGTCATGGAATATCTTGTTTTCTCCATCTATGGTGATTGAAAATTTTGCTGGATATAGTAGACTGGAATGGCATCCATGGTCTCTTAGTGTTTGCATAATGCCTGACCAGGACCTTCTGACTTTCATTGTTTCCATTAAGAAATGGAAACAGATCTTAATATTCTTTCTTTACTCTGTATGTTTAGTGTTTTAATTATTATGTAGTGAGGGTACTTTTTTGTCCAGTCTACTTGGTGCACTGTAAGCTTCTTGTATTTTCATAGATATGTCCTTCTTTAAGTTGGGAAAGTTTTCTTCTATAATTTTGCTGAATAAATTTTCTGTGTTTTAAAGCTGGACTTATTCTCCTTATATCCACATTATTCTTAGGTTTGGTCTTTTCATGGTGTCCCACATTTCCTGGATATTTTGTGTTAAAAATTTGTTGAGTTTAAAATTTTATTTGATGGATAAATCTATTTCCTCTATAATATCTTCAACACCTGAAATTTTCTCTTGTCTCTTATATTCTGTTGTTTATGCTTGAATCTGTAGTTCCTAATCTTTATCCAGATTTTTCCATTTCCAGAGTTCCCTTGGTTTGTGTTTTCTTTATTGCCTCTATTTCAGTTTTTATGTCTTGAACCATTTCCTTCACCTTTTTGATTGCTTTTTCTTGGTTTTCGTTAAGGGATTTGTTGATCTTTTCCAATTTTTTGTCATTTTTTTCATTTCTTTAAGGGAATTTTCAATTCCTCCTTAAGGGCCTCAATCATTTTCATAAAGTTATTTTTTAGTGTCATTTTCTTCTGTTTCATCTATGTCGGGACATGCATGTCTTCTTGCTGTATGTAGGACCACTAATTTCTGGTGTTACTGTATTGCTCTTTGTGTTATTTAGTGTATTCTCACCTTTTTGTCTACCTGTCTTTTCCTACAAATAGTATAGGTAGAGCTTGTGCTTCAGGGAGTTCCTCTTTCTTCAATCGGTGTAGCTGGGGGCTGTGGCTCGGTTGAAAGCTCCTTCAGGTGCAGGCAAGGCTGAGTCTCCAGTGATGGCTCCTCCAGGTATAGATGAGCCCAAGGCTCAGATGGTTGCTTCTCTTAATGCAAGTAGGGCCACTACTCTGGTAGTCACTCCTCCAGGTGTAGGCAGGACTGTGGCTAAGATTCAGGTGGTTGAATAGTTTCTGGAGGCCTCTGTTGTCACCATCACTATGTTGTGTCTTGGCATAGCCTGGTCGCATGGTGGGGTGGGCGGGAGGTGATGCTGGCACAACCTGGTCCCACGGCCCCCATTCTTATTTTCATAGTGAATAGTGGAGTGAGGTACTGTTGGAGGTTGCATTTATTTATTTGAATACAGATATTCACCTTGGAAACGGGGATACTAGCTATGAAAGGTAGAATTGCTGAATGTCTTTTGTTACTTATAATTAAAAATTTCAAGGGAATATGGTGAACTTCATTCTTTTTATTTTCAATTGTCACATAGTAACTGTATGTATTTATGGGGCATATGTGACATTGCAACACAAGCAATGATCAGATCAGGGTAATCCGTCTCTGGTTTTCTCCTACAAGGACTAGCTGTTCAGAAAGCAGCATTCTCATTGGACTCATTGAGGATTTGGAGTTATACCATGTAAATAGGACACAGGATGACACCATAAGCCTGCAAGTGTTTGCAAAACAGTGCTTGTAATACTGGGCCATGGAATCTAAGGTAAGATGTGAATACAGGGCTGATATGCAGGGGGGAGTGTCTGGGAATCAGTGGATTTGCCTTGTGCTAGAATGATAGAGGAGGTGAGAAGAAGGGTCAGATACCAGAGATGTGGCCCCTACATCTACATTTCAGAGATGCTGCCTTAGGTTGATGTAGTCACAATATGGCCAGATGAATTGGGGAGTAGAGGGCATAGGGAAATAACTGTTACTGTTAACTGATCAAGAAACTGAAAAGCTCGAGCTGAACTTGACTGGTTGTTTACTAGAAAGTGGAGTCACTGAGAATGACCATGGTGTCTGGCCAACAGGGGAAAATAGAGGTTTTAGGTTCTTAAGATGTGAGTAACAGCGAGAGGACATTAGGCAGAGAAGAGTCAGGTGGGTAAGAACTAAAGCACAAGAAGCTGCTTCTTCCACCACCTGACCCTCAAGTCCAAGGGGATGTGAACAAATAAACTGTCAATTCAGAGACCAGGGGATGGGGTGCTATACTCCAGGCACTGAGATCCTGCTAGGGAGATGAGGGATTCAAAGAAGACTCACTTCTACCCTCATCTCTACAAGGCAGAGTCACTTACACAACTCAAGAACTGAACCTGTTTGCTCCAAGCCTCCCTCGCTCCTTCTTTCCCACCCTACCCCTCTCTTCCAGTGTGAAGCGAGTATTTTCAGAAGTCTGCAGACAAAACAACCACAGAGCAGGCTCATTAAGTGGTGTAAGCGATTCAAACAGAAGCCCAAGCTTGGACCAGTGTGGATTAAGTGAAGCCTTCCTTTATGGAAGGTACCCTGTTCTGAAAGCATTCTGGAACCTCCAGAACTCTGCTTTAAAACACACTTTTAAGTTTTGTCTTAAATACTACAGAGTCAAAACACCTTATGTGTTTTTATCAGTAGTGGAGAAGCTATCCAACTAACCCAAAGCTGATTTCTATTGTCTTAATTTAAATCTGACCCACACCCTTACATAACACAGATGCTCTCCAGGCACTCCTGGCAAGTGCCCAAATCAAGAATATCACCAGCATTACGAGTAGAATAAAATGAGACACTGAAGAGGAAGTGACTTTTCCAGTCACCATCAATAGGGGATCGAGACTATCTGTGGAGCTTGTCACATGGCCGTGTGCTTCAGCATACAGCACATATACATTTACTGTCCCCTCCCTCAGTGCAGACATTACTGGCCTATCACAGAACAATCCGACTGAGTTTAGTTACAAATCTATTGCTCTGAGAGCTCCTATTGGTTGATCAGTGTGGGCAATAGAAAGGAAGTATCTCTGCTGTTCATACCCTAGACTTTCATTTCCTCTGTTTTCTCTGCTCTCCATGAATCATTGTCTCTGCTCAACTAAGGAGACGAGTTCAGCTTCGATTCTGGCCCTCTACACTGGGAAGATAATCTTGGTAGGTCTATTGCAAGTTCAATATAGGCTGAAACGTAGCCCCAGAACCCCTTTTCCCTTCCCCCTCCCCCCCCCCGTCTCCTCCTCATCTTTCTTTTCCCAGTATGAGGCAGCTCGGTGATCTACTGTCACTAAATAGCTGAAGGAAAGTGGGAAGGCAGTGACATGAGGTCTCGGTAGCATTTCAGGTCAGAGTCTCTGAGGTGTTAGCTATCAGTGAGAGTTTCTGTGTAGACATTGTAACAGCAGAACTTCAGGCATGGTCTCACACTGCCAGATGACTGCTGAAGATGTCTCCTAAAATGAAAGGAAACAAAGCACACCTCCTCTTCAGCCAACTGAATTTGCAACCCAGGATTTTTTTTAACTTTGGAAGGGAATCAGGTGCAGGCCATGTAATGAAGACGATGGGTTGGGGAATTGAGAATAAGTGAGGTGTTACGGTATAATGCTGGAAAGTCACTTGGCCTCTCTGACCTATGGTTGGTCTGTGAAAGATACCAGTTAACTTAAGACTTATTGGTTCCCAGCAGTCCCAGCATTCTGGGTCAAGGTCACTCTTATTTGAGGAACCCTGTCCGCATCTGCAGTCTGGCAGTCACTGGCAGTGCCACACAGGGGCTAGCAGAGGTATCTTTAGTTTCCACACATTAAATGACATCTATCATTCTCTTTCTGCCTCAGTTTCCTGTTTTGCCCAATGCTATTGGGGACCCAGGAGAGTTGAATCGGTGAGTCTAATATCTTTCTCCCCCTTCCCTTTCCCATCCCCCAGGCATATGGCAACAACATCTTCATGGCGTCAAAGTGCTTCGTAGGACTTGTACAGCTAAGACTAAAACCAGAAGCAGGATAGGCAAGCTGCCATAGTAGCCAGGACTCAAGGCACTCTCTCTGAGGCTGCAAGGTTGCTGTGAACAGTCCAAGTGACACCACTCAAATTCTCAACTGTGTCAGGCTCCTCCATATTCCTACAGCAGAGACATGTACTTGCTAAACACTAAAGGTCCACAGAATATAGGACCAATCTAATCTGTCCCTGGAAGTCATTGTAGAGATGAACAAAAGAGACAAGTTATAAAGAGACAGCCACTGAGGCAGCTCAAGGGACCTAGCTCAGCAACTTACATATCACACATATCCCCAACCTGACATTTGCTGGGCTTTGTCCTGGGAGTTGGGATCCAGCCTATAACAAGCACTGGGAATTTGCTAGAGGAGGAACTCACTAAGCCCATGGGCAGCCACACTAACCACGAAGACACCTCTGTCTGGCACAAGAAGTTCAAACAGAGAGATAAAGCTTTCACCAGAAAAAGAAAATTTTTCTCTTCAGCACAAATATTGTCCCTGTAATTTTTCTCAGCATGAGATGATTGCTAATTTAGGCTCTTTACATGCTTTTCCAACAGAGACCTGAAATTTTGGTATTATTCTATAGTGTCCCGGGTCTGCATTCAGAAAGATTATGGGCTTCCAAATCTCAGCCCCAAGTCTGCCCTACTTTCTAAACCTTAGTTCCCTTATTTATGATTTTGTGTGCTTGTTTTTTTTTAGGGGCTGGGAAGATGGCTCACTCAGGGAAGTGCTTGATTCATGAGTGTGTGTATCTGAGTTCTAATTCTAGGACATATAAAACCCAGAGAAGTGGCACATGCTGGTGACCCAAGAGCTGGGGAGATGGCGATAAGTGACTATTTGTGGCTCAGTGGCCTGCTAGACTAGCTTATTAATTAAGTTGCAGATCCCAGTAATAGACCCTGTCTTAAAAAGAAAGGAAGGAAGGAAAATAAAGAGAAAGAAAGAAAAGAAGAAAGGAAGGAAGGAACAGAAGAAAGGAAAGGAAGGAAGAGAAAGAAGGAGAGAGAGAAAGAATGTAAGAGATTTAAAACACAGGAGGGTACAGAGTGGCTGGCTGGAGAAGAAAAGTCATTATCATAGGCATTGCTGGTCTTCTCCTGCTGTGTACCCTAAAAACCAGGACGCCAACATTTATGATATCAATTTGACTGTTTTTGGTATTACCAATGGCCTTCTGATTGAATTTGAGGCTTGCTCCATGCTGGGAGGGATGGCTTCCAGGTACTGTAAGTTTAGCCAACAACTCAAAGTCTAGGGAGGTTATAGGCATAGGTGGAAAGTTATTACTGTTGTTTAATTATGCTGGCATAGTGTCACATTGCCTTTTAGATATCTATGTGTAGGAGGAGGCTGCTTATTCATTCCATCCACCCAGAACCAAAATAACCACACAAAAACTATATTATTTAAAACACTGCTTGGCTCATTAGCTCTAGCTTCTTATTGGCTAACTCTTACATATTAATTTAACTCATTTCTATTAATCTGTGTATCACCACATGGCAGTGGCTTACTGGCAAAGTTCCAGCGTCTATCTCCGGCAGGACTACATGGCTTCTCTCTGACTTCATACTTCTTTCTCCCAGCATTTAGCTTAGTTTTCCCTGCCTAGCTCTGTTCCCCTATAGCTCTGCTATAGGCCCAATGGAGTTCCTTTATTTATTAATAGTATTCAAGCATACAGAGGGAAATCCCACATCATCTATGCTTATACCTATGGACTAAAGCTGCTCCCAACCTTAATCAGAAATTCTTCTTCTCACAGTGAACAGTGAGCAGAGACTCATGCTGTCCCGAATGCTGAGAATGAGCGAGAACTGTGATGTCAGCCCTAAATGAGATATTTACACCATCCCCTCTAAGGCTCAGGGGACATATCTAAGAACTGAAAGTATATAAGAGTCAGAAGGCAGGGTGAAGAGTTATGAAATGTCATCTGCTAGACCACATACAGTCATTGCAAATGTGTCTCTGTAGATACCTGCTGAGTCCATTTAGTGTTGCTCATGTGCTGTGTATTTGGGGATGACCACTTGGGACTAGACAACCTATGAGGCCTTCTCTGGAACATTCCATTGGGAGCCAGGGATCCTGCTGACGTATGTGACTGCTGAAACTTCTTTGATTGCGTTTGTGATGTCATACACGGTGCTCACTGATGTCCCAAGGAGATGCCACTCAGCTTTACTAAGCATTGTTCCATGTGAGATACCGAGATGTGCTAAACCGTGTCCTGCTTTGTGTTGCCTGTGGTAGAAAAGATGGTCCCCTACTTCTCACCTATCAGCCTGTTTCCTTTCCTAACGAAGCCTCCATTTATGCTTCTTTGGAAGGAGGGGTTCAGATGTGCTCCACTAGAGACTGGCAGAGAGTACTACCAACTACCGTGATGACTGACCTTGGGAGCAGTATTGAGTTTCTCCTTTGCCAAATGAAAAACAATATTGGAAATAGATCGTCCCCAGAACTGGCCTGGTGTGCCAACGGCATCTGCACTCAAGTTTACTCATTTTGTTTTCTTTTTTTCACTCTGACTTTTGGACATTTGCTAGATTTTCACCTGCTAAACTAGCTATAGAGGCTTGATATAGAGAAACTTAGCACACAGAAAAAATAGGAGGGATGAAATAAAACAGAAAATGTTGCCTTTAAGGGAACATTAGCAATTATGAATGCCCTCCCAATCTCATTTAGTGAGTTATGGACAGCTCAAAAAAGTGGGATTCCATATGTATGAATGGTTCTGAATTCTTAAAGAATGAATTCTATTTTTATCCAATCTTCTCATTGCCACTTGTATTGGAAATTAAGTGTCACAGTAACTGCTCTAACTTAGTAGAGAGGGAGTAATGTCTCATTAAAATGTGGCTGAGCCTCTTCTGTTAAGACTTACTTATAGAAGTTGACCACAGTCAATGGCTCCTGCTAGCAAGACCCACAACAAGAACATGATGAGATAAATGTCTCCTTTCTTTAACATATACAATAAATGCTGACTGAAGGGGCATCAGCTGTGCCCAAGTGCAAAATTAGAGAAATAAATGTCATTTATTCATTTCAGGAATCAAAAGTCAAAACCAAAGGATAATCTTCTGGGTCTTAGTGCACTTGGGAATAAAGAGTCAACAAGATTAACCCTTTGAACAGAACTTGCTGGCTTCTAGAAGATTCTTTTTAGAGTCATGTGTTGCCTGTGAGATTCTTTCAGAAACTAAACAAGCTGGGGTTGGGGAGATGGCTCAGCCAGTGAAGGGTTTGCTGTGTAAGCTTGAGGAACTGAGTCTAGATCCCTAGTACTCATGCAAAAAGTCATGTATGGCAGTGTGCACCCCAGTGCTGGGGAGATGAAGGCAGAGGAATCCCTGGGGCTTGCTGGCTAGCCAGTCTACCTGCACCAGTGAGCTCCAGGATCAGTGAGAGACTCTGTCTCAAAAACTAAGGTGGAGAGCAATAGAGGAGGACACCTAAATTTTTGGCTTCTACACTCAAGCGCAAACATGTGCACACACATGCAATTCCTAATAAACAAGAGCAACAAAAGCAGCCAGACCAAGTTGTCAGTATCTGGTCTTATAGCGTTTAGTTTGTGAGGTGCTGTGACCCTGGTTCATGAACATTAACATTTTGCTGGAAAATTAGCATCAAACATAAAACTAAAGACTCTTTTCTTGAGCGTATGACTGGCTAATTGCTCTTAGTCATTAAGCAGGAAGAGGCACTCTGGGGAGAACACTTGGGGGAAATTACATATAACAGAACACAGAGCCAGTGATTTAATTATTTCTCACATTCCCCTTTCCTTTGAGGTTAATTAGACAACACCCCCTTCTCCACCTTATCTCTCTGTTGAGGTCATATCAGCTATTATCTGCCCTCTAGTTTATTTTAAATCACCTGAATAATTCATTATACCAAGCATCTTATCATCTTTCTTCCATGTCCCATTGCTCAAGAATAATTAGCAATGAAATATTTCAAACCCACAGAACAATAGAGTGGTAAACAAAGCCACCCAAATTTAACAAAGCTTAGGCCTCTTTTATAGTTGCTTAATATGTTTCTAATAAAGCTCCCCAGTTACCTCTGGCTCATTTACCAGATATATAGTCTTCTGTATATATTCTTGTATGTGTATTAGGTATTTCCTTGACTTAATTATTTTATCAGTCAGCTAATGATCTTTACTGTTTCAGTATGGCCTACTCCATAGGACAGGGCATGAAGACAAGGTTTAGAGAGCTGCAGTATGGCTTTAAGCAGTAAAGAGATTGAATTTCCAAGCTCTAATCCCTGCTTCCTAGCTGATAAAATACAGACAAATATCTATGTCTAGTTTCAGTAGTCATTATCAGAATATGCGTCTGTTGTATGAATTAAACACTGCTCATAAAATCCTAGCCCAGTCCAACCAGAGCTGTGTTGGCCAAGAGCCAGTTCCCTTACATGGAAATTCACCAATATTATCCCAGTGAAAAGGCAATTTGTTGCTTACATTATTATTATTATAATCAACATCATCATTATTATTTTAAACTTACAGGTAACTTTCCTCCATGCCTCTGATTTTCAAAATGGATGGGATTTTTATAGTGTTTTGCTGTTGTTGTTTTTGGTGGTGGTGGTGGTGTGTATGGTGTGTATGTTCATGTGCTCAGTCATTGTGTCCTCACCAATAAGGCTAGAGGTCAACCTCGACTATGTTACTGAGGAGTTGTTCACTTTGTATTTTGAGACAGAGTCTCTTGTTGACTCAGATCTCACTCAGTATGCGAGATTGTGATCTGCCTGTCTGTCTCCCCAGGGTTGAGATTGTAAGCACACATGCCACCATGCCCAAATTATTTATGTGGGCCTCGGGGATTAAAGTCAAGGTTTTATATTTGCAAGGCGGACACTTACCAACTGAGTTCTCAACCCCAGAAGTGTATAGTTTTAAAACACTCAAGCTTATGCAAAGTCTAATGAATCCATGAGATAAGGTAACTGTGAAGAAAAGCCTCTCGGAACACATAACTATTTGATCATCATTACCTCTGTATTTTCTCTCCTTCCTAGCCTTAGGCTCATCAATTATTCATCATTAAAGCAAATTGCTCTCGAAAGATCTTGTTCTTTTTAATTACATAGCTCTCAACAACAGTTAAACTTCAAAAATCACATGTGGTGTTTACAGATGCGTGCGTACACACACACACACACACACGTAGGCACATCACACCACATGACCTCATTCATCCAAGGCATTCTAAATCTCTGAGAGTGATGGGGTAGGCTGTATGGAGGTGGGAGGGGTGGCTAATGTTTTGCCAAGGCAGGTTTGTAAACCTAGGACTGAGAACCACACTGGATAAACTACTCAAGGCGGGATCTTAATATGTAAGGATTTATATTTGGGGATTAAGTGGGAAGTCTTCTGTTCAAAAGGAGTAAGTTTGTAGGTGGCATGATGCTAGTCCAAGTCTTCTGCTGAAAATTACATCTTCCATAGAAACGATGTATTCCCTGGTCCAGCCAAGCACTGTATAAATCAAAACACATGTCCACAGCCGGGACAAGAGCATTAGGACCACCTAGCTGGATTCCATTGGAATGAGTCTATGTTAAACCATGCCAACATAATTGTAAACAATCTCCCTAAAGAAGTTAGATGAAGAGGAGCCAACAACCCCATCAAACATCAACAACATACATTGGATTTAACTCAGTTTTCTCGAGGGGGGGGGAAGCATAATGCAGACACTACAGAGCCTTGTGAACAAACACCATCACATATTAGAAACTGGAGCTCAGAGACATTGGCATGAAGCCCCTATTTTCCTTACCCAGTGCTTCCATTTTTTCTCCCCATATCCTCCTTTATCCCAGGAGTTATAGTTGGGTATGGGGCAGGCACATACTTACTGACTGATCTCACAAAAGCCACATGCATCTGCAGCTAGAGACCTTTTGAAAATCACGCCTCTCTTTATTTATTATGGTTTCCATGGCAAGAAGAAAATAAAAGGAAACTGTTTAACAGCAAAGACAATACGAGAAGCCCCAGCTCTCAGGCAGGCAACAGTGGAGCGTAAGCTAAGCTTTCTTCCCCTGTGTGGACAATGCTGTGGAACTCGCACCAACCAGATGGTGACTCTGGCAATATGTAGATGTAATTCATGAACAAAAGACACCCTTAGGAGAGGCTGAGGGGGAACCTGGGCTTTCTTTGAGGCCTTTGTTGCCAAGTTTTCCATTCAGGGGCCTCAAGAAATCAGACGAGTAAGCAAAGATTTCTGGTCCACCTAATTTGATAATCAGGTTCTAGACCGGGTCACAAGCCTAGCTGATTTATTTCATCAAACAGGTACCTGGAGTTTGGGCAACCCAGAGACTCCACTGGCTCTGTCCCTTAGGCTGGAGTCACGGATCATACTCTCGAACAGCCTGGATAGTTAGGTTGTCTCATGCATATAGGAGACAATTTCTAAGTTGGGTTGGGCCACTCCCACTCTGAGAAATCTGGTTTATCACCTTTTATGACTGAGATAGCAGTGAACTTCCCCGGCCTGTATTTTGTCACCTTGCATTCTGGTGTCTTGGCTCATGCCAATCACAGTCTTTAGATCTCCTGGGTCCAATAGCTCGGTGCTCACAAAGCCCTGGAGACCTGAGTGTGGGAAGAGCAGCAAGCGCAATGGTTTCTAGTAAATTCGCTGTGTTTTATTTTTTAAGAGAGGGAATTCCCTCAACGGACTTACCTCACACTAAAATGGTCTTGACACCAGGCTCGCCCTATATTCTTCACACTGGTACTTTACAACGACTTTTTATAGCGGTAGATTCCTCTGGCTAAAACATCGAGGGAAAGCCCCTGACTCTCTAAGTCACTCACATTTCTGAATGCCTTCTTAGGTGATTCATGCTTAAAGCCACATCCGAATTCAAAGGAAAGGGGCAGACAGGTCAGTAAAAACACCATTTATTTCCCAGGCTTTCTGGACTCGGTCATGTATAAAGAGTATCTAATTAATAAAATCTTGCCAACCCCTGAGAACCAAGAAGCAGAAGATATTGTCAAGGGGAAAAAGAGATTCTTTTAACAAAGAAAGTAAGTGTGTCTGTGGGTCTGTGTGTGTGTGTTTGTGACTTGAATTGCTCTTCTCCTTCCACCATGCGGGTTCAGGGATTATCTCAGGTCATCAGATATGATAGCAAGCACCATTATCTACTGAGCCACTTGACAGCCCAGAAGAGACCCTTGATGGGACAAACTAAAGAAGAAAAGATACATTCTCCAGATTATCCCAGGAGGATGGGGATGCGCAGGTGTCACTAGCTTGGGAACCATCCAATCAGTAAGGTCAATAGTTATGCAGATAAAAGCACAGTTCTCGTCTGCCTAAACTTGATCCTGTGGATGGGTTTTATGCTCAGGGTGACTTTGAATTACTTTATCCCTGTCCTGATGGTTCTTACAGTGACACTTCCCACATCCATCAACCTTTACTTGAAGATTAAGGTTTATGTAATGGATTCAATGGTAGTTCAGAAGGAGACGAAGATGGGGTGAGGTAGGGGAAGAAGCAAAGTGAGACTATAAGGCTTAACTTTGTCTGGTTGACAGAGTCATAATCTTGGGGAAAGATGGTGGAGATTTTGTGTAAATGATATGGAAACATGACTGGAAATTGGAAATAAAGGCTTACACTTCACTGCCTGGGTGGTAAAGCCAGCATCATTGTCAGCCGATCTACTTACTGAATATGCACACCTGCTGTGTAACGTTTACTTTTTTCTTTCCTCTCTTCTTTCTTTCTTTCTTTCTTTCTTTCTTTCTTTCTTTCTTTCCTTCTTTCTTTCTTTCTCTTTTTTCCTTCCTTCCTTCTTTCCTTCCTTTTTACTCTCTCTCTCTCTCTCTCTCTCTCTCTCTCCCTCTCTATTTTTTACAAGATGTCATTTTAATTTTTAATGTTTTTATTTATGTATGTGTGCCTGCATGCCAGCGCCTGTGTGCGAGAATATACGTGAGTGTGTGGGTACCCTCAGAAGCCAGGAGAGCAGAGAAAGGGGTTAGATCCCTTGGAGCTGGTGCTATAGGTAGTTGTGAACGGTCATGTGGAGGCTGGGAACCAAACAAGGGCGCTCTTGCAAGAGCAGCAAGAACTTAACTCCTAAACCGTCTCTCCAGCCTCCTAAATATTGGTTTGTTTTAAAAGACAGAGTACTTAGTTCAAGCAGTCTGACCTTGAACATTTGTTTCTTCTCCCTTCATGCTCCACCATGCCCTGTTTATGCTGGGGTATGGATCAAGCTCGGGGCTTTATACATGCTAGGCACACTCTACAAACAGACCAATAACCCCCTTTCCAGATCTTTCTATTGTCATTGTTTTAGCAGAGATGGTGAATACATCCTCCCTCCTCCTCCTCCTCCTCCTCCTTCTCCTCCACCTCTTCCTCCCAGAAAGCCTCCCTGGGTCACTTATCCATCCACAAGTCACCATCAAAGTAAAGGGAGCAAGGCAGTGCTGGCCATTGGTGATCTAAAATTTTATCCTTTGAAATTCTTATTTACTCTGGAATTCATGGAGTTCAAAGTTGGTAATTGTCTTAGTTAAGGTTTCTATTACTCTGAAGAGACTATGACCACTGTAGTCAGCCTTTCCTTTGGGTAGCCAACCAG
The DNA here is from genome assembly GCF_950005125.1 of Chionomys nivalis. Lineage (NCBI taxonomy): Eukaryota > Metazoa > Chordata > Mammalia > Rodentia > Cricetidae > Chionomys > Chionomys nivalis. The sequence goes on along the minus strand of NC_080094.1, from coordinate 71,551,197 downwards.
CTTCCAAATAAAGATATAGAGTGTTGTTATTATGGATGTGCGACCTTAGCTTAATCTTGTCCCACTAGCTCTTTTAACTTAATTTAGCCTGTTTCTATTCATCTACATTTTACCTCAGGGCCTTTTAAAACTTTCTTTTATTCTATATGTCCTGCTTTCCTGATTCCTCCGTGTCTGTCTCTGTCTGGCCCCTGTCATCTCCCTGTCATCCTCTTGTCTTTCTCTCTGGAGTCTAAATACCTCCTCCTACTTATTCTCCCTGCTGGTAAGTTCTGCCTATACCTCCTGTCTTGCTATTGGTCATTCAGCTTTTTATTAGACAAATCAGGTGCCTTATGCAAGCAAGGTAAAACAGCAACACAACTTCACATAATTAAACAAATGCAACATATCTTTGCATAGTTAAATAAATATTCCACACCACAGAAACTCTTATAAAGGGAAACATTTCACTGGGGTGGCTTAGTTGCAGAGGCTTAGTCCATTATCGTCATGGTGGGACATGGAGCTGTGTAGGCAGACATGGTGCTAGAGAGATGAGAGTTCTACATCTTGACCCCACAGGCAACAGGAAGTGGACTGTGACACCAGGCATAGCTTGAGCATAGGAGACCTCAAAGTCCACCCCCAAAGTGACACACTTCCTCCAATAAGGCTGTACCTATTACAACAAAGCCACACCTCCCAATTGTGCCATTACCTATGAGCTTATAGGGGTCAATTACATTCAGACTACCACATTCCACTCCCTGGCCCCCATAGCTTATAAAAATATCATAATGCAAAATGCACTTAGTCCAACTTTCAAAGTTCCCATAGTCTATTACAGTCTCAACAATATTTTAAAGCCAAAGTTTACAGTCTCTTCTGAGATTCATGTAATCTCTTTACTGTAATCTCCTATAAAACCAAAAACAGATCATATCATTCCAATACATAATGCCACAGGATGTACATTACATTCCAAAACATAGGAGAAAGAGCATAGCAAGGAAATTCTGGACCAGAGCAAGACCGAAAAGCAGCTGGACAAATTCCAAAATCTGTATCTCCATGTCTGATGTCAAAACACTCTTCAGATCTCCAACTCCTTTCAGCTTTGTTGACTGCAGAATACTTCTTTCTCTTGGGCTGGTTCCACTCCCTGTTAGCAACTTTCTTTGGCATCTCTAACATCTTCCAGGCTTCTCCTTCACAGTGTCACACAATGGCTTCTCTGGGCCTCCATTCAGGGACAGCCCTGACAAAAACCTGGCCTCAGTGGCTTTCCTTGGTTGTGCATGAATAATCCAGGACCCTGTTCTTCTATCCTTGATTCTAAAGTCAGAACCATATGAACAAAACTGCCAAGTTCTGCTGCTTGCTGGGGCTGGAACATGGTCCCCTTGTATTATAATGTCTTCACCAACTTGTGGTTTTTGATGGTTTTCTTTACTGCCTAAACTTGGCTATCCTGAAACTGGATCTGTAGACCAAACTAGCCTCGAACTCAGAGATCTTTCAGTTACATCTGCATCAGTTTCCTGTTTTCAGTGGTTTCCTTTACTGCCTAAGCCTGGCTGCTCTGGAACTTGCTTTATAGACCAAGCTGGCCTCAAATTCAGAGATCTGCCTGCCTCTGTCTCTGAAGTGCTGGGATTAAAGGTGTGCACCACCATACCTGGCTCTGAGTTTTTCTTTAATCCCCTTTCACAAGTTGGAATTTTAGCTGGGTGGGTTCTTTCTCAGAGGTCACCACTCCCTTTATTCCATTTCCTAGTCTGTTTATCTCCTTAGATACAGGACTTAGCTGCATTCCACTCCCTGGTGCTCTCTTTCTTTTCTTTTTTTTTTTCTTTTTAATTTTTTTTAATTTTTTTATTTTTATTTATTTATTTTTTATTGAAAAAATTTCCGCCTCCTCCCTGCCTCCCATTTCCCTCCCCCTCCTCCCACTCCTCTCCCCCTCTCCTCACTCCTCTCCCCCTCCCCCCACTTCTCTCCCCCTCCCCCCACTCCATTACCCCTCCCTCTTGAGTCTGAAGAGCAGTCCGGATTCCCTGCCCTGTGGGAAGTCCAAGGTCCTCCCCCCTCCATCCAGGTCCAGGAAGATGAGCATCATGAATGGATAAAGAAAGTGTGGAATATATACATATTAGAGTACTACTCAGCGGTAAAAAGCAATGACATCTTGAATTTTGCTTGCAAATGGATGGAAATAGAAAACACTATCCTGAATGAGGTAACCCAGACCCAAAAAGATGAACACGGGCTGTACGCACTCATAATTGGTTTCTAGCCATAAATAAAGGGCTCTCTTTCTTTTCCAATTGTACATTTTGTAATTTTCCTTTCTCACTTTACTCCTTTTCATTATAAGTCTTCATTAGAGTTACCACTAATAACCACTTGAAAAAGATGGTACTAGGCTATTTCAAGATTTCCTCTGCCAATAGAACTAATCCCAAACTCTGCACTTTAGGCTCAGGCAAACCTTGCAGACAAGGGCAAAAGCAGCCAAATTCTTCACCAAAAAATCACAGGAACAATATCTAGGCCACATGCTAACATTCTTTTCCTCTGAAACCTCTTGAACCAGACCAGTTCACAGACCCTCAGCACCACTGTCTTCCATGTTCCTACTAGGATGGCCCATTATGCCCCACAAAGCATTCATCTGCTTTCCTAATCCACAGTCCCACAGTTCATATTCCTCCAAACAAAAACATGATCCAGCCTCTCACAGCAAGATCTCAGACCCTGGTACCAACTACTTAGAGTTTCTGTTGCTGTGACATGGTAGCATGACTACAGATTCTCTAATAAAGGAAAATATTTAATTAGGGTGATACAGGCAGACATGGTGCTGGAAAGGCAGCCGAGAGTTCTACATCTTGATCCACAGACAACAGGAAGTGAACTGTGACACTGAGCATAGTTTGAGCACAGGAGATCTCAAAACCCACCCCCACAGTGACACACTTCCTCTATCAAGGCCATACCTACTGCAACAAAGTCCCACCTAATTGTGCCAATCCCTATAAGTTTATGGGGGACAATTACATTCTGATTATCACAGTAATACAGGGTGGCTATATTTTTTTGAAACAGTGTCTCTCTCCATTTTCCAGGCTGGATCTGAACTCATGATCCTTGTGCCTCAGCCTCCTGAATGCTTGCATATTTGGTAATAGAGTTTTTGTTTTGCTTTATTTTGTTTAGTTTTAAGAAAGGATCTCATTCTCTAGCCTAGACTGGCTTAGAATTCACTGTGTATTTTAGGCTAGACTAGAACTCACTATGGAACCCATGCTGCTGTTAATCTCTCAATGATCCTCTTGTCTCAACTTCTCAAGTACTGATACTGTAGATATGAGCCATCATGACTGACAAACATTGCAATCTTAAAGTCCTTCAATTTTTACTCACTGATAAAGCATAAGCAAGCAGGACTAACTTAGCAAGTAGGGAAGTTTGTCTATAGAAAGCATTTCTACATTTCCCAACAACCATGCCATCTGAAAAGTTGCCTCAGGTGGAAAGTTGCCTGTATGAGATACTTTCCCTCCATTCCTCCCAGCCAAATGACTTTGAGAAAAGACCTCTCTTTGCTGTACTTTAGTTTTCTTGTCTTTAAAATAAGCAGCTGGTCAACTGAGCCATCATGTCTCTTCTGGCTGTATCTCTAGGCTTTGCACCTAACTGTAAGTTTGACAATCTGAGAACTTGTGGGTATCAAAAGGGCTTAAAAAATGATACTATTTAACACTTAAGCACTGTATATGCATTGATTCGTTTAATGTCCTCAATAACTCCACAAAGTAGATATTACAGGTATGACCTCTACATTTTAGACAAGGAAAAAGGCATAGAGACTGAGTAATATTCTGTGTCATATGCAGCTGGAGCTGGACTACGTACATCTAACCACCAAATGCACAAGATAATTAATATAATCCAAGAATAAGGTTTTGATGTGTACACACTTAGAAGGTAAGAGAGCTGTCTGAGAATGAGCTTATCAATCAGAAGACAGTATTTGCAGCAAATCACAACCAAGGCTACAGTTGTTCTCTCTCTCTCTCTCTCTCTCTCTCTCTCTCTCTCTCTCTCTCTCTCTCTCTCTCTCCTTCCCTCCTCTTAACAGATTCCCTCACATTATCCAGGGCACAACAGAACCATGGAAAAACACAAGTTCTTTGGAGAGAAATTGTACAGATAGGGATGGCTTAGGTTCAAAGATAACATGAGCAGCTTGGGATGTCTTTGTCCCCTACTGACCCATCTGTGCACTGAAGTGTTCTGAGGTGGGACACATTCAAATGATACTGGATGAGGGAAAATGCCAGACCAGGAAGAAAGAATGACCCAGAGGAAGCGGGGGGGGGGGGGGAATGGTCTCCCAGGTGTTTGCAAAACAGCCACTGTTCTGACCACCAGCCTGAGTCTCCTAGAAGCAAATGTATTCCACTGAGTCTGACCCTTGCTCGTTATAAAACCAGGCCCATTAAGAATCTGTAAACCAAACACAACTCTGCTTGGAAAGTGACTTGCTAGGACCTTCAAAAGGGTAATGATGAGAAGCTGTAATGCTGTCTGGGTTCTGAGCCCATGACAAGAGGACCACATCCTGAATGGGCTTTTTTAATATGCCATTCTCATATTACCATTGAGTTTTGTAAAAACCATGCTCAGTGTCATTCAGTTCTGTACCCTTGGGCTTTTTCATCATTAATCCTTTGGCATCCGGGCGGAGCTGCTGGGCACAGCACCATATAAACTCCAGTTGCTGTTGCCCTTATGCAATCTAGCACACCTATAAATCAACACCACCTTAGGAGCAGAAACAGCAAGGCAGTGCCCTTTGATACATCTCAGGCTCTGGTGGGCACGGACACGTACTGTTGATTATGCAGAAGGAATTCCAGATACCAATATTTCCTTTGATCCCACCAACCCATATACTATTATACTGACTTGAAATGCCATGCTTCTTGAGTTAAAAAATACCCCATAATAAGTTGTGCATTCTTTGCTACTAAGCCATTGATTTTCTGACTTTATTTCATAATTCAAAAGTTATGAATCATCCTTCCTAACTTCTGAGCCTAAAAAAAGGTTCTTTTTTTCATATACTGTCTTCTTTCTGTGGATTTATTTGTGCTGCAGCCAGATGCATTGGCAGACCACATTTCTCTCTGAAGACTGCACTCCCTTACTTGTTTGACGATAGCTTTTCTTTTGAACACCCCCTCTCTGCTTGTCCTTTTTCACAGCTATGGCCACAGCTGAGTCACACCTGGGCAGAGTCCTAGCACTCAGCCTTCACAAGAAACAAGAGGCCTGTTTCCTTGCCTATCTTCTCTCTCATGGGTCAGTGGGCACATTTAATGTTTTGCTTCCTTTTGGAGTGTTGTTTAAAGACAATACCCATCCTAGTTATTGGACATTAATTTTAATAGCAGGTAATGTCAGAGACTTCACTTAAGCCCCAGTTCAGGAACTACTATATTCCAGGCACTTCACTAGATGCTGGAGACGCTCAATGAAGAATCATGATGGGTTCTCAGGAAGCTCACAACATGGTGAGGATGGGAAAATGGTCCAGTTAGTGAGTGCTTGCCATGCAAGTATAAGGAACAGCACCCATATAAAATCCAGGCACGGCAACACACATCTGTAATCACAGTGCTATGGGAGGCAGAGACAGGTGAATCTCTGAGTTCACTAGTCAGCCAGTCACCAAATCCGTAAGTTCCAGGTTCAGTAGGACCCTGTTTAAATAAAGAAGGTGGCCTAAAAAGATGGAGAAAAGCAACTGAGAAAGACATCTGATGTTGACCTCTGACCTCCACATCCACAAACGTGTTACCTGTATGCGTATGTGCACATGTGAACATGTATACTCACATGTGTACACACACACACATTATGTATAAACGTAGCCAGAAGTTCTCTAAAGAAAGGTAAGCATGGCAATTAGTTACAGGTGTAGAAGAGAGTCTAGTTCCACTCAAAAAATACCAGAAAAAAAAAAAAAACCACTCTACAGTCCAAAGGGATCGTGATTGACCTGGACATAAAAGTTAGAAGCCTAACATCTAGGCTGGGGCATAGATGCAAGCATGGATGGGTTAATGTGAGTGCAGACGAGGGGCATACATAAGAGGCAAAGCCAGATCGTGAAGTAAAACCCTTTGTCCAAAGAAATTTGAAGTTTATCTTAAAGTAGAAAAGAGCTAGCCAAAGGGAAAAGCCCACAATTCTGACATAGCATGGTGAGCTGGTCAACATTTGTCAGCACGCTATAAACTGCAGTCAGCTGGGAAGAGAGGGCGGCCCTCCATCACTGCACTATGAATACACAAGTAGAATGTTTCTTGATCATTGATTAATGTGGGAGGATCCAGCTACTGGGGGCAGTACCATCCTTAGGCAGATATTCCTGGATGGTATAAGAAAGCAGACTGAGCAGGACATGAGGAACAGGTCAGTGGATATCTCTCCCCCATGGCTTCTGCTTCGGTTCCTGCCTTGAGTTCCTGTTCTGACTTCTCTTCACAATGGACTATAAATTGTAGAGTTACATTTCCTTTCCCAGTTGATTTTTGGCATGGTGTGTATCACAGCAACAGAAAGAAAACTAGAATGCATGGTACTGTGGCTGAAAAGGATCAAATCCCTGCACAAAAGAAGATTGAGTCCCTGTTAGCACTGTCTTACGTTGCTTCTTGACCTCAGTAACAGCATCACAGTATGCGGAGATTCTGAGCAGATTGGCTAAAACTTGATGCCAATTTGCGGAGAAACTCAGGGACAAGCACTGACTTTCAAGCACTGAAGGAGCTATGCTGACCTGGCATGGTGATGTGCGCCTATAATCCCAGCCTTAGGAGGGGCAGGCAGGAGAATCAGAAGATCAGGGTCAATTTTAGCTATGTAGCAAATCTTAAGCCAAACTGGGGAGCTCCATGAGACCCAAGGAAAAGCTGTAAGATCTTTTGTGCTTGTTCAGACCTGTCTTCTACAAGAGGTCAAAGAGTAGTGTCCACCCTAGAAGTTTCCTGGGACAAGATCATCTGCACAAGGTCATGGAATGAAGGTCCCATATGATGGAGAGCACTCTAACTGATAATTGTAGATGGGATGACGTGTAGGACAGATCAAATATAGGATACTGGGTATGATATGGGAAATATAGTTCAAGGATCACCATACCTGTTCCATGACAGTGTCATTGCACAGAATATCTCAGCATTTCTAAACTGAAGAAGCTGAAGTAAAAAGAACTAGATTCAGCGGCCTAAGCATGAACACTGGCAACGACATAAATCCAATCACCAGCCTTTGCTCCCTACCTCTTCTGTATGCCCAAGAGTTGTCATTAGACATTCTCCCTTTCAGAGCCTGCAATCACTGCGGTAAGGATGCTTTTAAATGGAAATTCACTACAGAAAGAAAAGAAAGAAAGCAATAACCGCAAGCCACTCTAATCACATCCTATTGTGACTGTAGCTGCAGCAGAGCTCAGGGGCCCCTGAGTGCTTAAGGCTTATCATAAGCCTGGCGATCACTCAGGCAGACAGCTAGACTCCCAACAGTCCCCCATTCGTCCTTCTTTTGTGTTACTCTATTAGTCTCCTTAGTTTTCCCTAAGAAATATTAGTTAACATTTACATAAATAAACAAGACAAATGTCAAATAAATAAAATAAAAAATAAATGTCGAATTAATTAACAGTAACAGAATTAGGGGTTCTGTGGTCCTTTCATCTGATTTCACAGCTCAGTAGCCTCCCTGCTCCCCAGCAACCTGTAATCTTTCCCCTTACATATGTATTTCATAATGCACTTTTCGGGGATTTAAAAGGAATTTAAAATTTTCAGTCAAGTCAAGGCACTTCAAGTTCCACCAGTAACTTCTCTAGCCAAGATGTTTCACAGGGACCTCAAAAGCAATTTCAAAATTACCAGCTCAGTCGCTCTGTCCAGGTATGGCTCAGCCTAAGAAGCTGTTTTGTTTCCTTGCTGTCTGCCATACACTCTTCTTCCCTTTTGTTTGCATGTGTGTGGAGTGGGTGTGTACTTGCGGCTAGAGGTCAACGCTGGCTGTCCTCCTGTGTAGCTCTTCACTATACTTGTTGAGATAGTTCCTCATTGAACTCAGAGCTCGATTCAGCTCCAATAATTGACCAGTGAGCCCTCAGAACTCTCTGGTCTCCATTTTCCAGCTTTTGAACCAGAGGTGTGTGTACGGCTATGCCAACTTTTTTACGTAAGTGCTGGATAATGGAAAATAAGTCCTCACTTTACTAATTGAATCATTCCCCCAGCCCGTGAAAACACTCTCAGGCTATCTCACACCCTGATACTCCTGTGGAGCCAAAGTTTCTGAATTATGGTCAGGAGACAGATCCGGGATGTTATGTGCTGATTGCAGGTCTAGTGAAGCAGGTATAGTTCTGAAAGCACTCACGGATATATCTCTTTCGAGACAGGGTCTATATAGCCCTGGGTGTCCTAGAACTCTCTATGTAGAACAAGAATTGTCTCAAACTAACAGAGATCCACCTGTCTCCCTCACAAATGCTGCGATCAAAAGCATGTTCTATCAAGCCCGATGCCATGCAAGAGGATTTTTTAAGCAACATTGAAAACTATCTAACGGGTAGTCTCTAAGTATCTTTCTCTGAATATTTTCAAAATGAAAATACTCTCTTGGAGAAAACAGAAGCAAACATTATTCTATTCCATATCTTCTGACTTTAGGTGGCTCTGTATTAATTTTAAATGATTATAGAAACATCATTCTCTTTCATTTATTGAATAAGCACCTCACCACCACAAGAGCCAATGATGCTCCATCCTTGAGCATTGTTAAACAATAACACAGAAATGTGGGCTGCTGATAGAGAAAACTTTCCCCATGAGTCATTAGTCTGCCTCAGCCAACTAGCTCACAATCTCATGGTTCCAGCTAAGTAGCCCGAAGCCCTTCCCACTCAGTTCTGCTTCCTTGGTGGCCTCTGCCCCTAACTTATGCTTAGGAACTGAAATTGGATGTTTTTAAACTTCTGTAGGATAATAGTGGTGCTAACAAACACACCCTGTGCCAACTGTAATAGAAACAGGCAGCTGAGTCCCAGGGTGTGCTACAAAAAAACCCCTCCGGTGTCAGTCCCTTTTCACTGTTGATCCCGTGGTGTCCCAAAGGAGCCAGTATGTACAAACAAGACCGGAAGAAGAAAGAGCCTATCACTAGCAGGGCTCCTCCTTCAAAGACTCTCAGTTCACCATGATGATTGGATGTTACGAGGACTCTGTTCCTAAATGTGGTTGTCCAACATGACCCCCTGCAGAGATGAATTTTGTTTTGAGAGGCAGTACCATGTCTTACCTCAGACTTACTTACTCCCAGAGGTGGGGTTCTGAACCCCTTTGCTAAAGAGAACAACTCAGAAGCCAATGCTGTGTTCTCTTTTCCCTAGCACCATGGGGAAGGTAGCTGTTAAAAGTTATTGTCAAAAGCTAAATGATATGAATTTAGGATTAAGTAAATCATATAAAAATAAATACTCAAAGTTTGCATTTTAATCATTTTATATTACCTGTGTTCTTGAGCAGTTTTACATCCACTGGACCTTTGTTTGCATGCTAATACTAATTTATTTCTCCAGATATTTATAGTATAGAAAAGAGCCAATGGAGGGAACACACCAGTGCTCTGGACTTGCGAAAATGGTGATGCAGCTAAATGCTGAAGCTTAACCTTGAAAATGTTGATTTGAGGAAATTTTCTTCACTGTCGAATTCAGAAAAGTACTCTCTTCATTGATAAGGAGAATTCCATCAGTCTTTCCTGCTTCCTATGAGGGCACTGACTGGTTGACATCTCTGTCAAGAAGCCAAACACCAGCAGATATGCCTGCCAGGAGCTGTGGTCACTCAGCAGGCAGAACCCTAGTTGGGCTGAGTTGTGAAGATGAGTTCTATGAAACCAGGGAAGCATCCTGTGAGGATGACCAACGAAAAATGTCCAGTAAAGAGAATTGCTCACGCTGCTGTTTGTAAATTCTATTGTCAGAATCTTTCTTCCCTAGAGAATTGCTTGCTACACACTTGGCACCAGACCACTAAGCCAAGAAGCAAAATGAGTCTCTGGCTGCCTCTAGTCTCTAGATCCACACCTCAACTCTCCACCAAGAAAAACACAAAACGTTACATCAAAAAGCTAAGTTTTCCTTATGACTCAAAGTAGACAACTTAATCTGCTAATCCGGCCCTCCTCAGTGAGGCTGTCTGTCAAGCAGGAATGCCTTTGGGTTGATATGACCACACCCCCATGTGGAAAAATGAGTAGTTAATCCTAAAAGATGGCAGTCTTGGTATCATAGTCTAACGAATATCCTCCCCTGGAGGCACTCCCACTTGTGAGTGGAACCATTCCCTGGGCTGAGCATCCAGCACTCTCCCCATTACAGACACAATGTGAACAGCTGCTCCCTGCTCCTTTCTCACCATAACCTTAAAACCAAGAGCCAAATAAAGCTTCCAGTCCTCGGGTGCTTTTGACGGCAATGAGGAGAGTAGCTGCTTCGGAAAGTTGATGCTGGCTGCCTGAGGACTCTCGAGTAGAGGACTCCACAAAGGAAACAAAGGGGTTTGAATGTCCCTGTCAAATCTTCAACTTGTTTCTGGTTCAGGAATGTGAACTCTCCATCTTCCAATGAGTGGACTGCAGGTGAAAATCACTTTTTCTAACATATTATGTTTTTATTTAAAAATATTTGAAGTCGTATGTACATGTATAAGTATGTTCACATGAGTATAGGTGGCCTTTGGGTCCAGAACAGAGCATCAGATCCCACCTGAGCTGGAGTCACACACAGGTGGTTGTGAGCTGCCCAGTGTGGGTGCTAGGAACTGAATTCAGGCCTTCCCAAAGTAGTATTCATTCTTCCCCATTGAGCATTTATTTAAATACTCACATTTATCTAAATGCTCACATTTACTTAAAAATCTACACTGCTTGGGTGATGTGGGAAGTCCTTCTGTATGTGTTGAATTTATTGATTAATGAATAAAGAAGCTGCATAGGCCTATGATGGGCACAACAGAGCTAGGCAGGAAAACTAAACTGAATGCTGGGAGAAAGAGGGCAGAGTCAGTGGGACACCATGTAACCACTGTAGAAGACAGAACCTTGCTGGAACCTTGCCAGTAAACATTAAGCCTCGTGGTAAAATATAACATTATGGAAATGGGTTAATTTACAATATAAGAGTTAGCCAGAAATATGCTTAAGCTATTGGTCAAACAGCATTACAATTAATATAGTTTCTGTGTGGTTATTTCGAGTCTGATCGGGCAGGAATGAACAAGCAGCCTCTGCCAACACTTGAGATTTGAAGAGATTTTTGTAAAGGTAAAATAGAATACAACCAGGCAAAGAAGTAGAGAAACTTTAAAAATCCTATTACTTATTTGATAACTTCAGGCAAATGCCAATAACCAACAATAACCATAAAAGAGTTTCCTGCAGAATGCAAGCAAATTTTGCTTTTGAATAGCCAGTGCTGCCTCTAATCAATTGTTGACCGACCATGTTACGCTTAGTCCTTCCTTCCCTATGTGACTATACAATTGTTAATATGTTCACAGTAACAGAAAAATTGCATGTTCAATATTTTTCATGAGCATTTATCCATTTTGTGCATCTCATTTTCCTTCCTCCTTTCTATATAAACTCTGGGAAGAATTGCTCCAACAGAACAGAAGTCCCCAGTCCTTAGAAAAGAAGTGTTTGTTGAAGATCAGCCTGACAACTCAAGGGGTCCTGGGTTGGGGGAGTCAGAGCAATCTACATAGCCTGGAACAGTGCAAAGAATGAAACTTGCATTTACACTTTGTGCTTATGCAAAAATCTATGAAGAAATTTTCAAAACAATTTGAGAAAAACGGAGATATATTTTGATTGATGAAGGTCTGATATTTGCATTAAAGTGTATAATTTCAACCACCAAGATAATTATTGTATTATTATTATTATTATTATTATTATTATTATTATTGACACAGGGTCTTACTGTGTTGCCCCGGCTGGCCTAGAACTCACTATGTAGATCAGGTTGGTCTCAAATTTATAGAGATATACCTACCTCTGTCTCCAAAGTGCTAAGATTGAAGGTGTACACATAACACTTGACTTTTAAATGTTGTATTTCTTTTTCTGGAACATGCTTTTCCTGAGCAAAACCAAAAGCCTTTTTGGTCACTGTCCAGCAATTTATCTCCTAAATAAAAAGAGATGGTACTTTCCTGTTTGACCCTAAACTTACTTATTTTTATTTTTTGTATATTGGTGTTTTGCCCAATGTTTGTCTGTGTGAGGGAGTCAGATTTCCTGGAACTGGAGTTACAGACAGGTCTGAGCTGCCATGTGGGTCCTGGGAATTGAACTTGGGTCCTTTGCAAGAACAATCGGTGCTCTTAAGCACTGGGTCATATCTCCAGCCCCAATCCTAAACTTTTTTTTAAAAAAAGAATGCTTTGTCTGTATGCATACATGCATGTATGTATGTATGCATGTATTACATGCTACACATATGTACCTTAAATGCCAGAGAGGAAATCAGGTTCCCTGGAACTGGTATTATAGATGGTTAGAGCCATCATGTGAGTGCAGGGAACCAAGTCTGTATCCTCTGTAGGATAAGAAAGAACTTGTCCTACTGAGCTATCTCTCCAGGACCCTTGGCAACTATTAACCCATACCAGCCATCTCCCTTTTAGTTATGAGAATGTTAAAGAAACACATCGTCCATGAATATAGAATCCACAGATTGCCATAGGAGATGCTATTGGAAAATTCAACATGCTGTTTCCACCTTATCAAGAGAGAAGCATTACCCTGTTCATAAAAAGTCTTGTTCACATGCTAATCGAAACCCCAGGATTTTCTAACAATTCTATGCTTTAGAAAGAAGAACCTGCTATGAGACTCTAGGGCCAAGCTATGGGCTCAAATCCTGACAATGTAAGCCATGTCATCTTGAACAAGTTATTCTCCTTTTGTGACATGCTGGTAATAGGTAATGCCTATGTTACTGATTGTGGTGGGGTCAATGGGTCAATAGTATATATATATATATATATATATATATATATATATATATATATTTCACAGCAATGCTGTGAGCTCAGTAAGTCAGTGACTAGTACTAAACTCATGCATTTTAAAGTTAGTACAGAACAGAGTGAAAAGATCTGTTTCTACTTAAGGAAAACTAAGCAACTAGAAAGCTCGAAAATCTATATTGATTTAACTGTTTAGAAGACAAGAAAGTCCTGTAATCCCCCAAATAGTACTTAAAAAATTAACAGTTATGAGTTTTCCTGCATTTCAGCTGTTAGAAAACCATCCAAGGGGCTGGAGAGATGGCTCAGCGGTTAAGAGCATTGCCTGCTCTTCCAAAGGTCCTGAGTTCAATTCCCAGCAACCACATGGTGGCTCACAACCATCTGTAATGAGGTCTGGTGCCCTCTCCTGGCCTGCAGGCATACACACAGACAGAACATTGTATACATAATAAATAAATAAATAAATATTTTGGAAAAAAAAAAGAAAGAAACCATCCAACTCAACCTTTCCTGACATTGTGATGACTCACTTGGGGAACAAAAAAAGTAGTACCCAAAAGCCCACAATACTGAGTTTCCATTTTGCCCAGTTCATAGGCTCATGAATCTGCGGCCTACAGTAACAATGACGTAGGCTATCTCTGAAAAAAATGGGTAAAACTGCAATATTTAAAAAAACGACAGCTTGCTCTCAGAAACAGAAACATCTGTGCAATTTAAGATTTTTTTCTCATTCTTCTGAAGTTACAGCAAACCATGAATACTTGGAATACATCATGATATTTAGATTAGGATTTAATAAGACAAAATATATTCTTATTATCTTTTAAACAATGATTTGGTGTCGTGATGAAACACCTGTGTTCAGCATACTGAACTTAGTGATACAGTCCAATCACTTCGCAAGCTGTAACTACATAACTTGAGTCAAGTGCGTAAGCTAGGCTCCCACACTGCAAAAGCTCATTCCAACCTGATTCCAATACAATATTTACATTAAAGATAGTAAAGACTAAAATTAAAACTTGAGAGCCTGTGGCCCAGTGGGCAATCAGCACCAAGCCCAAAGACCCAAGTTCCAACCCTGGGACCTATATGGTGGGAGCAGGACTGACTCCCCAAAGATGCCTATTTACCCCCATACAAGGGCTATGACTTGCATGTACCCATCCCCCCAATGAGTAAATAAATGCAAAAACAAACAAACAACCCAAAACCTTAATTTTTATTTGCTTAGACAAATTTGCTCTGAGATGAAAACGCAATAGTTACAACCGCCTGAAAACAAATGTCAACTGGGTGTCACTGTAATCCCAGCACCCGGAGGCCACCCTGGACCACTTAGTGAGTCAGTCTCAAAAAGAATAAGAAGTTATCAGATTGACCCTTGAAACTAAAACAATAGGAATAGAGATTCCTAAAATATATATTTGCATATACAAGATACCCCCAAATGATTTAGAGGCTGGAGAAAAGGTAGGGGTGTGGACAAGTAAAAATATATTTCAATTAAACAAAGAATGAGTGTTTATTCCTAAATGAAACGCCCTTTCTTTGAGCCACTGATCTGGCCAAGAACATTTTCATTGTGACTGCCAAGACATAAAACATTTTGACCCTGGAATTTAAGTTATTGGAAAGGTACTAAGACAAACTCTTGGAAAACAAACTGGTTTACTTGATTACTAAAACTAGAGAAACAAGAAAAAAGGAAGGGGTGAGGGATATTGAAACCAGTAACTTAAAAATCTGTCTCAAATGTCACTTCCTCTATAAAATCTTCTCAGTTGCACACATGCTCTGATTATAGAACTTGTTAAATTATCTCCAGGAGCATAAATACCACTTACTGTTTAAGCTGACTGCAGGGACGGGCTGCTAGCCAGGCACAGAGATATTCACAGGAGCTGGGTGAAGAATGGCCCTCAGCATTCACATTTTACTTATCATTTGACAAATGTCAGGTTGTATTGTTTTGAAATAAATGACATTATTTTTTTATCCTCAATAATAGGTTGCCTTATTCTCTTCCTATTGCTATAGTAAAACACTCTGACCAAAACAGTTAAAGGGAGAAAAGTGTTATTTTTGCCCACGATCCCAGGTTTTAGTCCATTATAGCAAGAAGGTCATATATGAGGGAACTTTGAAGAGCTAGTCAGATGATGTGTCGTCAGCACCCTAATGCTGTGAAGAGACACCATGACCGTGGCAACTCTTATAAAGAAAACATTTAATTCGGGTGGCTCCCTTACAGTTTCAGAGGTTCAGTAAATTATCATCATGATGGGGACCATGGCAGTATGGAGGCAGACATGGTGCTGGAGCTGAGAGTGCTACATCTTGACCAGAATGCAGCAGGAAGTTGACTGAGACACTGGATGGTATCCTGAGCATAGGAAACCTCAAAGGTCACCCCCATGCTGATACATTTCCTCCAACAAGGTCATACCCATTCCAACAAGGCTGCATCTCCTAATAGTGCTACTACCTATGAGAATTTGGGGGGGGGGGCAATTACATTCAAACTATCACAGACACCATGATCAAGGCAATCCTTATGAAAGAAAGCATTGAACTAGGGATAGTAGCTGGAGCAGTAGCTGAGATCTACAACCTGATCTGTAGGCAGAGCCCCCCTGTAGGCAGGGTTGGGGAGGGAAAGAGGGAGGGAGACAGAGAGGAAGAGAGAGAGAGAAAGAGAGAGAGAGAGAGAGAGAGAGAGAGAGAGAGAGAGAGAGAGAGAGAGAGAGAGAGAGGAGAGAGAGAGAGACTGGGGCTGGGTTGAGTTTTTGAAACCTTAAAGTCTACTCCCAGTGACACACTTGTCCCAACAAGGTCATGCCTCCTAATTCTTCCAACTATAGCAAAATGTCCCATACCCTAATGAACAAGTATTCAAATTTAAGAGCCTACGGGGGCAATTCTTACTTAAACCACCACAGTCAAGAGCAAGCAAAGAACAAGGAACTAATGCATGCTAGTGGTCAGCCTGCCTTTTTTATTCTGTTGAGCACCCAGCTCATGAAGGGTTGTAGCCCACATTTAGAATAGGTCTTCCCACCTCAAAAAAATCAACTATAAAAGTCCCTCAAAGATGTGCCTACAGGCCAACAAAATCTGGACAATTCCTCATTGAGATCCCTCCCCAGGTGATTCTAGATGGTCTCAAGTTGAGAATGAAAATGAACCATGATAGATTTATAATCATCTTACCATTGTATCCTTTTCTAAATTAATGACATTTTACTTTTTTTTTCTCTTTTGTGCCAGATACTATATCAGTGTCACTCACCCTCAAATTTACTCTTAAATTCTGCCTGCTTTATAATTCCATAGTGTATTTTATGTCATTTTTCCTTTACAATAAACATGAAGCTAAATTTCTTCAGCGGAAGACATCAGAAGGATGACTGCAGGATCCAGCTGCTGATGGCTTACTAATAGAGAAAGTGATACTGGTTCTGCAGTGTCCAAAATGGCAGCCATTGGTTGGCCTGATAATCACCAACTTATGTTTTGCCCAGTACATGCACCACGTGCCCCAGGCCTCCTGCCCTCAATGTGTCTTTAGTGGCTATCCACATATCGGGTCTGGGTAAGCTAATGAACTTTGTCACCAGCTATTAACCTCTGACTGACTGGAGGCCCATGGACAGTTATTCATGTGGAAGATGGGAGCAACTGGAATTGAAACTAAGGTAACTATTTGGGGTTCTAAACATGGACCAGATTCAAAACTAAGATGTTCTTATTGAATTTATTTTTAAATTATTTTTTTAATATAAAACAGGATGGTACTATAGAGCCCAGGTTGCCCTTCAAGTCATGACCATCTTAATGCCACTTCCCAAGTGCTGTGTACGATTACACCTGGCCGAGCTATTCTTTTTACTATCATCTTGTTTCTCATATGGTTTCTAATGCATATACTTCAGTGATATTCTTGCATCTCCATCCTTAGTAACTGGGACTGCAGGCAAATGCTGCTGCACCTGGCTCATCTATATCATATTTTTATCCCTAGAGGTACTAAGCCCTTAAAAAATTTTGTGTGGGGGATAACTTTTTTTAAAAAATTTATTCTACTTACATTATATCCTGATCACTTCACCTCCTCTATTCCTCCCACTCTCCCTCTTCCCCAGATCCACTCCTCCATTTCAAGAAAAAGTAGGTCTACCATAGATATCAACCAAACATAGCATTATGGTGTAGGAAGTCCTTCTGTCTATGTGTTGCTTTTATTGGTTAATGGAATAAAGGAACTGCTTTGGCCTGTGACAGGGTTGAATAAAGCTAGGCAGAGAAAACTAAACTAAATGCTGGGAGAAATAAGGCAGTCAGGAGAAGCCATGTAGCAGCCAGAGACAGGTGCCAGGTAGAACCTTGCTGGTAAGACACAGCCATGTAGTGATACACAGATTAATAGAAATGGGTTAAATTAAGGTGTAAGAGCTAGCCAATAAGAAGCTAGAGCTAATAGGCCAAACAGTGATTTAATTAATACAGTTCTGTGTGGTTATTTCAGGGCTGAGCAGCCGGGAACAAACAAGCAGCCTCTTACAACAGATTGGTGCTCCAACATGGTTGACTATATCCACATAAAACCTGACAAAGCTTAAAAATAATTCTATACACAAAAGAACAGAGTTAAGCATGGCTTAACACTGTGGCTCCTTTATGAGGTTTTTCTGATTCAGCGGTAGCCAAAAAAAAACCAAACAAACAAACAAACAAAAACAAACAAAATATGTGCAGCTTCGAAACAGTAGCTGCCTGGGCCATGTAGCCAGTGAGAACTCTGGCTCTTTCTGAAGGCAGAGCATTTAAATAGGGTTTGTGAGCAGCATTTTACAAACTGCTTAATGGCGTGACACAGATCCACTGTATGCCTGGAACTGGGGCTCGCAGAGGGGGTGAACAGACCCCCACCATGATGAACTGGGAAGAGTAAAAAGACAAAGTAGCCTTAATTACTGCTTAGCATTTTAAGAAGTGCTCCTGGACAGAAAAGGATTTCAGATACACAATAGGACAGATTCAGACATAAAAGACCTCTAAACAAGACACAGTATGTTTAAAAAATGTACATAGGCTTGGGAAAGAGAAGAAAAAGAGTATAGAAAGTAATAAAAAAGTAAATGTTTTGTTTTTTTTTTTTTAATTTTTAAATTTTTATTGTGTTTATCACTATCAAAACACCCCAACCCAGAATAAAGTACAAAACAGTAGTGGCTGTCCCCTGGAATGGGTAGGTTGTGGTCATGGCTCACTGCCTGTGGGGGTCACGTGTAAATGTTGCTCTGAATCTCATTTGTTGTCATCAATTTCTTCAGTATTTCTGTGCTTTCAGGAATGTTCTTCACCAAATGGCCAAAAGATACTTAAGGTCATGCTCAACCTCCTTAGCGATCAGAGAAATGCAAATCAAAACAACTTTGAGATATCATCTTACACCTGTCAGAATGGCTAAAATCAAAAACACCAAGGATAGCCTTTGCTGGAGAGGTTGTGGAGAAAGGGGTACCCTCATCCATTGCTGGTGGGACTGCAAACTTGTGCAACCACTTTGGAAATCAGTGTGGCGGTTTCTCAGAAAAATTGGGATCAACCTACCCCTGGACCCAGCAATACCACTCTTGGGAATATACCCAAGAGATGCCCTATCATATGACAAAAGCATTTGTCCAACTATGTTCATAGCAGCATTATTTGTAATAGCCAGAACCTGGAAGCAACCTAGATGCCCTTCAATGGAAGAATGGATGAAGAAAGTGTGGAATATATACACATTAGAGTACTACTCTGCGGTAAAAAACAATGACTTCTCGAATTTTGCATGCAAATTGATGGAAATAGAAAATACGATCCTGAGTGAGGTAACCCAGACCCAAAAAGAAGAACATGGGATGTACTTACTCATAATTGGTTTCTAGCCATGGATAGGGGCCACTGAGTCTATAATTTGTGATCCTAAAGAAGCTAAACAAGAGGGTAAACCCAAGGAAAAACATATAGATATCCTCCCAGCTATGGGAAATAGACATGATTGATGGGCAAAAAATTGGAATCTTGGGGGTGGGGTGGGATGGGGATGAGGGGTGATGGGGAGAGAAAAGTGCGAAGGAGAAGATGAGGGGAACTGGGGGAATCGGGGAGATTGGGGATAAAGGAAGGTTGGATAGGGGAGCAGGGAAACTCATACCTTAGGTAAGGGAGCCACCTAAGGGTTGGCAAGAGACTTAAACTTGGAATGGCTACCAGATGCCCAGGGCAATGTCCCCAGTTAGTTCATTGGGGCACCTGAGGATAGGGAACCTGAAATGAACCTATCCTATAATCATACTGATAAATGTTTTTTTTAAAAAATTAAAGTCTTTAAAGAGACAGTACAGACAGTCATAAATTAAAGGAGTAAAGACAATAAAATAAATATTAAACTTGTAGAAAAAGTAATAGAGTAAGAAAAATAAGTCACGTAAAGATGGAAAATACACAGAGAGTCTGGATCATGTATATTATTGTGATTTCTTTGAACTTTTTGACTGTAAATGAGCTAAGTACAGAGAGGCATTTCATTGTACAGGCTGCTAAGCTAAACCAACATATACATATATATGATTTTTTGACTTCAAAATATGGGTCTAAGGATATGCTGCTTTGAAAAAGAGGTTCTGCTTTTCTTTCCACAGAAGATGAGAACCTGTGGATTAATTCCAGACTAATGGTGTCTAACGGACCAAGACCCCCCAAAAAGTCACTGTGAGCACTCCCAAAAAGTTACTTCACCCAACAAAAAGTAGGAAGCATGCCCTATGCCCAAATTACATAAATGATTGTTTATAAATGTTCGTTTACATTTAAAGGGAGATATGCTATAAAGATTTGCATTGGTATGGATCTTGGTTTATTGATATAAATCTAAAGTCAATTTTGTTATCTGTATATTTCTATTCTTGATTAAGGTATTGCATTTATGCAGCCCATTTAAAAAATGTAATATATAATTAAAAAATATAGGTTAATAGAGTCATCTATAATAGTCAAGTTTTTAGTCATATTAGTTAGGTTTTCTAGATATATAGAGATATATTTCAGTTAGATAGGTATTCTTTAAATCTTTCAGAGACCTTCAGAATATGGCATTTAAAAAGTTTTAAGACTTTAAAACTTTTCATGACAATGAGACATATTTGCTCCTGGCAGCACCAATCTACTTCAAGAGGATAATGGACATCAAAGAGGCTCCTCATTGAGTTTATTAGTCACTTGGGCAAGAAACTGTTCTTGGCTGGACTGCTTGATATTATGCTGTATGAGCTGGACATGCAGGACCAACAGTGATATATATGCTGAACTTGCTTAAAGGTGAGATGGTCCTTCAGGGTTCCTGCTACATGAAAGAGTATGCCAGACATTCTGCAGGATACAGAAGAAAGTGACTGACAAACTGCCAATATAGGTGGAACTGTCTTTGAAATTTCCGGCTTCACGGAAAACTCTGCTAGATACTATGGGCCAGTAGGCTGAAGATGGGTGACCACAACATAGAAGAACTTTGGGTGACTGTCCAGGCAGTGAGATGTCGCTGTCAATTCTAGAGTTTTGGAAATTGCTTACAGTGCACTTTCTGTTAACTTAGGTAATATTATATCCTTCTGCAGTCCTTAATGGAGTTGAAGAATAGATAGTAATAGTTTTCCTTAGTTATGATAAAAGATAAAGTAGACATAAATATTGTAACTATAATTCTTGCTAGATAACTGTTTTGCTATATGTAATTTTACTATGTTAAAGTTAAAACTTTCCTTTTTATTAAACAGAAAAGAGGAGGTGATGAGGGATTCTCCACTGTATGCTGTGAATACCATTGGTTGATAAAGAATCTATGTTGGACCTGGCAAGGCAGAATAGAGGTAGGCAGGGAAAACTAAACTGAATGCTGGGAGAAAGAAGGCTGAATCACAGGGAAGCCATGTAGCCCCACCAGAGACAGATGCTGGACAGAACCTTGACAGTAAGCCGCAGCCATGTGGCGATACACAGATTAATAGAAATGGGTTAAATTAAGATGTAAGAGCTAGCCAATAAGAAACTAGAGCTAATAGGCCAAGCAATGATTTAATTAATACAGTTTCTATGTGGTTATTTCAGGGCTGAAGCAGCCTTCTACAACAGCATAACAAGATGAAATAAGATGAGGCACAAACCCTCATATGAAAGCTAGATGAAGTAACCCAATAGGAGGAAAAGGATACCAAGAACCTGAAAAAGATCCATAGATATCCCA
This sequence comes from Chionomys nivalis, assembly GCF_950005125.1. Lineage (NCBI taxonomy): Eukaryota > Metazoa > Chordata > Mammalia > Rodentia > Cricetidae > Chionomys > Chionomys nivalis. The sequence goes on along the minus strand of NC_080094.1, from coordinate 71,529,786 downwards.
GCTCCCACTGTTAGGGGTCCCACAAGAACACCAAGTCACACAATAACATGCATGCAGAGGACCTAGTCAGACCCATATAGGCTTCCTGATTGCCACTTCTTTCTCTGTGAACCCATGTTCTCCTAGTGTCCTTAACCCTCCTTGTTTCTATAATCCTTCCTCTCCCTCTTCTGTATGGTTCTTCAAGCTCTGCTTCATGTTTGTCTGTGGGTCTCTGCATCTGTGGATTGTAACATGATTATCTTTTACTTAACAGCTAATATCCACTTATGAGTATACACTATGAGTATATTTCTGGGTCTGGGTTACCTCACTTTCTAGTGAGTTTGCCTTTTTTTTTCAGAGCTGAGTAATATTTCATTGTGTAAATTATCCATTCCTTGTTTGACAGACATCTAGGTTGTTTCCAGCTTCTGGCTACTACACATAAAGCTGCTATAAACACAGTTGAGCAAGTGACCTCGTGGTACGATAGAGCATCCTTTGGGCATATGTCCAAGAGTTGAAGCCCTTTAAAATTTTTAAGATTTGGTTTTTTCTAAGGTTTTCATTGGGAGTTATATATAAGTCATGACACTTAACACAATATTGCATAAATGTATTTTTAACGAAAACAAAACAAAAATATCCCTCAGTACGTCTTGTGCAATCTTACCAAGACACAGAACTATAAAGAGAACATGAACTAAGAGCAGTGATAAGGAAGCACACGAAGTGACCACTGAAGAGCTGCGGTGTAACCAGCTCAGCAGAGTCAGAACTCAGGAGGCATGGTACACTTTAAGCTCGTCCCACACAGACACGGGCTCCATCTGAGGCGCAACTCGTCCAAGATCAGTTCATATAACCTCCAGTCTGCAGAGATTATGAAGGAGGCCTGCTGGAAAGGAAGGAGTAGGCTTTCCCACACAGAGCTGACGAGATGACAGAAGATAAGCAGCTGCCACACAAGCGAGTTTTCCTGCCCTCCACAGATAAGAATTATTAAGGCACACAATAAGTTTACTGCCAAGGCTACCAATTTCAGGCCAGTCTGAGCCTAGCCTTAAAATACTCCTGATGCAAGCATGCAAACTTGAATGCGTACTTAGAAAAGGACAGTCCCACAGAGCCGAAGCCACAGTGTTAGGAAGGGTGACTGTCAAGCTCCATCTTATAGCTTCTTGGTAAAACAGCATGCTCTGCTAAGTGGACAGAGCCATGGAGAGCCATGGAGAGAAAGTTTAAGTGAAGTGTGGGCCAAATGTTTGTGGCACACACCTTTAATCCCAGAACCTGGGAGGCAGAAGCAAGTAGATCTCTATGAGTCCAAGGCCAGCCTGGTCTATAAAGTGAGTTCCAGGACAGCCTGAGCTATTTAGTAAGACCCTGTAAAAAGTTTAAGGGTAACATACAAATAAGAACTCCTTATATTTATAGTTTATACTTTTTAAAGGCCATAACTAACATAACATTTGGCTACAACAGTCAAGACCTACCTGTCTGTGATAGGAGCAAAGGAAGATATCATAAAGAAAAAATTTAAAGCATTGAAATGTGAAAATCTTGACTTATTGAGCTAATATTTTCAGAAGCCTACCTTTCCCTTAAATTCATGTCCTCTGTGGTATAGTTTAAATCAAGGAACTTTTGAGAACATTCGCTAGGACTCTTCTGAAAATCAAAGAAATGACTTTAAAAATGTGAAGATGATCAAAGAAACAAACTAATAGAAGTTAGTATCCTTCCAAAGTTCATCACACATGCCCTTTGTACATTTCAGTTACGGGTGCTTAAGAGATGGCTCAGTGGTTAAGAGCACTAGCTGCTCTTACAAAGGACCCAGGCCAGTTCCCAGCACTGACGTGGCAGCTCACAATTCCTGTAACTTCAGTCCCAGGTGATCAGATAGCCTTTTCTGGCCTCTGTGGGCCCCAGACATTCACATGGCACACGCAGATGCCTGCAGGCAAGTGGGTTCATTGTTCTATAACCAACTAGATAAAACCACTCTGTTCAAATCGTCATTCCAAAACCAATGCAGATACCAGAAAAATAGGTAATCAGATAGAATTATTCAAGATAACTTTATTAAGACTAGTCTTGTTCCCCGGGAGCAGGCCCAAGCTAGCAAGCTCCCAAGGACAGGGCCCAGCCCAGTTCTTCCACGGGATTAGGCTTAAGTCAGTATCATCTGCAGGAACAGACCCAAGCCATCCGTCTCTATGGCAACAGGCCCGAGCTAGCAATATCCACAGGACCCGGCCTGAGCCAGGGACCTCTGAGGGACAAGCCTGAACCAGGGACCTCCGCGGGACCTGGCCCAAGTCACTGATATCCGCAAGTGCAGGCCAGAGTCAGCTACCTCCTTGGGAGCTGGCCCAAGCAAGCAATCTCCATGGGAGCAGGTGTGGAAGACCTCTGGGATGGCAGAGTGACCTCCAGGTGCACTGAGCGACATCCAAGGTGACTGGGACTATGGCCCCAACTCCGCCATGAGGAACAACCATCCAGTCTTAGATCCATTGGCACCTGGAAGAGTGATCACCAAAGACATGGCCCCAACTATACCAATCAGATGAAAAGATGGGTAGACAAGATAAGAATACACTCAACACCACAAAGAACAACATGGTACCATCAAAAACTATGACAGCAAGACTGGAACAGTCCAATATAGATGAAGCAGAAAAAAATGACCTAAAAAATAACTTTAGGAGAATGTTTGAGGTCCTTAGAGAAGAAATGAAAAATTAGGAAACAACCTGCCTCAAGATCCAGCAATACTGCTGTTGGGTTTACAACCAAAGGATGCTCAATCATACCACAAGGACATATGTTCAACTGTGTTCATAGCAGCATTATTTGTAATAGCCAGAACCTGGAAACAACCTAAATGCCCCTTGACCAAAGAATGGATAAAGAAAATGTGATACATTTATTTATACAATGGAGTACTACACAGTAAAAAATCTTGAAATTTGTAAGCAAATGGATGCATCTAGAAAACATCACATTGAGTGAGGTAACCTAGACCCTGAATGACAAATACAATATATACTCACTCATAAGTGGCTTTTAGACATAAAGAAAAACAAGCCTACAATTCACAACCCCAGAGAACCTAGACAACAAAGAGGACCCTGAGAGAGACATACATGGATCTAATGTACATGAGAGGTAGAAAAAAGGCAAGATCTCCTGAGTAAATTGGGAGCGAGGGGCTCATGAGAGAGGGTAGAAAGGGAGGGGGGAGACAGGGAGGGGAGCAGAGAAAAATATATAGTTCAATAAAAAAAAATAAAAAATTAGCTACGCAAAAAAAAAAAAAGATCTTGATGAAGAAACCCACAGAAACAGCTGACCTGAGCTAGTAGGAGCTCACTGACTCTAGAATGACAGTGGGGAAGCCTGCATAGGACAGAGCTAGGCCATCTAAATGTGGGTGACAGTTGTGTGGTTTGGGCATTCTGTGGAGCCACTGGCAATGGGAACAGGATTTATCCCCGTCTATGAGCTGGCTTTTTGGAGCCCGTTCCCTATGGAGGGATACCTTGCTCAGCCTCAATACAGGGGGGATGGCTTGGTCCTGCCTCAACTTGATATGCCAGACTTTGTTAACTACCCATGGGAAGTCCTACCCTTTCCGAGGAGTGGATGGGGGGATGTGGGGAGAGCAGAAAGAAGGAAGGAGAGAGAACTGAGGTTGGTATGTAAAATGAAAAAAACCTTATAAATAAAACAATAAAACCCCCACACGCAGAGTGAGGCACCAGAAAAAAACAAACTACCTTTTTTTACAAGCTCACATGCATCCTGAGACACACCACTTGCTATACTGCTTGTCAGCATCACTTCTTTTCATAGGAAAATGGTGACCCGGCAGGAACTGTGTCTTGGAAGGGGGATTGCACTCTGCTTGTGGCACTGTCATGGAAAGGCACACTTACCTTGTGTTCATAATACACACAGAGGCCTGACATGGCACACACGCTTCCTTCTCCCTCTTTAAAACCCCCGAGGGAAAGTCGATCCGGATTCACTCAGGCTTCAGTTAGCACAAGCCCTGCAGCTGTTTCCTGTTGCCCAGCATCCGCTGCTGTAACCTACTTGGCATCACAGCCAGGCCCATCTTAAAGTCATTCGGTATCGCTATAAGGACTGCAAGACTACATCTTACATCTAATGAGTGCAAATCAATTGCTTTAATTAAGCTAAATCCTCAACTAGATGTGAGTGGGGGTAATCCTCCTGTCGATAGTAAAATTAGTGAAATTATGGGTAGGGCTATTGGTATTTTGGTACTCCTTTCTTCAGAGATCTCGTGTTTCCCATTCATAGCCCTGGTTAAAGGGGTATTTTTTCCTTATCTGTATCAAATAGTTCATTCGTTTCTTTGCGTTGCAGAGGGAGCCCAAGCCCATTAGGATGCAGCCTATCATGAGAACAGAATTTGAAAGCGAAGATCGGAAGCCAGATGACTTCTCCCCTAACGAACGATGATATATTAACTCACAGCACCACCTACCTTTCAGAAAAGGGGAGAAAATTAGGTTTATTTTCCAGATAAGCCCATATGGTTTGCTTAAACAATTACTGGTAAAGTTAGGTTGAAAGAGGAAAAAAAAGTAGAAAGTAAAAATAAACAAACAAAAAAAAAAAAAAAGAAAAAAATTGAAGTTCCACTGGTTATTATGTAAACACTTGTAACAGTGTTCATAAATTACCTGGAAATGTTTCATTCAAGTCCGGCCAGCAGCATCCAGAAGACTTTAACGCAACACAAAATAATGGACAAACTGTGTTATCCTTGACAACTAGGTAGAAACTACAGTAAGGGGGAAGAGCCCGTTTTGACTAGTGGAGGTGAAGATTCATTGATACTTTCTCAACTGAACATTAGCTACATCGGATATTGTTTTCCCTCAGAATTTTTTTCCCTTGTTTAAACTGGGGAAACAAAGGGGGACAAGGTACAAACCTTCTTTTTGCCTCTCAGCACATCTGTCTGTTATAAACAGCAGTGTGGTAGTGTGGTGTGGACGGGCTGGCCGATGCACACATAGCTCACACCATGTACCCACATCCTTCAAATCAAGGTGATTCTTTGATCTCAGGCTTTGATAAAATTCGTTCTATAAATGACAAATCCAACTGTCCCAGAGAATCTAGAGACATTAATTTTGATTAAAGGAGCAAGCATCTGCACCCATTATTACCTAATTATAAAGGGGTCAAACCACGAGAGGCACTGGGTTTGTGCTCCCACGAACTGAAATGGCTTAGCTGAAACAGTGCCTGTGTGCGAGCTCGGTGGGGATCATTGTCCCTTGGATCTACAGGAAATGGAGGCACTACCGCTCATGACACCCGTCCACAGAAGCCAGTGCAAATAAAGGGTTATTTATGGCTGTCTCATGCTCCCGTCCTCAGGTGTAAGAATTAGAGAAGGGAGCTGAGGAGAGGGCTCAGAGGCTGAAAGCACTTGTCTATGCCCTGGGTTTGGATCCTCAGAACCCCTGTGAAAGCCAGACACAATAACCCTACTTGTTCTCACAGGGGTTGGGAGACAGAGACAGGAAAATTGCCAAGAGCTAGCATGTAGCTAGCCTGGTGTACACAGCAGTGAACAAGAGATCACGTAGCAAACAAGGTGGAAAGCAAGAAGTCCCACCCAAGGTTGTTCTCTGCCTTCTACACACTCACCAGGGAGCACATGTACACACCCACACAACCAGCACACACAGACACTTGCACAGTATTTAAAGAATTTCAGCCAAACTGACCTTGAAAACAATGCAAATTATAAAAGCTACGTGGAAAACAGCACTGGGTCATAATTTTAAGTTAATTTGAGAAAAGTTTCAAAGAGTACATTTTCAAATGGCTTCTTAAGAATGACTAGCTGAACTAAGTATTTTCTTAGCAAACGCTATACTGAGGCACTAATTATTTTTGAAGGTTCTTTTGTTAGGGCTATAGTTCATCATGTCGCACTTCATACAACTTGTACTGTACGGTCTTTCTTCTGGTGGATTTATGTCAGCTGACACTAAGGAGAACCTTTCTGTGACTGGTGAATTCAATTACCATTCATTACCATCCAATTTAAATATCGTTACCTTGCCAGAGCTGCCAGCGCAGAGGAGCTGTTCTAACATCAACGATAATGAGGGACAATCTGGTTCAACAGATGGAATAAAAGAAGGATATCTCCCCTCTGTTCTGCTTCCTAGGTCTTCTAGTCTCTTTGGAGACAAGGTCTCAACTCTGTAGCACTGGCTAGTCTTGTGAACTCATGGGAATCCTCCTGCCTCGGTCTCCCAAGATTACAGGTATGAATGCTGAGCTTATCAACTAGTTTTCTATTTTGTGTGTCACACCAAAGTAAACTAGACTTTTTTTATTTCCTCACTTTTGATTTTGCAATACAAAGGTGTTTACAAAGTTTTATCAAACAACACTTTGTATATAAAACAACACAAACTTACAATGTGCAGTGAGAAAGAACACAATTTATTTCCATTCTTTCCAAGTCGGCAGAAGAGCTCACTGCTGAATTTAGATCAACTACAGCTTTTCGCTGTAGGAAGGAAGCCCTCAGCCCTCTGTGAGATGGAGTCTCACTGTGTGGCCCATCTAGCCCAGAATTCGGAGCTGCCCTCCTTTCTCAGTCTCTCAAATGCGTGAGGTGACAGGTACAAACCCAGTCGCTCCCCTAACTTTTATGAGGTAGGGTCTCTGAACAAACACTCTTCTGTTCATTTCCTTTCTTCATGTTTATTCTTCAGAAGAAGTTCACAGTGTCATAGAAGTGAAAAATATGACTGGGAAGATATATATATATATATTTAGCTAAGACATCAGCTTTATATACACAAAAGTTTAATAATGTTGTCACAACCCCTAGTAAAATGTAATCCTTATTTACTAATCCAGAATAAACTAACTGTACATATTAAATTGTTCAAGTATATCAAGAGCACTCACTGCTTATAAAAAAAGAGAGGTCCCAATATGGACAGACATCTCTTTGGAGCCCACTTATAAGTTCGACACGATTAAGTTAGAATTCTATATTTTTTTAAATTTTACAATCTCATATATTCACTATTAGCGATTGGCATCAGTTCACCCCTTGTGTACAGCACCAGAGGTTAAAGATGGATCTGACTAGGCGAATGTTCTTTATCATCACACACTTCTACAGTGAACAGACAGGGAAATGAATACAGCTCAGGCCAAAGGCTTTCGCCTTATATAAATAAGTATTTCATCTACTTCATACTTACAATCAATTGCATATCTGGTTAACAACTACTCAGGAAACGTCTGGTCTTTGAAGACTATGCAAGTCTCATGGGATTCTCTAGGTTTGCTTTGAAACTTTCAAGAAACCTGGTAGCCAGTTCGTCATCAACCACTCGACTGTCACTTGACATTGTGACAGTTATAAGCTGGTGCTGCTGTAGCTGGGGGTTCCCCTCTTCATCCTCAGTGAGCTTCAGTACAGGTCGGAATCTCCCAACTGCCAAAATACAGGCCTGAGGAGGGTTGATCACTGCAGAAAACTCATCGATGCCAAACATCCCCAAGTTGGAAATACTAGGGAGGAGAAAAAAAACTGCTGAAGTTAAGCATGGCCCAAAATACATATGTGTACTATATTAAAAACCTGTGGTTTGCTACTGAGTCTCATACCATGCCACTTAAAGACAAAGAATATGTCTCTCAGTAGACACACGAATACCATAATTATTCAAGAGCCAGCACTCACTGGAGGTCCTAATCACTGACACACTCAGAGGAGAGGTGGAAGGCGTGACGAGCTACAGAGAAACTCAGCTGCTAGGTTCACAGACACCCTGGTGATGTCAGCACACAAACAGGACTAGTAAGGGAATTTCTGCTGCCAGGTAAAAGGTCAGTATTATTATACTATATGTAAGTTACTAACATTGAACTATGAAATCTGAAGATTGTATCATTTAGTATAATGTCACAAGAGAGATAGTGGTTAGGCAGTAGATTTAATGAAGATCTATGACCTCTATGAGAAAGATATAAAACAAATGAAAGAAACCGAAGTATGTAGAAACACTCAATACTGTTTGAACTGCCAAACTTAATGCAGAATTCCAATCAAAACCTCAGCTAAATATGTTGTGTGCCTGTCTGAAAAATGACAAAGAATCCCTAAAATTTGTTGGAATATGAAAAGGAGTCAGAAAAGATGATCATGAGTGTAGAGTGCCGAGCCGGAGCCAGGCAAACAATGAAGAACCGACACAGGCTGGACAGGACAGTCATGGCACCTTCCCAGTGCTGGGGAGAAAGCCTTCAGGAACAACCCTGGGCTCATCTCGTGTTTATGGGACAGAAGGATCCTTGACTCCTACTTCATACCGCATGGAACTCTAATTCCAGATGGACCGTGACTGATCTGGTGCCACGTGAAAAGAGAACAGCAATGCCTCCCAACGACAGCCTGGAAGAGCTTCCCTGGAAAGACCAAAGTTCCCAACAGACGACAAACAGCACCACCCACCAAGAGAAACATGGTCAAATAGCGAAGTTCTTTAACACACAGCGCCTCTGTTCGTTAAACCATCTCCAGGAGAGGCAGAGGCAAGGATGGGATGTGAAGCCACTGGACATGCATCCTACAGAGGCTGTGCATCTACACGCGCTCAGTCCTACAAATTGGTTTTCAAAAGCAGACGCAAGACTTTCTAATGACTTCATCTGATAAACCACCAGGCAACCAAATAATTGATGCTATTCATCACTATTCATTGTGATGTTCTTGACCACAAAAAGACCCCTCAGAAACAGTAAAATTTAAAGCCTACCATCAAAATGCTGCCAAGAACACAGAGCACAAGGACTCCGTGCAATGAAGTGCAAATCTGTACAAGCATTTTAGAAAACTCTTTGACAGAATCTATCAACACTTTTAATGTAGGAATTCTACTTTTAGGACCACACAATAAAAACATGCACCGTAAGACAAAGGTAAGCATGTGCCTGGTGCCATACTTGTAAGAGCACTAATGGGGAAAGAACTTGAATACCTATGGGAAGAAGACCGACATGAATACACTAACACAGATTAGCATATACTACAGCAGCGGACAAATGGCTGCTTCACAGCAATCACAAGGAACTCTTATGGACACAACACCAAAAGGCTAGACAATAAAGATTACTGTATTTATAGAAAGTATTATTTATATGTCTTTCATTCACATAAAGATAAAGCAGCAAATGAAGCTATGATCCTTTTCACAATGACATTACCTTTAAGAGAGAGGATAGGTATTATAGTCCTTTTAACATTTGACTAACAGGTTTTCTGACTTGTCAGGCCCCCCTCCCGCCAAAAAAGAAACAAAGAGAGATGACAGTAAGAAGGATAAAAAGCAACATTTGAAATGTGCTTTGTATATTTTTGGGGTGGTGTCATATTTCTTCTTCACATTACAAAATAAACAGGCTACACTCAGTGTATTTTATGTTAGTGACATTTAAAAGTAGAGTTGATAATAGAACGCTATTATAGGTTCATTATATAGATAATGATAATAACAAATCAAAAAAAAAAAAAAGGAAATGGGTGAGGTTTATAAATCTACTTTGCTTGTAAAGTAACTAAAAAATAAAAGCTTGCTGGCGCAACCCTTTAATCCCAGCACTTGGGAGGCAGAGGTAGGTGGATCTCAGTGAGTTCGAGGCTAGCCAGGACAGCCAGGACAGTTACACTGAGAAATACTGTCACACACACACAAAAAAAGTTTAAGAACTGAGTGCCACTTCATGTTGCTAACAGAAAGAGTGCTTCTCTCACACCCAATAGGCCCCTCTAGCTGTGGGGAAGCCTAACTACTCTGAGAGCTCCTTCCCCGTGTCCTGCTATTTACATTAAAGTACATGTACTGAGCCCACATTTTTAAAATGTCTTAAACATACAAAATATGGTTGACAAGGATTGAGTAAGTCTTATTCTATTGCTTGATGCTACTGATAATTCAGAGTTTAAATCTTACCTAAAAGATCCTCCTTGGTACTCCTCAGGTAACAATTTCCCATCTCTTGCTTTCTTCGACAGAACCTGAGGAAAGAGCAGAGCACAACAATGAAATCATGTTCTAGTTAATTGCATAACCGGAAATATTTGTACAGGGTATACTCTCACAACTCAGGGTAAGTGTTAGATGTTTAAACACTATCTAACACATTTACAGGAAGCTTGAGAACAGACAATCTGAGAAGGTAAAGCTCAACAGAATTCCTTGAAAGCTTCCGAGCTCTCAGTTTGCCACGTACCCATGTTGTGCAATGGTTCCGTGCCTTCTATACACAACACTTTATACGTTGCTTATAAAGCTTTTTCCTTGTACCACAGAAATATTAAAGTAGACATTCTTGCCAATCCAGTAGGTTTGAAACAGCGAGACAAAGGGAAATGGACAAGCCACGGACACCACAGAAGGCCTGTGAAAGGAGCACGAGAACGATACAAACAAGGAGAAGGAGCCAGCCAAGAGAGGCGCCAGGAGGAGCTGGGCACTGCCAACATGCCAACCTGCTCAAGATCCAGGGCCCCTCAAAAAGATGGCTCCCGCCTGCAGGCAGAGAGCGCCAGTCTCCTCACAACTTCTCACTAGCTGCTGAAGCCCGACCCTCACAGTCTCTGGTGAAGACTGGAAACTCAGGCCTCTCTGTTCTTACCTTTCTGTCTCAGGCTCTCAACTCTGAGCACAAGACTTGTCTACCAGTCAGAATACGAGTGCGGGAAGACAATCCTTTCAGTCCATGTAGCCCGTCCAGTCACTCTCAAGTGTAGGGCATAATTGCTGACTCTTCAGGTATGTCCATCTGCTCATTTCTTTAACATGAAATATGGTTTTTGTTTGTATTTTAAGAAAATATTACTGATTTAGAGGAATAATGGCCTTACCACTACCACCAAACAGCTTAGTGGGAAGTGAAAAGCTTGGCTGTTGGTAGCACAGGCTCTCCTCTAGGGCCCAGCTGATGGGGTTGAACAGGAAATCCATCACTTAATAGCACAGGGGCTGACACAAATTATTTAAGTGTTTTCCTTATCAGTTTATCCATCTCATGAAATTATTATTTTGCCTTCGGTAGGATGTCTTTAAAGAGAACCGGGGAGAATATATATGGAAGGCTTACAACAAAAGTTGACACACAGGGCTAGCACGGTGATACACAACTTTAGTCCCAGCACTCGACAGGAAGGCAGAAGTGAGGCCGAGGCCAGTCTGGTCTACAGAGGGAGTTCTAAGATAGCCAGGGCTATACGAAGACAGCCCTTTCAAAAGCGGGGGCAAAGCTGACACACAGAATCCAGCTGTTGTTATTCCAGTCATTGTTGTCAATGTTAATCATCCAAACACTTAGAATTCTATAACAAGATTGTAAAGCATTCATTTAAGAGATAGCCATACTGGTCTATATTAAAATCACTCTAAGTTTTTTTCTGCTCAAACACAAAAGCATTATACTTTGCAACAAGACACAGTATAAAATCTTCACATATAAATGGCAACAAAATAGCTACTGAGAAGTGATATTCTTCCAAAACTGGACCTTGGCTCGCCTTTCCTTGAGGGGAAGGCGGGAAGGCGCCAGAATCCGCGAGGCAGGCACAGGTGGGAACACGCATTTATCACCAGCAGAGCTGCAGCTCAGTCACCACGACTGGTCATATTAAGCTCAGCACCTAGCTTACTGCCTGGTTCCATCAGATCACGAGTGGCACGCTGACCTGGGCTGCAGCAGCTGTACCTTCTGCTAATGCTCAGAACTTCCTCATCTCCTACGCTAAGGTTCTTTCAAATGCAAGGGGCAGAGAATGCTAGCATAGCTGTTTTAATGATGTGGTATTACAGTAGTAAAACTTGTCAAATTGCTCAGAACCAATAAAATCTATAGTAGTTAAAATTTAATGCATATAAAGATGGGAAAATCCCAGCTCTACAGATTGTAACTTCCACCTAGCATTTTAGAAATGTTATTTCAACACTTAGTCTCCTTTCACCTTCACAACAGTGAAGTGCATGCTTCTCAATAGTGCTGAAATCCTTGATCAATAACGCTCATCAACAGTATTCCCCAACCCTACAGCTTCACTTTGTTACCCTGTGGCCAACCCATGAGCTGAGAATATTAAATGAAAAACTCTAGATATGAATAGTAATTTTGAAATTACATGCTGTTCTGAATAGCGTGCTGAAACCATGGAGCTATACAAGGCATGCACTGCCCCTCTGGTCCAGCGTTCTCCTGCTGTGTACACTACTCACCCACAGAACACTGAGCCCACCAGATCAAGTCTCCTGGCATCACCACAGTGCTCATGTTCACCGAATTCACACTGTACTTAAAAATGTTTCCAATGGGCAAGGTTAATGGTGCTGGCATATGACACCATTATAACTGCTCTACTTTAGCGCTATTGTTAACATGAATTAAGCATTGCACAAGTCTGCATGTACAGAGAAAAGTACATATGGACTGTTTTGGGGCTTTTACGAGGGAGCCTTGGAATGTATCCCTTGTGGGTAAGAAGAAACAACTTACATTATATCCCAGAAAAGCCATCTATTCGCTTGGACTTTTAAACTGACCTAACTAGTACAACCTTCCAAATGAGAAAAAAGATTGCACTTCAAGCCATACCGATAGATGTTGCAAACCTTTTCAAGGAAGAATGAAGAACTAAAAATGTTAGATCCACTAAACTCACCTTTAACTATGTATAATTCAAAAATTCTAAGTAAGATTAATTTTTATAGCATCATGCTTAAAAACAGACCAACACGCAATGTTTACTTTGGGCAATGGAACTGGGAGCTTCCCAAGAAAGTTTTACCTCTGCTTTTTAGCTACTATGTAACTTGTTCTACCAATCAGCATAAAATCCATCCTTGCTACAGGAACAATCAATCAAATGAGTATCAAAGTTTCAGCATGAACACTTCAAGACCTGTGCTGTGATGCTTCTGCCAAGAAATGCCCTTGGGGATTACTGTGGCTGTCAAAGTTGACTTGCATGCAGCACTACTTTGTAATGTGCTATGCTTTAGTGACAAAAACGCCTTTATTTTGGAACTTCAAAAATTGCTTTTCAAGAGATTCAAGAAAGCTAAAGTACTTTACCTTGGTTTCAGTGGTCTTAATCTACAACTTTAAAATTTACCTGAAACAGCATCACTGTGCTAGCTAGTCTATGTCAACTTGATACACAAACTAGTTATCTCAAAGGGAACCTTAATAGAAAAAAAGGTCTCCATAGACCTGGTTGTAAGGCATCTTCTTAATTAGTAGTTGATAGGAGAGGGCCCATTGTTGGCGGTGCCATCCCTAGGCTGGTGGTACCAGGTTCTATGAGAAAATCAGTGGGGACCAAGTCAGTAAGCAACATTTCTCCACGGCTTCTACATCAGCTCCTGTTTCCAGAATCTTTCCCTGTTTGAGTTCCTGTCCTAGTTTCCTTCAGTGATGAACAGTGCTGTGGAAGTGTAAGCCGAATAAACTCTTTCCTCTCCTATTTGCTTTTTGGTTATGGTCTTTCATTGCAGCAATAGAAACCCTAACTAAGACAATCTTTAATACTGAATTTTGGACTTTGAAAAATTAAAGGTTTGCCCAGAACATAAATAAAGCTGACTTCTAATTTATCTATATTAGTTTTAGAATTTTTGAATATTAAATTTCCTTAAAATAGGTACTGCCTTGAGAAAAGCTGAAAACCTAAATATGTAAGAGAGACACTTGAGATCACCACTCCTCCCCACAAAAACCACAGTGTAAACCTGATCACATCAAGAATCTCAGTGGCGCACGCCTTTAATCCCAGCACTCGGGAGGCAGAGGCAGGCGGATCTCTGTGAGTTCGAGTCCAGCCTGGTCTACAAGAGCTAGTTCCAGGACAGGAACCAAAAGCTACGGAGAATCTCAGAGGAGGGGTTGAGATGGCTCCAAGGTTAAGAATGGGAGCTGCTCTTGTAGAGAACGGGCACACACCTGTACTCACACATGGACATACCCTCCCCTAACATACATACATATAAAAAAAGGTTCTCAGCAGGTGCTAAGATGAAAACAGCCCAACAGACGAGCAGTCTATGGGACACATACCTTTACAGAGTCAGCGATCTCCTGTACACCCTTAGCAGCAGCATCTTTGATGATTGGTGTAATTAAACCTTTATCTGTTGCCACAGCCACTGAAATGTCAACAGAGGGCAGCTGCTTCGGGCCTTCTCCATCCCAGCTGACATTAACCCCAGGCATTTGCTGTAGGTAGAAGAACGACGTGCCATGAAGGAAGCAGCTTAGGGTTAGAGCAGTCAGGGAAATATGGTTTACGTTATAGTGCACGTGAATACAGCTGGACAGAGAGATACAGAAAACTGGTTTGGGAGAAAATGGTGTGGCTCACCACTGATTACTACTCATGTTTGGGAAGAACAAACACTTTTCGGCAGTATGATTGAGACAATTCTGATGGTAGACATGTTTGAACTACATGACCAATGTGAACAGAAAACAGTAGTGATACCCAACTACTTTCCCTTGTCATGAAAGCTTGTCTTACAGGCACAACTCTGTAGTACATATAAACAAGCATTCGGTCATGAGTCCTCTATTTAAACTCAGTTCCCAGAGCATCACAAGCAGGAGACAGACATCACAGATGCACAGGTTCAGAGTTAACAGAAAGATAACTATCTGAAAGATAAGAAGAATATACAAAATGACTAAACGCTGGAAGGTATGTAGTGATGTTGCCAAATATCACAGGACGAAAACGGTGCTGAATACAGAAATCAAAAGCCAGCTTCTCTTCTCAAGATTCTCTGCTTTTACAGAGTAAGGCCCAAGCGTCCAGGCATGCTATTTACCCAAGAGCGGCTGGCCTCTGCTCTGCCTGTCTCACTGCGCTTGTGCCACTCTGCTGGGATTGACTTTCCTCACTACGCAGATTCTCGTTTTACTCCTTTACACTGTAATTAGTCCATCATTCTTAGAACCTCTCTACATTATCCATTCACAACAATGCCACAACATTAAAATAGAAAAAAAAAAAAACCCAAAGTCCTAATCCCTCAAAAATCCCAAATTCTTCAGATAATACAAAAAACAAGGGGTCAGAAATGGCTCAGGCTGAGCTCACACTACTCTTGTAGAGGGTCAGTGTTGACATCAGGAGCTTGACAGTCACCTATACTCCAGCTTGAAGGGTTCTAAAGTCCGTTTCTGTACTCCATAGGCATAGACACACATGTGTACAAACCCATATACAGAAATACACACACATGCATACATGCACACCAGTAAAACCTTCAACATGGAAAGCTACCTTGAAATTACATTTAATTAATAACTACATAATGAAGGCCCATGGGACATGGTCTAAATTGGATCCAAAACAATTTTCATAACTTTAATCCTTTTTACAAATTGTTACAATTATTCCCACACTCAAGTTTTCTAACACAGACCCAAGAGAAGACACACACGGCAAAAACAAATGGGAGCACAGGTCAGCAACAACACAAGGGTGTTTAGACAATATCTCAGACAACAGCACTGAACACCACAGCAGTCAGAGGCTCCAGGCTAACACGTTCGCGAATCTGCACATTCTTGGAAAATATATGCTTCAAAAATAAAGAAGACAGAAAATCAGGCAAGCAATAACTATGACGGTAAATGAGAAAGCACCAAATCTCATTAAAATCAACTAGATTCGGTGATTTTTATTGGTGAATTCTATAAAACTCTAAAAATAAGTCTTTTTAATTACCTGAAATGAGTACAGGTAAAGATAACAAACAAACAAAAAGCCCGGAATCCATTTCATAAAGTCCAGACAGGCTGGAGAGCGGCATGACAGTGTAGAGACAGAGCACCCGTGGCGTGGACGAGACCCTGGGTAACCCAGTGCCCAGACCGAAACAGAACTCTGTAAAGCCACAGCTGCAGAAACCATGGGCTTTGGTCCATGCTGTCACTCACTGTCATTGCTCAAACTTACTCTTCACTTAGTACAACAGGGGACAAATTGGTGTTTACTGAATAAATGTGCTCTATTCTGCTATAATTTGGGAGTCCTTTTGATTTTCAGTGTCTTTACCAGTAAAGCAAACAAAATTAAATAACAGGATATTTTTAGCAATAAAATGATACCTATTTTAAGCCAAGAGTCATTTAGAAGCCACAGTTATTTTGCTCTGGCCACTTACTTTAAGAGTCACAGCTGCTGCTCTGATGATAAAGTCATTCACTGAGACTTTGATGTCATCTGAAAGAAAAATAAGCATATTCAAACCTCTAATTATTACACTGAACCTTAGGATTTCAAACTTGTAGATTATGGACAGGTCTTGCACACAGCAATGAAAAAAAACACGAGATCTGCACTTGTTCCATAAAACAGGTCTCACTGCTTCAGCAGAATGTGGGTCACACGAAGTCCTGCACACAGTGGAAGTTGTGAGGCACAAGCTCACTTCCAGGGTGCAGGCACAGCTTTGGGTAACGGTGTCAGGATTGCATTCCATTTCCAGTATTCTTCCCCATCGAGAAGTTCAGCTCCAAGTCTACCTCGATTACCATTTTGTGAAGTTCTTCAGAAATCATGCACGAGAACTTGAATAAAAATGCTACAACTACAATCAAATAAAAGGCCCAACTAGCACGCCACTAAAGGGCAATCTCTGCACTTGTATAGAGCTTCTTCTCATTTTCAAATGTCTTTATTCTATGCACATTTTATAATATATTGATAATATTAGAAGAGCAGTGTAGGTAAATACACTAAATAGATGATTGAATTTATAAAGGGTGCTTAAGTTTCCTTTTTTACTAAGAGTATACAATGGAAAGAATTTAAGACAAGCACCTTTAAGCATTAAACGGGGCTTAAATGGGAACTGCTTTTTAACTCAATGCCATAGGATACAGCAACAGCCAAAGATGAAGTGACGCTGGCACCGATCCTGGTGCAAGGATCTGGGGGCAAATGCTGGGGATCTCTGTGAATTTATGGTTAATCCATGTGGCTAAATTTCCTTGCAGTATACATAATAATTAAGAATGAAGCTGAGTTTCCCACTTTCCGATGTTAATGATCATAACTCAATATTTGACTTTTCTCTTGCTACTGCCAATGAATATGATGTCACCTGAGAGGGAAAAGCACACCGCTTTCTTTTAAGAATTTGTAGAAAAACTTCTTGGTAAAGATCTAGTGAATAACACATGGCAAAAAACATGCATCCTGTTCCTGTGGTGTCACGGAACTCCACGTGAGCAACAGTTCACTACAAAAGTGTGCGGGAGATTTGAAACAGAGTTGAGAAAAACTGCACCAACACATGTTCTTGAAACCATAATGGAAAGAATCTGCTTCACGTCAGTCTTCTAGGCCACGTCCAAAAACATGTGAACATTCTGCTCTGTTTGTTTAAAATCTCCTCTAGGAGTATAAATTGCCACACCAACTCCAGTGTCGTCTGTGTGACATGACATATGTCATTATGTCGGACGGGAACTATGTGTCCCATGGGACTAGGCTTCCTGGAGGTCAATGGCAGATAGCCCGGTATTGGCCACCGCTGAGGCAAAGATGGGTTTCTCGAGTAGCTGGCTATATGGAATATGAGCTTTGCACAAATTCTTTCATAATAATGATAGTCTTTATATATCCAAGACAAGGATCATTCTCTTCAGGAACAGCTTTGAGATAGGGAAGCACAGTATGGGAATGTATAAGACTACAGCAGAACCTTTGTCATACACAGGGATGTATGATGAGCAAGGGAATAGATGGGTTAATGTTGATGGACAAAGACTGTTATATTATACTTTGAACTTTATGGATAGGCTTGCTAGATCCCAACCCCCATAGTGTCTGCTGCATAAGAAGGTACTAAAAAGTATAGTTCAACAGGTGCAGAGAGCTGATTAGGCATATTTGGTCACTAGATGAGATAAAGAAAGGGTTAGGAAGAGGAAGGGCCATGATAGTGATAATGAGACAGAAACTTTCTATTCTTAAGATGAAACCACTTGTCTGAGGTTTACATTCCCAAGGACAAGATTTCCTCTTCTAAGGATGCTTTATGTCTAACACCTGTCCTTGATAATATGCTTTTCTTAAATATCGCTGATGTGACTAAAAGAAGCTTTCATACTGTGCCAACCAATGGCACATGACCTTCTGATTTGTTCTCTGTTTGAATACTATATAATGAAAACATGAATCCAGTAAAATCGCAGCAGATTCCAACCACTCTCTTGTGTGTTGTGTCTGTCTGTCATTCGCCTAACTTGTGCCTTCCTGTTACCAGGACCCTGCTTCTCCCACGATCTGAGTGGCTCCCCTGAGCCGGTCTGTGGCAATAAATCTAAGTGCATTTCCAGCATTTGGAGACATTAAAAGGATAACCACAGTTTAAAATTTGCTCTGTACAAATTCAAATATATGATAGTCATATTAGGAACTCATTCTGTCAACCTCACCAGGCCCCCACAGGCACAGAGTGACAACCCACATTCCTATAGCCATAAGCTCCATAGCCCTCACCTGGAATTCAGACCTCCACCCACACAACATCCCTTTCTTCACCTTGAACACCCTCGCACTTACTGGCTTCCTTTGACTGTCCAGATCCTTCCAGCTTTCTCCTCTGACTACCCCTTTTCTCTAAGTTCCCTCCTCTCAATGTTCGTATGACCCAGACAGCAACTTGCAATTCCATGGTTCTGATGCCATTTATAGGAGGATAATCTGCCCCCAATTCCATCCTAATTTTCATGTTCAGAGCTTCTGGACTGTATGTCCAGCTTCACATAAGATGCCTCCCTCTCCAAAGCTACAGGCCTCTCAGATCCAGTGTGTGCAAAGGCGACTTCATCTCAACTATCTTCACTTTCAGTTCCTTACTATGGGAATTTTAAGTATCATTGATAGTTATTAAACACATAGTGAAGAAACTGAATTTGGTAATGTTCACCTACATAACCCTAGCATTAGAGAGCCAAGGATAGGATAATCATGATTCTCAGTGGGCTACAAAGAGAAATTACCTGCAAATGCCAAACAAACCAACAAAACCCCCAAACAAACCCCAAGGATCAGTTAAAATCCCAGATGTAGCCTTTAATCCCAGCACTCGGGAGGCAGAGGCAGGAGGATCTCTGTGAGTTCAAGACCAGCCTGGTCTACAAGAGCTAGTTCCAGGACAGGCTCCAAAACCACAGAGAAACCTTGTCTCGAAAAACCAAAAAAAAAAAAAAAAATCCCAGATGTAGACAGTTTTACTCTCAAATATTATCAACATTAAAAAGAGAACCTTATTCTACCAAACAATTCCATAAAGTGAAGGAGGAAGAAACATTTTCTAACTTTTTTACAAGATCTAATGACAAGCCTTGGGAACACAAAACAAACGCAGGGAAAGAAAGCAGAGGGGTAGTTTTTCAGACAAGCTATGTATAATTATATGAAAACATAAATATGATTATACATATACAGACCAGCTTGGAACTTGGAGTTCTCTTGTCCTAGCCTCCTGAGTGCCACCAACACCCAGCTGACGGACAGATCCTAAACAAATGCTAATAAAATCAGACAATACATGAAGAAGCTCTGTGTGAGGAATACTGGGTGGATACAACTCAAGTTCAACCAATGGAATTTGGCATCTTAACCAAAAGGGAAAGGCTCTCTCAAAAGACAACCAAAAACTTTTTGACAAAAATTTGGCATCCACTCATGCTTAAAATTCTCAGAATACAGAGAATGGGAATTTCCTCAACCTGAAAAAGATCTATAAAAAACTTAATGTAAATGTGAAAGACTGAATGCTTTTCCCTACCCAAAATATAGGAACATAAAAAGAATAAGCACCTATTAATACTGAATTTGTCATGGTACCAAAAACCTTCACCAGTGCAATAAGAAAAGCAAGCAAGTGGATTGGGAAGGCTGGGGTAAAATATCTATGTTAACGATCTACACTTCTCTGAAACTTAATTTAAAATTGAGAGACAATTCTATTTAATGTCAGAAAATGTGTTTTTAAAATACAATTAAAAATTGCATAAAGAAGGGTAGCACCTACATGATGTCTAAAATACACAGTACTCTTAAATTAGGCAAGGGTTTTGTTAAGATCTTTGTGTGTCTAACTAGTACTATCAAAAAGTATTCAAAATTAAGAAAAGCATTTAGCCTGAGAAAGTCATTCATCAGTCCTTTCAAAATAAATTAATTAAAAAAACAGACCAAGTTAAGGGAGACAAAAATATTGAGCTTATTTACACTTATGAAAACAACCACCAGTCAGTAGGCGACACCGTAATACTGTGGCAGGGCTCTGTGTGTGGCAGAGTGCGGGATGAACATGAACTGAATGAGAGGATGGTAACATCACAAAGAGAGTTTGTAATGGGAGCACAGAAGAATAGGAATCCTTACTGAAAAAGTAATAATCTGTGGTTAATTCAATGTTACACACCCAATCTAGTTCATGTAAGAAAAAAACATTTTCTCCCCCACCCAGCCCTGTGCAAAAGCAAGCCGGAGTGGAGTGCAATCAGGTTATGAAAGGATGAAAAGCCACACAAGGTGCATTCTATAAAGGACTTGATGATCACCAGATTAGCATGCTTTCTGCATTAAGTAAATTCAACTTTCCTAACCTTTGACCAGATCTCGTCTAACTTTCAAAACTGCTCCAAGGTCACAGTCAGCAGTAGCATAGGCATGAGGCACAGTGCTCTTTGATTCAGTTAACCTCTTGGCAATAACTCTTCGAATATTGCTGGCAGGAATTTCGGTGAATGTGCCCTGCAATAAGTAAATAAATAAACAAATAAAAGCAATTTGTTCATTAAAACATAAGTGGAATGGAAGAAAACAATAAAACTATCTATCTGAAATACAGTCTTAGAGACCTAATAATTTATGACAGGATTAATTTAAGAAAAGTACTATTAAAACTCTTTAAATAAAGGGAGAGTATAAGAAATCTAAGTACTTGGCTTGAGTTTACACAACTATAGACAAAAATAGCAAAAGTTAAATTTGAGTTATGAGTAAGACATCTTGTCTTATCATGTTTAAGATATCTAGAAATAAATCAACCCATCATCACCATGTACCTATGTGCCATGAGAGTATATATACACAAGTATATACACGCATGTTGAGTATGGGAGGAACACATCACTATATACATATGTACGATGCATATATGTGCACACATGCACAGGAACAACGAGTACGAGAATACAGAAAGAAATACCTACTTATCCATCCAGATAGCCTGTAGGCAGTTTGGGTTACAAATGCTGACTTATAAAAACGGCATATTGTAGAAAAAGGTAACACACTACATAGTGGATAATTAGTCAAAGAACATGCATTTTTGTGATGTAAAGATAATCATGAGTGTCTTATTTCATAGGAATTCAAAATATAAAGTATAAATGAAATAATAAAATCTTCCCATAGTTTTAATATAAATTTTCTTGTAAAGGCAGGGGCGTCCAATTACATTTAACCCCTTCTTTACCCTTCTTTCCATTCTCAGATGGAATTATAGTCACCGAAGGATAATAAAAAGCCAATAATTTATTTTTCTTTTGACAAATGCTATTTTAAGGACACTTTCTGTTAGCAAAGTGTTCTGATCACATGGACTACATGGTCTCTATATTCTGTGAGCATTTGAAAGACTCATCTTCCTACTTTGAATAACCTACTACAGTTACTTGAAGGAAGAGTTGACACCATCAAATTTTTGTACAGACAGTACAAATTGGTAACATTACATAAAAAATGTGGCCTGTGAACCTTAGTCCTCAGTCCTTTCCAAGTGAACAGTCTTCTCTATTAGTGGGCACAGAGTGCATTTACTGCCCTGACTTTAAAGGAACACAGAAAAGGAAAATGGGATAAATAAAAGAAAAAAACAAAGAATTGTGACAGTGTCTCTGAGGAGAAACTGGACCATGCTGCACGGTAAATTCTAAATAGCTCTTTATTCCCTCAATACAAAGCAAATCTCCCTGCAAAAAGGAGCTGTGACTTAGTCTTACATCCAAGGAAATGCCCCGGCTACAGCACACATGTACTGTACGGAGGGGCTAGAACCCATGGTAAAATGGAACGGAGTCACAGTTCTACCCTGAGGACGGTGTCATACAAACAATTCTGTTTGCGCCATGACATCCAGAAGAAAACCCTTATCTGGGGTATTCTCTATATTTACAACTTTAAGCTACTGTTTAAATGAGTGGATAAAAAGTACTTAAAAAGCACACAGTACATGTTTTAATTTTCTTTCTCATGTATCTAAATTATAACATCTTACTGAGAGAACTTACCGCTGCATTAGGTTGTCCAGGGATGGATATTGGCGGGATCATTGGCCGAGGATGAGATGGTCCGGCTGTGGCCTGAGGAGGCGCAGATGCTGACAGAGTGGATGGAGGAGCTGGGGCTGCTCTAGGTGCCGTAATCTTGCCCATCTGTTTCAGCTCAACTAACTTGAGTGCATCTCTAGAAATGAGAGGAAATTGGATAACCATGAAGCAACAAGGGGTTTAGACAGTCCTAGAAAACAGTGCTGAGAAGAAGATAAACACCAAGACAAATACTACAAAATCTAAGCAAGTCTTTCCTTTGGACCAGCGGGTCTCAACCTACAAGTCGTGACCCCTGTGGGATTGCACAGCATACATGTATTTACATTACGATTTATAACAGTAGCAAAACTATAGTTATGAAGTAGCGACAAAATCATTCTATGGTTGGGGTCACCACAACATGAGGACTATATTAAAGGGTCAAAGTGTTAGGAAGAAGGTTGAGAACCACTGGTCTAGATGGTCTTCTGATTCTTATTAGACAGTCATACATTTTCAAACCCTAATGGATAATTTGAAATTTTTTTCATATTTTATTTTTTATTAATTAATTAATTTATTTAATTATTAAAGATTTCTGCTTCTTCCCCGCCACCACCTCCCATTCCCCCCTCCCCCAATCAAGTCTTCCTCCCTCCTCAGCCCAAAGAGCAAGCAGGTTTCCCTGCCCTGTGGGAGGTCCAAGGACCACCCACCTCCATCCAGGTCTAGTAAAGTGAGCATCCAAACTACCTAGGCTCCCACAAAGCCATTACGTGCAATAGGATCAAGAACCCATTGCCATTGTTCTTCAGTTCTCAGTAGTCCTCATTGTCCATTATGTTCAGCGAGCTCCTGAATATTAACCTTCATCAGGCGATGAAAGAAGACAGAGACAGAGACCAACATTGGAGCACTGGACTGAAGTCTAACGATCCAAAGGAGGAGCAGAAGGAGAGAGAGCACGAGCAAGGAACTCAGGACTGCGAGGGGTGCACCCACACACTGAGGCAATGGGGATGTTCTATTGGGAACTCACCAAGGCCAGTTGGCCGGGGTCTGAATAATTTGAATTTATAATAACTAGAACTCATTGGGCATATTTGAGATAATTCTTTCCCAAACAAAACCTCTTCCTTAGCTTACTATCTTATAGCAACATGATGAGCAGAATTCTGTGGCAGGTCTATCTATTTGATCCTAGAGTGTACGTCACAAAACCCCTCAGTATTGGGTAAAGATAGTAATTTTTAATAAAAAGTAATCCTGTCTTTTATTGGGAGACAAATTCACTAGTCAGACGAGCAAGACAGTAATTAAAACATATTTTACTTTACGTTCATGAGATAAGTGTCACATGGCATTCAGAAAGTGCCAAGTTCATAGTACCTATGGCTTTCATTAGAATACTTCTTAAATTATTATCATTTAGAATGAAAAACTACTTACAGACCTGTCTTTTGTACTACTTTGTAAAGCAAAGGTGCATCTGTTTGCAAAGGGACATAATCAAGACTATAAGATGTGTGAAGCCCTGAGTTCAGTTTGCTAGGCTACAGTTAGCTGGAAACTGAGCAGAGCCTAGAGCCACCTGAGAAGGAAGTCTTAGTTAAAGGACTGCCAGGTCGGACCGGCTCCTGGGGGACCGCCTTGACTGCTCATTGATTCAGGAGGCCCAACCCACTGTGGGTGGCACCACTCCCTGTGCGGTCGTCGTTTCTAGGCAGGTGTTCTTGGAATATTTTAGATGAGATCAAACGACAGAGCAATTGAAATGCTACATCATTCCTGATACTGAAAGAGTGGGGGAAGAGTGGAAAGGGGAGCCCACCAAGGGTCACGTGTTGCTCATGTTATGTAACTCACACCAGTCAAGTGGGAGAGGTATTACTACTCCTAATTGAGACACATGTGGACTCTGAACACCTAACTCAGTGTCTAACTCACTCCTTCTCAAGCACCTACTCATTCCAGGTGTTGGGAGAAAACGTTGTTAGACAAGACTCTTCCCACCAAGCCTTATTCTACAGAGGAGTCATCCACCACACACACAAACAAGCCAGAGCAATGGAAATGCATCCTTACAAGGCAACAGAGCAGAGTACTGAGACCGAGCAATGAGTGAGAAGACTGGTTATTTAAAACCAGACAGCAGGGAGAGGCCTGGCCAGACTGGATGTTTGTGCAGGATGGTGTAGGTAGGCAAGTTAAAGGGCTGGGAGAAGGGTGCATCTAGGTAGGAAACATGTGGCTTCTAAGAAGGTGAGGTTTCTAAGAGAAGGAAGGCCAGAACAGAATTGCAGTGAGCAAGCTGAAGAGGCAGGCAGCTGAGTACAGCCAGGGTTGAGAACACTTGGGGCTGCCCAGGTTCAGAGCCAGCTGCAAAGCCTGTGTGTTTTCTACCTTTCTAAAAGCAGTGGACTTGGTACGCAAATTAAATAAGTGGAACAGAGCTGTCTCCTAAGAGTAGAGCAGCTAAGAATTAAACCACGGTGAGCACAATGCTGGGACTCAACAAGGACCTGGGATGCGCCTCATCTAAAATTACTAGTAGCACCTTCTGACAAGGGCCCTCTACGCACCACACACAAAGTCACAGAAGGATAGCTGGCAGCAGTGCCGCTTCTTACAGTCTGGAGATGGTGACAGAGTGGCAAAGGGAGTGAAGGGGACAAGTGTCCAAGGGAGTGATCTGTGGACCTTTAAGGTTTTTAACCAGTTTACTTTTACTTGGAAATCAACTTTTATCCATAATATTTATAGCCCAAACTCAAACTGTGTCAAAGTCAATGAAAGTTGACACAACCCTGGAGACTGATGCCATGTGCCCAAAGGCCAGCTAGAGAAAACGTATGTATTGATATAAAGTAAGACCTACCAACTCGGAATGATGCCTCCGAGAAAGGAAATTTCCCTTTCTAGAGCAAGGCTTGTAAGTTACAGCCCAGCATTTTAGTCTCTTCCCGTTTTATGTGAAGTAATTAAAACTTATCTAGCAAAGTGTATTATCCCCAAGTACCAGACAGAATTTCTTACACGGCTTTCTAGCTTTCTCAGTCATCAGATGAAAACAAACACAAGAGATAACAAATATCTAAAAGGCTAGTAACTGATTCATCAGCCTAAAACTGAGGACTAACTAGACACAGCCCTATCACTCCACTGGCACGTCTGCTTTATCAAGGAAAAAATGATTTGGTTTTACTCTTGAAGTAATTAAGATTACTGGGTAAAACAGTACTTGGTGAGGAATAAAAGTGAAGAGGAGCCATTAATCATAAAAAAGTAGAAAATAATTCTGACCAGTGATTTGCAATGAACTTTTATTATTGATTTTGCAATTATATATAGCTCATGAAGCATAAATATTAATTGTTGTGTAGTAACAGCCAACAATTTAGTCACTATAATTCAGAGATGATTTTAATGATTTCTGCCCATTAAAACAATTAATCAAATTAAACTGGAAGCATTGCTTGGACATTAAGAACTCTAAAACATGAGAAAACAAATGAATTGCTTGGAAAATTAGGAAGAAGAACCTTTCCCACCTCTCAGAAGGTAGTTAACTCTGGTACGAAATCAACTAATTTTAAAGAGCATTACATAAAACTAGACAACTGCCAACATGCCAAGTTTTGATGCTGTGGTTGACATGAACGAAAACATTCAGCCCAATTCTGATTTAATAGTTAGATATACCAAAGATATTAAGGCAAAGACTCTAACAGTGCTCACGAGCCTCTGGATGTAGCCTGGCACTTGGGGCAGGCAAGCTGATGACTCCATGCTTCTGCACAACACACATCTGGAGCATTAAGTTTGCTTTAAATTGAAATTAAAAGCCAGCTTTAGTCTGTGCTTTGCCCCACAGACACAGTGGCTCAGAGGTGCTGCTCGGTGGCCAGCACCTCTGCCGTGCCACTCGCCCTTGCGTTCTCAGCCGAGGAAGAGCGGATGGGAGATGGCACTCATCATTTTCGGAGCATGTGCTCAGGAATAAGGGGGACGCTCAGGTCAAAGCCTCGAGCTTTACAACTGTAAAAAGGAAGGCTTTTCCCCAAAAGCCACTGGGGCAATGCCTCTTTCTAAACTTTACCTTAATGTCAAACAGCATCCAAAAATGAAAACCCTAAATAGGACATGCACTGAGGATCACTTTTTCTCATGAAATCTGTAAAGTTTCATACTTAGAAGACTAAAGTTGACGTCCTGGTAGAAAAGACATAAAGACTGGAGAAAGAACTAGGAGCATCATAAGTATAGCTCTTAACACTGTTTCCTTAGAGTATCAAGAAGATAACTGCACTAACACAATGTTAAACCAGTTCTTAAAATACTTGTGCACGCATTAAGCACAGTGGCACACACAGCTGGCAGGCAGGAGAAAGGCTACTACATGTTTAAAGCCAGCCTCGTCCATGTGGTGAAATCCAAACTCGGGAAAAAAGAGCAGGAAGTCCCATGTCTTTGTTCTACTGCTGCCCTCCCCAGAAGCTGCTTTCAAAGGGCACCGAGTCACCAATCAGGAACCTTTCCTCAGGCCCTATATTCCTTGACTTGGGGACCATTTCCCAACACGCTACCACAGAAATTTAGTCTTCTAAATGATGCAGCAGCTGCTGCTCTCCATGACAACCACTGCTTCATGATCCACTCAAACTAGCTCCTTCATCTTCATCCAGGGCTCGTGATCCCTGGACGGCTTCTCAGTGCTGACAAAAGCTGTGGGCATCAGTTACTCTGCTACAGCAAATGCTTCCGCAAACCCCTTATTCAATCTACTTCTGGAGCCAAGATTTCTATTACCCAGACCAGAACCCAGACGCACACTCTCGATGTCTCTTGCATGGCTTCCAACCACGTTAATGGCAGTACTCATTATCTCTTGCCTGCATTACTTGATGAGCCTCACTTCAACTGATCCCATTGCCTCAGAGGCCTTATCTGTTGTAATTTCTGCTGTACGAACTTGCCATGATGATCCTTCTCAGGTATAGCTATAATTAGTTAGCATTTCTTCAAATCTTCAGTGGTCAATGAACTAAACAGACCATTTACCCTATCCCTCAGATAACAGACATGGAAAACCTGTCTATTATGAAGATTGTTGTCTTATTCCATTTTTGCAGAGACTGGTAGGTGACTAACAAAATTAAGACACGAACTAGTGAAACAAAGACCAGCTTCCCGGGCCAGAACCTCCACTTTACATTATTTCCAATCAATATTAGCTAAGCTTAGAGTGAACCCACTTCTGAAAACACGAACCCACTCTCAAATAATCGGCGACTGCCAACAGCAAAGGTGCACGCAGTGCTGTGAGGACTTCACATGTGGTGGCAGGCCTGTCTGGTCAGCCTCTGTTGTACCTTTATTAGCTAAGTCCCATTAGAGAAAGGCTCATCTGTATCAACAGACTCTCAATTAATAGACAATTTTAATCAAAGATACAACAATTTCTTGAATAGAAAGTTGTCCACATAAAGAGGTCAGTTCTTGCTAAGCTAATTCAATACATCTCATAAATGACCACGTTCTCCCTCCCACAGAGCCCTCAGACTGCTTTACATCCACGAGGATATACCAATAAGGCTACTTTGTTGGGAAAAAAAGAAACAAGGGAAATCTGATATGTTTATCAGATTTTTAAAGCATACTATAAAGTATTTATAATTAAAATGGTATTAACTCACAGACAGATCAATGAAAGAGAATCAACTGCAGATAGAGATGCTCTGGAAAAAGTAAACTGTCTGAAGGGCTAAGAATTAAATTATTTTAAAAGTATAGTTCCATATCTGGGAAACTGAAATGTGATTGGTGATGTTTTTACACCAGTTAAGGGCTCTAATTCTCTGCACTATCACCAGTGGCTTAGTTGCTAAAATAAACCTTTTTCTTATTAATAGTCCAATTATTCAGAAAACAATCATTGCATAGAATTTAATTTATACTAACAAAAGCAATTAAAACCACAAAAGAACAGTGCACCTCATTTTAAATTTCAACACAGAATAAGCTCTTTAAAGATCTTTTCAGAAAAAGCTAAGTGATGGGATTGATGAGTACAGACGCACACACGTACTCTTTAGTGAAGATCCCTCGAGGGCCTGTGGCTGTGCCCTGGCTGGCATCCAATGAATGCTTTTCCAGAATGTTGCGGGCAGCTGGACTTAAGCGGAACCTAAGA
The DNA here is from genome assembly GCF_950005125.1 of Chionomys nivalis. Classification (NCBI taxonomy): domain Eukaryota; kingdom Metazoa; phylum Chordata; class Mammalia; order Rodentia; family Cricetidae; genus Chionomys; species Chionomys nivalis. Next base: position 71,501,162 of record NC_080094.1, on the reverse strand, counting down.
ATAAAAACATGAAGACGAATGAAAAAATGAAACTAATTATACTTATATCTATTCAAATAGATCTAAATGTCAACAGTTTTGCTGATAACTAGGAATGTGAAATCTAATACCAAAGCTAAAGTGACTCTCAAAGATGGTCACAGTCACATAAATTAATCTATATCAATCTATATTATTGTCAAGACAAATTGTACAGCAGTAAGTAGTTACCAATTCTAAATCATCTTTAAATAGGGGTAAATGTTCACTAGGAGAAAGAGCATGGAATTTGACTGACTACATGTTGTATGGCTCAGCTCACAGACACCAATAGGTAACCAACCATAGCGCTCCTTCATACACTTACACAGTACAAGTATAAGCTAACTGTCCACTCCAAGCACTTTTGAGCATAGAATAGAGAAGCTTTGAGTGCAAGTACTCTGCTGTGCGGCCACCATGGCCATCTATCGCTGGATTCTCTCCTCTTCCAACATGCCAACTCTGCACCCATTCAACGGTCTCTTCATTCCTCAGGCCCCAGTAGACTGTTCTGCTGTTACTGAATTGTACCTTTGATGCAAGTTTTCAAGTTCTTGGTATAAACACGAACACTCCCAGCAGAAAATACCACTGATTTTATAGGAAAAAAGCTGAGATACACACAGTCCTATAGCAGATGAGTGTAGACTCCTATCAAGACCCTTAAGCAAAGTAATCACTGTAAATATCTACATACTCAGACAAGGGGGTAAAACAAGCTGGGTCAAATGGTTTAAAAGGAGCAAATGGAGGGGGCAACTGTGATGCTCCCTAGAATTTTGGAGAAATGTATTCAGGTAAAAGGGTCTCAGGCTACCAAGTCTTTATTAGATTTTTCAAGACATTGAAATTTAAGACTTTTTTCCTGATTGATTGCAAAGCAACTTTGAAAAGCCACTGTGTGGTCAATACTGTATAGTTCCAAGGATCAGAGGTTTTAACAGCTCTTGGCAGATTCACAAGAGTGTCGTCTAATCATGGCTAGTCTTAGTAAGACAGAGCTCACAGTGTTAGCTCTGCAATGGAGAGAAGACTGTGAAGCACAAACAGGTGACATAGCTTCTGACCGATACAAGTCAGAGAGGTGAACACACAGGGAGCCCGAGAATGGAAATCAGAACTACTCTGTGGTAAAGGGAACTAAAGAAACATTACTGATTACCCAGATCTGATCAAATTATCACAGTATGCTTTATAAACAGTAATATTGGGGCTGAGCCATGAGCACCTGGGTCTGGACCCCCGTACCCACATAAAAGCCAGGTATAGAGGTGCGTATCTGCAGTACTGGCCTGCTGAGGCGGTGACAACGTTCACAAGTACCTGCTCTATCATGGAATGGTTGGGAAAAATTTACCCCAGTCAGAATCTCAAATACAGAACTGTTTGAACAGGAACACATGCCAAAATGACAATTCCATCTTGTATCAATTATACTCTGGAGACTAGAATTCACATTTTCGTAATTAGAATTCTGTGAATGGGAACACAAAAATGAAGCTAGGTCTCATGAGTGTCATTCTGCAAATTTAGAACCTAATTCAGGTTCAATGAGGATACAGATGATTGTATTCTATTCTGGCCAAGCAAGGCTTTTAGAGGATCCGAACAAAACAAGCATTCACTAATGTTCATTGAATGAAGAAGGGTGTAAACTGCTAATTACGTTTCATTGTCCTAGGAGGAAAAGTGGAAGGCCAGCAAATCCCAATGAAAATGCTCTGAACAGGAAGGATGCTGGCTTCAAACCCCCAAAACAATTGTAACCTGTTTTAAATGATAATAATCATTCTTGACTGAACATATATGTTCAAATAAATGCACTCACCGTGGTGTTCCTGCTGTGTGCTCCTTCCTAGCAGGGCTTGACATCTGTGGTTGTGGAGAGGGCTGAGGAGGCACTGCTGGTTTTGAAACTGGAGATGAAGCACCGACATCTTTGGGAATTTCCACGTGTTTCCAATCTTCTCCTTCTTCAACCATCAAGCCAATTAGTGAACCCAGCTTTATATTTTTAGCTCCTTCTTCAACCTGTATTTTTTTTTTTAATAATGGTTGGAAATGGAAAAATGTAGGATCAGAGAAAGTCACTAATTCTCTGCTTGCAAGAAAGACTTGGCAGCCTTCAAAACCAGAGCTTCCCTTACTTCTTCTTGATGTCCCATAAATTCACATTCATGGAGGCTAGCCATGTCAATTACTTATCTTCACTAGTTTCTACAATGGTTTCGTAATTTTAAAGGGACTGAACTATCCAAATTAGTCCTACCCACTAGAATATAATTTTAAGTAAAAAGTTTTCAGTAAATTTAGTCTGTGGGGAGAAAATGTCCCACTATGCAGATAAAGTGAGCTAACAATTCTGGTTAATTTAAGGATAGTTTATGGCTTTCCTTATTGCTTAAGTCTTTCCTGGAAATATTTCATGAGCTTTTCATGAAGGTGTCAGTGATACAGTGGTGTCCTAACTAATGAGACAGTTTTTACATAGTATCTGCCAACGAAAAATCTAAATAAGACAGATTTCTTAAGACAAAAATATTTTAAACATGTCAACGGTAATTTACTTATTAAAAGATGACAATATTGAAGTTTTGGTAGTGGGAGACAATGCTATTCCTGTAAGATTTCCTCTCTTCCCGCTCAATAAACTGAAGTTTATTACAATTGGTTTCATGAACAGTAGGACCGGCTATAGGTGTTCACTGATGTAACAATTCCCATGAAAAGCATGACTTGTGGAATGTGTGACATTTCAAAGTAACACTAATTTTGATGTTTATTAGTAAGTACACTAGCCCTAAATTAAAATAAGCATAAATTCTATGGGTTAAGCAGCTATCTAAGCTTAGTAATTACCAGTAAAGAAGTAGGAACAAAGGTTTAATGAAGACTTTCATATATGTATAAGACTAGAGCAAAAAAAAAAAAAAGTGAGGTTATTTATAAGCTTTGGAAAATAATTTTTTTAACTTAGTTGCTTAGCTGTTTGTCATGCACTAAAACATTTTATTTCTGTTGATTATTAATTTTCCTTTAGCACTTCTTATTTTTAAAGATTTATTTATACTAGTTTATGTGTCTGAGTGCTTTGCCTGCATGCGTGTCTGGAGTTATGCACGACTGGGAGTCACCATGTGGGTGCTGGGAACTGAACCTGGCTCCTCTGCAGAGCGCGAGCACTCCTAATCTTGGAGCCACCTCTCCAGCCCTACCTTTTCTTTTTCAAAAGACGAGTAAAGATTGTACTGGGTTAGTGTCTTTTCTTCTCCTGCCTGATGATGAACTGTTAACTGAACATCAAAAGTAACTTTTAAAAAAGACAACAAAAACAAGTAGTGTTATGAAGTATACTTCCTTTCAAAACTGAACCAGAGAAAATCAGTATCTACTTACAAACAAAGAAAACCCAAGCCCCCTGCTGAAGGAAAAAAAAAACCCACCCAAACAAAGATTCAAATGCAGAATATTTTGGGGGAAAATTTTCACTTTGAAAATATAACCAGATTTCTGACGGGTGACTGAATCCGAACCTGGCAGCTCGCCTTCTGCCTCACTCACTACAAAGCACACTAACTACTTGACATGCTCCCCACCACAATGACACTTTGAGTTAGTAGCCAACTGCATCAAATAGCAAATAAAACTTACAGTGCTCACATTTTCTTACTTACAAAACTGACACCGTGAAGCATATAATGGAAAAGGACAGACAATAACCACGCTACAATCTGACTGTACAACAGAAGTTACAGAAAAGAATGGTCATAGCTGTTCCACTTAATGTCATTAACATCATCCAGGCATGCTAGTTTGATGCAAACATTTACTTCTGTTGCAGTTAGCAAATAGTCAAAGCTGCCTCAGACACGGTGACAGAAGCATAAATAAGATTCTGCAAAAATCACACTTAGAAACCTACCAGGCCTTTGCCACACTCCCTTCTCCTGGCTTACTGCTCTAGCAAAGCACCCAAAGTCTGAGGACAATAAGCATCCAAGATGTTCTTACTGTCTTAACCCAAGACCTCTACTGCTCTAATGCCAACGTGTTTTAATAACAGATGATGTGTTTGTACTCTATGTTCTACTCACAGCTGATAAATAAGATCCTGAATCTTGAGTCTGTTCACGTCAACTGTCTTCCCCCCCATGTGTACAGTTTCCTGGGTTTCAACACAGTTCTTTACAACAGTAAACAGCTAGTAACAACCAGCTGTGAGCACAGTAATGACTACTTCACCAGGCCTGTTTCCCGATCTGTCAGTGAAACAGCAACGGAGCCATTCCACAGACTTGTCAGGAGGATAGAGAAGTTCCAGATCTGGGGGATTTAGAACAGTGCCTGTCATTTCACATAAACAGTAAATGTATAATTATAACTTCTGTGTTTACCTTCAAGTCATTAATTTTTAAAACAAATATACTTAACAAGGATCAATATTAGACTACAAAGTAAATTTGGTAAGGATTGGAAAATCACGCCTAATAGTTCAGCACATACCCAGGGATAGAACGAGAGACAAACTGCCTCCCGATAATATTTAAATAGAGGCTGAATTGCATCCCTCAGCCTAGACTAGCTCAGTATTTTTTTCTTCTTAAGCAGAGATGCTCCTATAAACTGACACTAGGTATGGACATATGTTAAATCCAACTTAAGTGGGCTTACTAGCAGAATCAAAGGGCATGATGCAGAGACTAAGAAATGAAGTGTCCACAGCAGACTACTGGATAAAGGGTATCTGAGAGTTCACGTCATCACAAACACTAGTAAAGGCAGATGTGGTGACACACATGTGTAATCCAGCATTGCAGAGGTGGGAGCAGGAGGATCCGGGGATCAGGAGAGATTCAGCTACACAGGGAATCCTGGGCCAACCTGAGCTACTTGGGACCCACTGTCACTTATAAAACCAAAACAACAAAAGTGAATGACGTTACCTTTTTAATTTTGGCATTACAAAATAACCAGCACACTAAGTAATTATTTAAGTATTTTTTTTCTTTTAAAATTGAACTGTCTACTGAGTGGTGGTGGCACACACCTTTAATCACAGCACTTGGGAGGCAGAGGCCTCTTTATGAGTTCGAGGCCAGCCTGGTCTACAAGAGCTAGTTCCAGGACAGACTCCAAAGCTACAGCAAAACCCTAAGATTTAAAGGAAGTGACCACCAACAGCATGCCGTAGATCAACACCATGTCCATTAGTGGAATCGTAACCGTGAGCTCAGGGCTGCCACCTGGCATCTCTAGTTGGTGCCAGTATCTATACAGTGGACATAAAACTGACTTAGTTTTAAACTCAAGAAGGACACCCTCAAAATTCATCACTTACCGATTTCAATATGAAAAAGATTAGAACTGAGAATAGCCTCCATTTGGTAGAACTTTCTCTGAGCTTTGAGAGGGCACATTCATAATTACAAATATCATGGTCTACGGAGATTAATTCAAGGTTACACAGGTTTAAATTCTAAGCATAAGCCTTCAAATTCTAATATGCACCTATGGAGGTAATTTGGACAAAGCTGAACTGAAAACTACGGTCTTAGGAAAACGGCAATGCCAGGCTTGGCTTTAGAGAAACAGCTGACACTGCAGACTGTAAGCAGTGCTGAAAATAACTGTTGGGTTCTTTTAATGTCCAAATGAGCAAGTCTTTTCTTAATTGCTTTACAATTCATTCATGGAACTTTGTTTTAGGACAGGGGTTGTATAGCCCACTTAGCCTGGCTTCTAACAAGCTGTAGGCAACTCTGACCTTGAATGCCTGATCCTCCTGTCTTTGCTTCCCAGGTGCTAGGATTACAGCCATGCACCATCACAACTGGTGGAGGTGCTGCTCCCTACACACACACACACACACACACACAACTACTACTATGGAAAATTGCCAATGGAATCAGTGAGATGACTGACACAGTGAGATGGCTGACACAGTGAGATGACTGACACAGTGAGATGACTGACAGTGAGATGACTGACACAGTGAGATGACTGACAGTGAGATGGCTGACACAGTGAGATGACTGACAGTGAGATGACTGACACAGTGAGATGACTGAGACAGTGAGATGACTGACACAGTGAGATGACTGACAGTGAGATGACTGAGACAGTGAGATGACTGACACAGTGAGATGACTGAGACAGTGAGATGGCTGAGACAGTGAGATGGCTGAGACAGTGAGATGGCTGACACAGTGAGATGGCTGACACAGTGAGATGACTGAGACAGTGAGATGGCTGACACAGTGAGATGACTGAGACAGTGAGATGGCTGACACAGTGAGATGGCTGACACAGTGAGATGGCTGACACAGTGAGATGGCTGACACAGTGAGATGACTGAGACAGTGAGATGGCTGACACAGTGAGATGGCTGACACAGTGAGATGGCTGACACAGTGAGATGGCTGAGACAGTGAGATTGTGCTCTAAGCTCAATTCCCAGAATCCAAATGGCAGATGGAGAGACCCAACTTCCACAAATTGTCCCTGACTGCCCCATGAGCATCACAGCAATAGGAAGGGTTCATGCATGTACACAAATATAAACACAAAATAAATATATTTTTAATTAAAAATATAGAAAGTTTAGTTATATATTTGGATTATATTCATATATGTAATATTTGCCATAAGAAACAAAATATTATTATGAAAGCAAGATCAGAGAATTTCTAATAACCCCTCTTACTATGTGATTCTAAGCCCAATCTACTGAATACTAAACCGAAGCCTAAGCTGATAGACTGATTCTACATGTATAGTAATTAAAATTTTCTGCACAACTTAGCTGATTCAAGGAATTTTAAAAGTCCTAGCACTAAATGAAATAAATTGGAACTAGAACACAAAATTATTCATACCAACAGTATTTATTCTGAATTAATGTATTAGGAACATTTAAGCATCTTCTGGTTCTAATTAAAATCTAATAAATATTTCCTATTTCAATTGACTTTGGATACAAAAACTGTAACACTGTTAAAAAGATAGCACTGTGTGGCAAAAGAACCCAGAACTTTCCCAGGGATGAGGAGTTAATCACCAAGAGAGCACAAGTTACTCTATGATGGTCTCAAAGCTGCAGGGAGGGAGCTGCAGGATGAACTCAGCAGCAGCCTTATCTTCCGTAAGCTCAACCATTTAACTACTTGACTCTGAAAACAAAACCTGTTGTGCACCGTCCTAGCAAATCATTTTAGTATGCTCACTAACATGAGGATTTTCTACAATGAAAGGCAAAGGCATAGCTCTTGCTTGGATAGAGAAGGGTGGACTAAAAATAGCACCTTAGTGGCTCCTGCTCCCATTTGCCTAGTAAAACTGCACGCTGGCAGCAATACACTGCTTACTATTCCTGTTACTGAGAAAGCATTAGGATGCTACTAAAGACATTAAAGGCCTAAAACCTACATACAATCTTTCCTCTGGTGGGAAAATAGCTGCCACTAAAGCAGCCGTCCATTGTATCCATTTTCTGCCTATTTTCAAGGCATTAGAACAGAAGAACAGACACTACTGACCCACTGGAACGACTAGTGATCTGAAATGCATTCCTGAGCAGTTGAGTGGAAAATGCTATCATTATGGAAGACCTACACAGTCAAACAATCTGGAGCTGCAGCCAAGCACAGGCCGCCAAAAGCACGTAAAGGGAAATGTAGTTGAGTTTGAGGCATATGGTAAATCAAATCATCCTTTTCTTTTGCAAAGTACGGTAAAATTATTTTAAAAAATGACTTTTGGTATGGATTTTTCCAGTTATAAAGACAGAAAAAAAATTTGCCCTTCAATTCACATTTCCTTCAAGGGCATTAACTGTATGTTCCTCTGTGTGTTTTAACCAGGCTGCTGACAAAATACAGGACAAGGAATGGATGCTGGAAGTCCTACATGTTAAGAATAAAACATCAAAGGCTAGCACAACTAAACACCAAGATCATCCTATAGTAGGGAACACAAAGGACAGAAAGAATGTCTACAGCAAACGAGAGTATAAAATCCTAGAGTACTGTGTGTGTACACAGAACAGACAAAAGAGGGGTATACCTATTCAACTAGAGACAAGCTGGGGTCTCAGACCCAAACCTATCCACAAAGGATGACCAACAGAAAGGCAGCTTGCTTGTGCAATTCAAGTTGTAGAGGGCAAAGAGGATACTCACTGCCCAGTCTCAATCAACCAATATGACATAAGACTAATAGTTACCAAGAACCAAGTGAACAGTGGTAAACAGTGGCACTGATGGATAAAGCAGCTACCGGAATTCTGTAGTATTTTTGTACTTAATCTTCCCCACTACTGCATGACTTAGATGATCTCCACATTCTAAGAGAAAGACACCAACAAAATGAATTTGCTACTCATGTAGACTGGCAGCACCTTTCGGTTCCTATAAACTTGGGAATGACTGGTGCCCGCAGTCTCTGCTGCTACACCAACACCTGCTCTGTCTCTGCTCTAGGGACAACATCCGATGGGCTCTACAGTGAGCTCATAGCACGGCCCAACAGTCATGCTTTACCCACACACAGCTTTGAGTTGGTTAGGTTACTTGCTTTTATATTAACAGTCTAAAATTCTAGCCAACAACCATTATACGCATGACAAAAAAAAAAAGGCAATTATTAAATTTTGGTACTAGAACATTGTAAATGTAAATAAAAAATGTATTATACAGTAGATTACAAGACAAACAGGAGGGGCTTTATTTAAGGAGTGTACATAAAGAAAGACATCCGCATCTTACCACTATTTTGGCTAAGATGCCATCGTCGTTAGAATCTAAGGTGACCACAGCCTTGTCCGTCTCAATTTCACACAAAGAGTCTCCAGCACTCACAGCTTCACCTAAAAAATAAAACAAGGTTTTTGTTGTTCTGTTTCCTGAAAAAATTTTAAATTATATTTTATTTATAATTTTGTGTGTGTGTATGTGTGTGTGCGCATGCAAACTACAGCTCATGTGTGGAGGTCAAAAGACAACTTTGGGGAGTTGGTACTCTCTTTCAATCATGTAACCAAACTCAGGTCATCAGGCTTGGAGGCAAGTGCCTTAACCTCCTGAGTCATCTTGCCAGCTTTGTTTTGTTCTTTTAAATATGAAAATTAATACGAGCATGTGTACAATATAAATTAATAACAAAGTATTCTGTGTTATGGAAACACAAGTATTTGTACATGTGTATGGATGTCTTGTGTCTTCTAAAAGCTCTATAATAAGTACATTCGCTATAATAAAAATTATTACAAAAATTAAAAATGAATTCATACTTATAGAGATAATAAATACATTTCTTCTCTGGGATAAATATTCCATGTCTCTTTATTCTTATATTTGGTTTTTGAAATGAAGTTTGACGTTGTCCATGCTAAGCTTGAGTAGACAAGGATAGCCTTGGATTCCTGATCCTTCTGAATCTCAGGTGCTCTTCTGTTTTTTAAGTACAACTTGACTATTCCATTCAAAGAGATGTTTTATCATTTATAATACTTTTTGGTTAATACATTAGGGTAAATTCAGAAGCCCTAATAGCACTAAACAGCATTCATAAACAAACATAAGAGCATACAGAAAATAAAACACATCAGTGGGGTCAACAAAGACCATTACTCGCAACAGAAAAGATGTGAAGCCTGAAATGTGGCCAGGAGCCAACACCACAGACTGCAGGATTCTGGGCTGAGAAGCAGGGGAAGGGATGCTGGGGGCTGGCAGAATGACCAATCAGGGCTTGTGACTATTAGAGACGATGGCTCTCATCAGGAGCTGAAGGATGGAAACAGGAGGACTGAAACATTTCAACAACATGAGTTGTGGCAAGCTACCCCTGAAGACAAAACATAAACCAAACCCAGGGTGTGGGGAACAGGCAGGAGGAAAACAAAACACTGTCCACTTGAAAGCAAATCACAAAACAAGGTTCTCAAACACATTAAGAAATCTAATATTATGAAAACAAAATACATAATAATTGGAACAGAAACTGAATTTCAGAAAAGCTACTATAGGGGCTGGAGAGATGGTTCAGAGGTTAAGAGTACTGACTGCTCTTCCAGAGATCCTGAGTTCAATTCCCATCCATAATGAGATCTGGTGCCCTCTACTGGCCTGCAGGTATACATGCAGACAGAACACTGTATATATAACAAACGGAAAGAAAGAAGGAAGGGAAGGAGGTAGGGAGGAAGGAAGGAAGAAAAGCTACTGTAGCAAATATTTTCAGATAAATATTTTGAGGTAAAATAGCCATTACAAACACAAGAAAATTTTTTAAAAATTATAGAAATGAAACAAAATAGTGTCAAGAAGAAAAACAAAAATTGTGGAAAGAACTCAAGCCACTGAACTAAGGCACCACTGAGACACTGCATGGTAAGGAAAGAGACGCTGACAACACTAATAAGGGCAAACAGAGACTTAAAGAAGGGGAAAGCAGGAAAGGGCCAGTCTGAGGGGGTGATGTCTCTCTCAGGGGCTCCGGGGGAAGTGGCCTGAGGATGTGAGGGAAGCAGCTGTGAAGACACCACTCTCGAGATGTGGTCCCCAGGACTAGATGGCTGTCATTTCTGAATGGTTCTACTGACTAGAATGGGTACATAAAGAGTCTTCTGGCATGAACAAGGGAACCGTATACATAAAAATTAAATGGACTTCAATTTTACATGTTTTACTTTGACAAAAATTGAGCAGGGAACAAAAGAGTATTAGGCTGTCTAAGCATGAATCCACACTTGATACCCAGAGAGTCTGCAACTAGAAACAATAGAAAAAGCATTTTAAAAAGCTATCAGAGGAAAAAACAGATTACCTCAATGAATGACAGACTGGGAGCATACTTCAGCTGCTGCGAGACCAGAGGACAACGAGTAACATTCACACTGAAGAAAAGAATTGTCTGGAATCTTAGACACAGCTAAACCATAAATTGAGAATGAATGGTGAAGTAATTTTAGGCATATAAAGTGTAGGAAAATTTACTACTAGTGATTACTTTAAAGAGCCCTTACAAGATGTAGTTCAAGAAAGTAGACACAAAAGGGGCAGGTGGACATGGCAGGACAGATGGACACAAGAAACAAGTTACCACAGAAGGCACTAATACTCACCCCCATTTAAACTGCAGCGCTTGAGGATTTTAAGAAGTGAAAACAAACTCAAAAGCTAACAGGATAGTTAAGGGGAAGGGTTAGGGAGAATGCTAACTGTGCTCACAACTTTGGTACAGCTGAAGAAAAACAAACTGAATTAACTCTATGTTCAACTGGCAAAACTTAGGGATTTAAAAATACAAATAAAATCTATAACACTCAAAACTCAGGAAAAGCAGAGAACAACAAAATGATTGTCTAGTAGAAAGAAATAAAAAGAGAATAAAAAGAGAAATGTCTAAAAAGATTACAGAAACTAGCCTAATATATAAGTAATCACAATAAGCATAAGTAAATTAAAACCATTTGTTATAAGCAGATTATCAAAATGAATACAAAACTAAAATATTTGCAAATGTGGCTTATAAGAGACAGACCCAAACCAAAGCTGAATAAAAAACACAGAGACAGAAAAATACGAGTTATATAAAATACCTACTCACACATAGTTCCCAGCTGTATGCAGCAGAGATATTAACGGGCCAATACAGTAAAAAGAATATGAAAAGAAAAACCTAAAGCATTAATAAATATGCCATGAAAATTCAATTATGGAAACATAATTGTATACCAGAATGAACAACCAGGCCTTTCTACCTCAGCCACAGAAGCTCTGACTACCAATAGTAAGTATTTTAATGATGTAAATTTAGCTGTTAGATGGTATTTACTGAACACCCACCCAAAGGTCCCTACCTCATCTGACCCAAACAGGAAGCTTCTGGTCAACAAATATTCATTGAAAACCATGTTTGTCCACTGAGGATGCCATAGCAGCACACGAGAGTGGGTTCATTTGTTTGAACTTCAGACCTCAAGAAGCTCCCTGCACACCTAGTGAAAAGTCAACTGGAGAGGACGGCAGGTAAGAAGTGAGAACGCTCTGGGAATACTCAGGAGGACATCTAACCCTGTTTCGAGAAGGGAAGAGAAGTTTCCTAGAACAAGAGGACAGCTCCTCAGCCTGAAAAGAGTGAACAAGTGAAAAGGGCAGTGAGCCAGGCACAAAGGTACACTCCCAGGGTCCTGAGAAGAGGACATGCACTTCAGGCACCTGGCAAACAGAACAAGGGAACACGTGGATATCAGACTGGAGAAAGGCAAGAACAGACTAAAGAGACCTGTGTACGTCAGCAGGGAGAGCTGCTGCTGCTGCCCCAGCCCTCCCTGCTGCTGCCCCAGCTCTCCCTGCTGCTGCCCCAGCCCTCCCTGCTGCTGCCCCAGCTCTCCCTGCTACTGCCCCAGCCCTCCCTGTTGCTGCCCCAGCTCTCCCTGCTGCCCCAGTTCTCCCTGCTTCCCAGCTCTCCTAGCTGCCACCCCAGCCCTCCCAGATGTGGGAGCTTCCTCTGTGTGCTGTGATTACCATTAATGAATAAAGAAACTGCTTTGGACCTATGGCAAGGCAGAACTTAGGTAGGCGGGGAAAGCTAGGCTGAATGCTGGGAGGAAGAAGGGCAAAGTTAGAGAGACACCATGGAGCCCCATGGAGCCGCCAGAGTCAGACATGCTGAAACTTTGCCGGTAAGCTACTGCCACATGGCAATATATAGATTACTAAGAATGGGTTAAATTAATATAAGAATTAGCCAATAAGAAACTAGAGCTAATGGGCCAAACAGTGATTTAATTAATACAGTTTCTGTGTGGTTATTTTGGTTCTGGGTGGCCAGGATGAACAAGCAGCCTCCTCCTGCAACACCTCCTGCTGCCCCAGCCTTCCATGTGCATCATCGTTGTTGTTGTTTAATCACAGATGCTTTGAAAGAGTCAAAGATTTCCAGGGGGGCTCCTGCTGTTGGAGCAATGGGAGAAGTGACGAGGCTAGGAAACTTTTCACATATTCTTAGATGCACACAATAAACTCTGGCCATAAAGAAAAAGAATGAAATAATGTTGTACCATTTTTCACTCTCATTTAAATTCCAACAACTTTTGAGGAACCATGTACAAATTTACTTCAGCCATGTAAGTTTCTGAGTCACTTCTGGTGTTTCTGATCCTCTGCTAACTTGAAAGGAATCATGAACCGCCTCAAAAATGCTTTCCCGCTGCTGCTGCTACTTCCTCCTAGCTCCTGGTCACAATTTCTTCACACCCAGTCCAGGCTAGCACCCCCACCACCACCACTTAACTTCAGATCAAAACGCAAAAAAAAAACAAAAAAACTTCAGAAATCATTAGTTCCTCATAAGGAAAATATTAATTGTTCTTTACATTTACCTGGTTATTACATTTCATTTGCAGCAAGTTGTAACATCTGACAAGATATTCCCTTTCTTTCTCTTTAAAGCCACATTTCTCTCTTCACGTCAGGCTATGAGCTATGAGAGCCAACGGAGCACATGATCAACAGAGCAGGACACAGAAAAGTCAGTCAGCTGCTGAACCAAAGAGGAGCTTAAGACCGAATTATCACATGAGGAAGCGCTGTCCGTAATGATCACGAGACTGAAACTCTAGCGATAATCACTGTGAGTGGACACACGACATTTGAGGCTGAGTCATGAGTCCCAAGGATCCAAACCCAGGGTTCCAGCACTGATCGGCATTGGCCTGTTTGGCAGAGTAGTGACGAGGTGCTTCTGCCAACCCCAGCTGAAAGTTTATTCCAATCCCAGACACAAACAATCTCCACCAAGTTTCCTATCTTCTAACTTTCAGGAAGATTGAATGTGTGGCTATGAAAAAAAAATCACGGACCTGGAAGTGTTATGTTAACAAATTCACATAGACCTTTAAACATTTTGCAACATTTTCTGATAAAAATAAAGTTGCAGATATATTTCTAGCTAATAAACCACTAATAATCAAGAAGCAGCCTCCCTCCTTATTCCATTCACCATTCCCACACCATTCACAGGGCACACACACACAAGAATGGAAGGCACTGGAAAACATCGGCTACAATAAAGTGTTCAGTTCTGCCCAGCAGTTTATGTTCTAGTGGGTCACTCTTAGCTGAGGCTCACAGGTAGGTTCTCAGCGCCACGTGGCTGGCTGCAGAAGACAGCAGCTCCTCTGTTTCCTGTACCATCTCCCCCTGGTCCATGTCTGTGTTGGAGGTAGAGGGGACCAGGAGCAAGAGTAGGCCCCAGGAGGGGCCAGAGCAGAGGCCTGCCCGGTAGCCGCTCCCCGGCACCGAAGCCAGCATCATCATCCTGGTCCATTGTCCTGATGGGCAGCTGACAGAACTGAGGATGAAGTCCACAGAAGCATCCCTCTCTCTTAAACATGTCTCAAAAATTGTTAATGGTAATGTTCATTTTAGAAACAATCACAATCCCCTGCCTCCTACGAAACAATTTTGTTCTACCAAAAATGAAGACTATACATCTGTTCCAAAGATGAGTGCTGAGGATAGCCGGCTGTTATCTGTAGAGCAAGTATGAAGATAAAGGAAAATGTGCTCGTTAGAGCTACAGTGACTCACCAGGTTGATAAAAAGAAGTCAAATCAAAAAAGCCTACTTCCGCCCTGCTGCTGGGGCTGCAGTCTCTGCTGTGATCTGCTGGACCTGCTCTGCCTGCGCCCTACTTCCATTAGTCCCTGGCTCATTGGGGCATCCAGGAGTTCCTGTGTAGGTGCCGAGAAGTTTCATCGGGACGGGTGAGTGTGTGCTATCCTGGGGCGGACTGTCCAGGTAGAGAGCACAAACACCCCTCCCCCAGCTCCTGCTGCAGGGCTTGCTCTCCTACACACCCGACCCCACCCCCACCCCCAAACCTGCCTTATCTGCAAGGTCCTTAGCTGTGGAACAGTTTCCTGCCATTTCACTAAGGCTACCAACCCAGAGCAGTGAGTCCCTGACCAGAGGGCAGGCCTCAAGGTCCCCGCCAGGGAAAGCGGGCCCCTGCTGCTGGGGCTGCAGTCTCTGCTGTGATCTGCTGGACCTGCTCTGCCTGCGCCCTACTTCCATTAGTCCCTGGCTCATTGGGGCATCCAGGAGTTCCTGTGTAGGTGCCAAGAAGTTTCATCGGGACGGGTGAGTGTGTACTATCCTGGGGCGGACGGTCCCGGTAGAGAGCACAAACGCCCCTACACTAAGGCTACCCAACCAGAGCAGCGGGCAGGCCTCAGCAACCCCCGAAAGGGAGCGCAGGCACCTCCAGCTTGTACTGCAGTGTCGCCTGTGTTCTACTGGACCCCGCCCGACCCCTTGCATTCGGCCTTCTTTACGCGGGTCATTGGAATACCACGCATCCATGTTTTGGTGTTGAGGAGTTCACCTGGAAGGGAACGGTTCCTGCCCCTACACTGAGGAGATACACCTAGAGAGTTAGTCACAGCAAAGACTGGTCCAAGACATCAGGCCTCTCCTGGCTCCATTTGAAGGAAAAGATGGGCAGGCACCAATGCAAGAATTCCCCCAACAACTTGAAAGGCAACGTGACATCACCAGGATCCAGGAATCCCGAAATGAGAAGTCTAAACCCTAATACAGAAGAATCAGAAGAATTCGACTCAAAAGTGAATTTTATGAAAATAATAGAGGACCCTAAACAGGAGGTGAAAAACTGCCACAACCAATTAGAGATTACAAACAAAAAGGTAGAGGAAATGAATAAATATCTCAAAGATATCCAAGAAAACCAAGAGAAACAAGAAAAAGTAATCAAACAGGTAAGGGAAACGGTTCAAGACTTGAAGAACGAAGTGGAAGTAATAAAGAAAACACAAACCGAGGGAAGGATGGAGATGGAAAATTTGAATAAACGAACAGGAACTACAGAGACAAGTACCACCAACAGATTACAAGAGATAGAAGAAAGAATCTCAGACACTGAAGATACCATAGAGAAAATAAACACTCTCATCAAAGAAAACAGCATAACCAACAAATTCTCATCACAAAACATTCAGGAAATCTGGGACACAATAAAAAGACCAAACCTAAGAATAATAGGGATAGAAGAAGGAGAAGAAGTACAGCTCAATGGTCCAGAAAATATATTTAATAAAATTATAGAAGAAAACTTTCCCAACCTTAAGAAAGATATTCCTTTGAAGGTCCAAGAAGCATACAGAACACCAAATCGACTGGATCAAAAAAAAACATCTCCTCGTCATATAATAATCAAAACACAAAACATACAGAATAAAGAAAGAATATTAAGAGCTGCAAAGGAAAAAGGTCAAGTTACCTATAAAGGTAAACCTATCAGACTTACACCTGATTTCTCTATGGAAACCATGAAAGCCAGAAGGTCCTGGATAGATATACTGCAGAAACTACGAGACCATGGATGCAAGCCCAGACTACTATACCCAGCCAAGCTTTCGTTCACTATAAATGGAGAAAACAAAGTTTTCCAGGATAAAAACAAATTTAAACAATACGTAGCCACAAATCCAGCCCTTCAGAAAGTAATTGAAGGAAAATCACAAACCAAGGAGTCCAACAATGCCCACAATAACTCAGACATCTAAAGACCCTTCACCAGCACAACTTGAAGAAGGGAAACACACAAACTCTACTACCAAAGAAAAGAAAGAAAGAAAGGAAAAATGACCGGAGTTAACAACCACTGGTCATTAATATCACTTAATATCAATGGACTCAACTCACCTATAAAGAGGCACAGGCTAAGAGATTGGATACGAAAACAGGATCCAACATTCTGCTGCTTACAAGAAACACACCTCAACCACAAAGACAGACATCTACTCAGAGTAAAGGGCTGGGAAAAGGTTTATCAAGCAAACGGACCTAAGAAACAAGCAGGTGTGGCCATACTAATTTCTAAGAAAGTTGACTTCAAACTAAAATCAATCAAAAGAGATGGAGATGGACATTTTTTACTCATAACAGGAACAATTCACCAGGATGAAATCTCAATCCTGAATATATATGCCCCTAATATAAAAGCACCCACTTATGTAAAAGAAACGTTACTAAAACTCAAGGCAGTCATCAAACCACACACACTAATAGTAGGAGATTTCAACACTCCTCTCTCACCAATGGACAGGTCAATCAAACAGAAACCTAACAGAGAAATAAGAGGATTAAGGGAGGTAATGAATCAAATGGACTTAACAGACATCTATAGAACATTCCACCCAAATAGGAAAGAATATACCTTCTTCTCTGCAGCTCATGGAACCTTCTCGAAAATAGACCACATACTCGGTAACAAAGCAAACTTACACAGTTACAAAAAAATATCGGTAACCACCTGTGTCTTATCAGATCACCATGGATTAAAGTTAGAATTCAACAACAATGCTATCCCCAGAAAGCCTATGAACTCATGGAAACTGGACAGTCAACTACTGAACCTCACCTGGATCAAGGAAGAAATAAAGAAAGAAATTAAAGTCTTTCTTGAATTCAATGAAAACGAAGACTCAACATACTCAAACCTATGGGACACTATGAAAGCAGTGCTAAGAGGAAAATTCATAGCATTAAGTGCCCACTTAAAGAAAACGGAGAAAGCACACATTGGAGACTTAATAGCCCACCTGAAAGCTTTAGAAAAAAAAGAAGCAGACTCACCTAGGAGAAGTAGAAGACTGGAAATAATCAAATTGAGGGCTGAAATCAACAAAATAGAAACACAGAAAACAATCCAAAGAATCAATGAAACAAAAAGCTGGTTCATGGAGAAAATCAATAAGATTGATAAACCCCTATCCAAACTAATCAAACGGCGGAGAGAGAATACGCAAATTAACAAAATCAGAAACGAAAAGGGAGACATAACCACAGACTCAGAGGAAATTCAGAGAATCATTAGATCTTACTACAAAAATCTGTATGCCACAAAATTGGAAAATGTTATAGAAATGGACACTTTTTTAGATAAGTACCATATACCAAAGTTAAACCAGGACCAGGTGAACAATCTAAATAGACCTGTTAGTCGCGAAGAATTAGAAGTTGTTATAAAAAACCTCCCCACCAAAAAAAGCCCAGGTCCAGATGGCTTCAATGCAGAATTCTACCAGAACTTCCAAGAAGACCTAATACCTATACTCCTTAATGTATTTCACAATATTGAAACAGAGAAGTCATTGCCAAATTCCTTTTATGAAGCTGAAGTTACTCTGATACCAAAACCACACAAAGACACAACCAAGAAAGAGAACTACAGGCCAATCTCACTCATGAACATCGACGCAAAAATACTCAATAAAATACTGGCAAACCGAATCCAAGAACACATCAGAAAAATTATCCATTATGATCAAGTAGGCTTCATCCCAGAGATGCAGGGCTGGTTCAACATACGAAAATCTATCAATGTAATCCATCATATAAATAAACTGAAAGAAAAAAACCATATGATCATTTCATTAGATGCTGAAAAAGCATTTGACAAAATTCAACATCCCTTTATGATAAAGGTCTTAGAGAGATTAGGAATACAAGGGTCGTTCCTAACTATAATAAAAGCTATTTATAGCAAGCCATCAGCTAACATCAAATTAAATGGAGAGAAACTCAAAGCTATTCCACTAAAATCAGGAACACGACAAGGTTGTCCACTCTCTCCATACCTCTTTAATATAGTGCTTGAAATTCTAGCAATAGCAATAAGACAACATAAGGGGATCAAAGGGATTCAAATCGGAAAGGAAGAAGTTAAACTTTCATTATTTGCAGACGATATGATAGTGTACATAAGCGACCCCAAAAACTCCAGCAAAGAACTCCTTCAGCTGATAAACACCTTTAGTAGCGTTGCAGGATACAAGATCAATTCCAAAAAATCAGTTGCCCTCCTATACACAAAGGATAAGGAAGCAGAGATGGAAATCAGAGAAGCATCACCCTTCACGATAGCCACAAATAGCATAAAATATCTTGGGGTAACCCTAACCAAGGAAGTAAAGGATCTATTTGACAAGAACTTTAAGTCAATGAAGAAAGAAATTGAGGAGGATACCAGAAAATGGAAGGATCTCCCTTGCTCTTGGATAGGGAGGATCAACATAGTAAAAATGGCAATTCTACCAAGGGCAATTTATAGATTCAATGCAATCCCCATCAAAATCCCATCAAAATTCTTCACAGATCTTGAGAGGACAATAATCAACTTTATATGGAGAAACAAAAAACCCAGGATAGCCAAAACAATCTTATATAATAAAGGATCGTCTGGAGGCATTACCATCCCTGACCTCAAACTCTATTACAGAGCCTCAGTATTGAAAACAGTTTGGTATTGGCATAAAAACAGAGAAGTCGACCAATGGAACCGAGTAGAAGACCCTGATTTTAACCCACAAACTTATGAACACCTAATTTTTGATAAAGGAGCTAAAAGTATTCAATGGAAAAAAGAGAGCATCTTCAACAAATGGTGCTGGCAGAACTGGTTGTCAACGTGTAGAAGAATGAAAATAGATCCATATCTATCACCATGCACAAAACTCAAGTCCAAATGGATAAAAGACCTCAATATTAGTCTGAACACACTGAACCTGATAGAAGAAAAAGTTGGAAGTACTCTACAACATATGGGTACAGGAGATCACTTCCTACGTTTATCCCCAGCAGCACAGACATTAAGGGCAACATTGAATAAATGGGACCTCCTGAAACTGAGTAGCTTCTGTAAAGCAAAGGACACTGTCACTAAGACAAAAAGGCAACCCACTGACTGGGAGAAGATCTTCACCAACCCTGCAACAGACAAAGGTCTGATCACCAAAATATATAAAGAACTCAAGAAACTAAACTTTAAAATGCTAATGAACCCAATAAAAAAATGGGGCACTGATCTGAACAAAGAATTCTCAACAGAAGAAATTCAAATGGCCAAAAGACACCTAAGGTCATGCTCAACCTCCTTAGCGATAAGGGAAATGCAAATTAAAACAACCTTGAGATACCATCTTACACCTGTCAGAATGGCTAAAATCAAGAACACCAATGATAGCCTTTGCTGGAGAGGTTGTGGAGAAAGAGGCACACTCATTCATTGCTGGTGGGAATGCAAACTTGTGCAACCACTTTGGAAATCAGTGTGGCGATTTCTCAGGAAATTTGGGATCAACCTACCCCAAGATCCAGTAATACCACTATTGGGAATATACCCAAGAGATGCCACATCAAATGACAAAAGTATCTGTTCAACTATGTTCATAGCAGCATTGTTTGTAATAGCCAAAACCTGGAAACAACCTAGATGCCCTTCAATGGAGGAATGGATGAAGAAAGTGTGGAATATATACATATTAGAGTACTACTCAGCAGTAAAAAACAATGACTTCTCGAATTTTGCGTGCAAATGGATGGAAATAGAAAACACTATCCTGAGTGAGGTATCCCAGACTCAAAAAGAGGAACATGGGATGTACTCACTCATAATCGGTTTCTAGCCATAAAATAAAAGACATTAAGCATATAATGTGTGATCCTATAGAAGCTAAATAAGAAAGTGAACCCAAAGAAAATCATATAGTCATCCGCATGGAGAGGGGGAAGTAGACAAGATTCCAGGGCAAAAACTGGGAACTTGCGGGTGAGGTGGCATGGGGCAAAGGGGAAATGGGATGAGAAATATGAGAAGGGGAGGATGGGAGGAGCTCGGAGGATTGGGATGGTTGGGATATAGGAAGGATGGATACGGGAGCAGCGAAGTATATATCCTATCTAAGGGAGCCATCTTAGGGTTGGCAAGAGACTTGACTCTTGAGGGGTTCGCAGGTGTCCAGGAATATGTCCCCAGCTGGTACCTTGGGCAACTAAGGAGAGGGAACCTGAAATGACCCTATCCTATACTGATGAATATCTTGCATATCACCTTAGAACCTTCATCTGGCGATGGATCGAGGTAGAGACAGAGTCTCAATTTGGAGCAACGGTCTGAGCTCTTAAGGTCCAAATGAGGAGCAGAAGGAGGGAGAACATGAGCAAAAAATCAGGACCACGAGGGATGCACCCACCCACTGTGACAGTGGAACTGATTTATTGGGAGCCCACCAAGGCCAGCTGGTCTGGGACTGAATAAGCATGGGTTGATTCCGGACTCTCTGAGCATGGCGGACAATGAAGGCAGATGAGAAGCCAAGGACAATGGCACTAGGTTTCGATCCTAATACATGAACTGGCTTTGTGGGAGCTTAGCCTGTTTGGACGCTCACCTTTCTGGACGTAGATAGAAGGACCTTGGTCTTCCCGCAGGGCAGGGAATTTGGACTGCTCTTCAGTATCGAGAGGGAGGGGGAATGGAGTGGGGGGAGGAGAAGAGGAGTGGGGATAGGGGGAGGGAAGTGGGGGGAGGGCAATATTTGGGAGGAGGGGAGGGAAATGGGAAATGGGGAGCAGGTGGAAATTTTAATTAAAAAAGAATAAAAATAAATAAGTAAAAAAAAAAAAGCCTACTTCCTTCTTTGTTATATAACATCGAGAAAAAGCAAACTTTAAAGACAGGACAATCAGGCTGACAAGAGCTGGGCTAGGAAGGAAGTGGCTGATCAGACACCAGGTATCTCTGGGGTGAGAGGCGCTCTAACTGAACTGTGGAGACAGCCACATCATCCATACCTTTCTGGACCTGAGTGCCGAAAATCCATAGAACTGTCAAGATAGTGCTATACTGAACAACTCGCCTTCCAAAATTTCCCACTTTAGCAACACAAACAGAAGCCAAGGCGTCTGCTGCAGTACAATCCACTCAGACTCCAGGAGCACCTACTCAGAGAACGAAGCTTCCTCAGACACAGCGTCCTTCAGAACCACCGCTTCTGAATTTTACAAAGTAATACTATAGTAGGTGCAGATATCTATGTTTTACACGGAAGTGTGTGACACTCTCACAGCTGAGGTAAGGAAGAGAGTGAGGGTGGATTCCGAAGAATCACATTCCCCACTCACTCTGTCCCATCCAGGCACTGCCCTGGCTTCTGTGCAATTATCTCAGTTTGGTCTTAGTCCACAGAGCTTCACCACAGAGCAGAAGACAAATTTTTACAAAAAGTGGGAAACAAGAATCTTTAGAATACACTTGACTTTCCAACTGGGGAAAAAGAAATGATGCTGACTTTCCAGGAGAAACACAGAAACATATCCCAGTAGGAAGCTTTCAGCAAGGGTGGGATTACAGCTTGACCCATCTTTCAACTGACTGGAAACGTGGATACAGACTAACATTTTAAAAGCACACTCTCCAATTCTATGTTGTTTTATTCCATTTTTATAGACTGAAAGTAAATATAATATAAAATACAAAACTACTATTCTGACTCACTCATTCAAAAGATGGAGTTAATTTACATGTATAGTGGCATTTCATTTGTATTTTAATAAATAAAGCTTGCCTGAAGCTCAGAGAGAAAGATAGCCACACACTGGTCAGTCTTACAGACCAGGCAGTGGTGACACACATGTTTAATCCCAGTGGCCACATTAGTTTGCCATAGAAACCAGGCAGTAGTGGTGCACAATCCCAGCACTAGAGAGGAATATAAAATGGGAGGAGACGGCTCTCAGACAGTCTCATTCTGAGATTCCTGGTGGCAGGATTGCCAATTCGAACTGAGGTAGAGATAAAAGCCAGCGGCTGGCTGGTTTGCTTTTCTGACATTGAGATTGAACCCCAATGTCTGTCTCTGGATTTTTACTGATCATGCTACATAAAAGCTCTTATCTTCCTTTCCTTCAACTTAGAAAAAAAAAATGAAAATGAGTTTTGCTAGAATTCTGAAGCCAAGATTTAATTCAGTTAACTCCCTCCCAGAGTGGCCAGCACAGCACACAGACGTGAATCTCAGGGTGGGATTCTAACATACATGTACTCAGAACGGCATGGTCAGGCTTGGTTGCAATTACAAAGCTTCAGGCTTTTAGGAACCTTAAAGTCTCTGAAGATCACACTCGGCTGACAGGGTACCAGACCGTTATCTAGTCTTCCCTTGCAATTTCAGCCGTTTTACATGGATTAAGTGCTAAATAACTGCTTTAAATCATAGTGACTATTGTCAATAAAGACCTCACTACCAAACAAAAAGAGTGAATACAAACCACCTGTCAGAATATAAATTTGTTTTCTTTTTTTTTTCAAAATATTTATTATGTATACAATATTCTGTCTGTGTGTATGTCTACAGGTCAGAAGAGGGCACCAGACCTCACTACAGATGGTTGTGAGCCACCATGTGGTTGCCGGGAATTGAACTCAGGACCTTTGGAAGAGCAGGCAATACTCTTAACCACTGAGCCATCTCTCCAGCCCATAAATTTGTTTTCAACACAAAATGAAGTAACCAAGTTATTATAGATATTGCACTTAGCACATTAGATCATAGTGCAACAATCTCCAAATGATTCCTGAATTACCAAGAAACAAGGATTAAGAATGGTCTCTATTACTTCCAATATATTACTAAACAACACCCCCTTCCACACATGCAAGCTGGTTAATACAGAATTTTAAGAGCAAACTGCAGGGAGATATGCTCCAGAAGATTAAAATATATCATTGTCTGTCACATGTGAAAGGAGTGCATTGTTGGAGAAGCTTTGCAGAGACTGAACCGCATTCATCCTGCCTCCGGACCATAGTGCCCAGTTCCACTGGGAGCACCTCATCAGACTGCCAGTGAGCTGCAACACTCACAGCTACTGGTCTAGAAATTCTCAAAGTGTGAAGGAACTTGATCTTTTTGAATCACTATTTAGGGGTGCCAACATCCTGCAGCAATGAATATGGAAACAGACAAAGCCCTAAGTCACGAGGGGAAGAAAGCTCAAACAGACGCCCATGGATCACATTACTGATAAACGTGTAACTTTCTCAGGCACTGATAATTAAAGATGCAGCAGCCATGCAGAGCCAGTCCTCCAAGGGCTTCAGTGAAGCTCTGGCTTCGGCTTACACAACTCAGCACAGTCAAATGTTTCTTTGAACATTTTCTGTCTTCCACCTTCTCTGTTAGCCCTCCTGGATGTGCCTCATTTTAGCCTTCTCTTTCTGATCTCCCATGGCTTTAACTCCTTGCGTGCTTCACAAACCTTCTGTTCAGTTATGACTTATCACATTCTCACCCAATCTTCAACGATATTTTCTAATTCTATGGACAATACTTTTCACGACAAGAACTTCCAATTAATGTTTTCTCTGCCTGATATTTTTGCATAGCATTTTAAATTCCTCTTATAAATTTAATAAATTCAAATTCACACATTTTGAGTTTAGTAATTCCAAGCAGGGGCAGATCCTGGAGGTAGGTGTCGCCTTGCTGCTGGCTATGCCTACTGAGTTTTGCTCCTAGATGACTACTTCTGAGCACATCATTAAGTTTGGGATCGCGTTCTCAGCAAATGGGGTTTGACCTTGAATTCCACATGGATTAAAGCTGTGTACCATCAGGATGGATTTGGCCAGATAATTTAAAGTTATTAAAAGCCTCGGCCAGTGAGTTCTCACTCACAAAATTCTAAGTATTGTAAATTTGAACCCCAAGACTTCATAAGGTTAGCTCATGAGAGCAAACTTTCAAGGGAATGGGAATTCTTAGACCACACGAATTGCCAAAAACAACAGTAACTGTGCTGTTACAGAGCACTGAACTCTGCCCATATGATAATTACTCACACTTCGGTCACCAACCCACACCTTGTGCTGGAACGTCAATTCCTGTAACACGCTGAGTATCTTGCCTTCAGTGACTAACAAGAATCTCAAAACCGACCATATTCAAGCCTGAACTAACCCATTTCCTTCTTCCTGCCTCTTGACCTGCTCAAATCTCTCTTCTCAGCAGCTCCAGACCACAGCTATGGCACATGGCTCCACTTTCTGTTTCCTGCTCTGGGTAGACTCTGGGGTGTTTTCCTTAGGTCATTTATTCTATAGGGACGAGCTTGTCTGTAACGCCTTCCAGGATCTCTGTTACATTGCAGGCTTCTGGTTCTACTCAAGGGTTCACTAATTAACTGTGCACAGTGGCTACCAAATTGCTCAGAACCGGGGAAGAAAACATACTAACACACAAACACATTCCCCATAGGTGAAAAGAGCTAAGCAAAAGTACCAGCCAAGTGTAATACCCAAGACCCAGCAACCATAATATGACATACTCCTTACCTCCATTCCAGCCTCATCTGCTGTGAGGCCCAGTCTGTCATGCATATTCTTGCCTTTCCTAGTACCCAGATTATTATTATTTTTTTTTTTTAAAGAAATGCAGATCTGTTCTAAGTTACCAAGTTCATTTGACAAGCTCATTTCCAGTGTGAAGCCATGGTGGCCACTGCTGCTTCCAAAGTTCCAGCATTCTGACTGTGTGGATCTCAGTTCCCCAGCACACTTCTACTTTCACTTTAACAACCCTCCCATTTGTTATGAGAGTTCTCCGTGCCTTGGGAAACTTTGTGAAGACTTTGAAGGATGAAAATGTATGAAATGGCAGCTTCTTTAAATAAAGTAATTCTTTGGAGAAAAAATCCCTGCCACCATGGAACCATATGGCATGAATACCCTGCCTACTCCCGTATTAGTTAACACCAAGCTGCTAGAAATGTAGATAAGTAAGATGCTTGATAAGTAAGACATATTTGATAATCAAGATTTATAAATTTCTAAGGTCTACTCAGGTTCACAGTAATATTTGTCTAGCCTCATCTTTGCTCACGTTTAAGCTTTAGCTATTTGGATAAACTAAGCCACACACACCCCTAAAAAGCAATATTCTATAATGGACTGTCTGGACCCCAGAGGAAAGTCTTTTCCCCAAAGTCAGGCATTAGACAAAAGTCCCTATTCCCTTAGGGTCTTGAAGTGGGTTCCTGCTTATTAAAAAGGGAGTCATTCTTATCTCTGGCAAGAGGAATTTGTGAGCCTCCCATTAATATACAACTGGTCCCTATTATCTTGTCAAGGTCAATTCAGCTTCCTCAATCCAGTTCACATACTCCCTTCCTCCCATTTAATCTTTGCACAATTATAGCGCATAAAAGGTGTAATGGGCAGCCATCTGATCTCCCTCATACTGTTAGTAGCCTCCATCCTCTTGCAGACTCCACACCTCCTCTTTGGAACCTGAATCCTGCTGGACGCCAGTATATTTCTCTTCCTGGTCTCCACACTTATCATCAATGGCAGCAATGACGTTAAGAACGCTAGACTTCCAGGAGTCCGAACATTAATTACAAGACACGGAATCTCTGTCCACGCCCTCAACGCTGCATACACTATATTCACTGAATACTAGACTGGACATCTACATCACACGGGGACAACCTCAAAGGTCTTCCCAGAGCGAGCTACTTGCTCTTCCCTCCTCTGTCCTCTTTTAACACCTGCCTGACCAGCTCTCAAGACAAATACTAGAGAATGAACCTGCTTGCCTATAATTTCTCTGTTTACCTAGTGAGTCTGACAGACTAAACATCTGTCCTCTTTCCTTCAAATGCTGCAGCATGAATAAAGAGGAGGATAGCTAGACAGCGTGTAGTAAGACACTGGCCAGTGGCCAGTATCTGGAAGGGTTACTATTAACTACCAATGGAACCATGACAGAAAGATGGAAAAGGAAAGCAGGGCCTAGAACACACAGAGTCTTCCCCAGCTCCCTTTACATCCATGGTACCTTCCCCCTTGTCTGTCATAACAGCCACAGCACACTCATCTCCTTGGTCTAGAAATTATGTCTTTCATTTTTAAGCACCATGCTAGACACTTGAGGTCTGGTAAAATGGCTGTTACACACACCTTTAAAGACAGTTTTGTATCAAGCATTCTTAAAAACTAAGTATCACCAACAATCAAACTCATTTGATGTTTTCATTAACCAATAAAAGTAACACATAGACAAAAGGACTTCCCACACCCTCTTAAGTTCGTGCCTCACTTCCTGAGCATATTTCCTGCTCTGGCAGCAGCGCGCTCCCCACAGCGTCACTCACTGCAATGGGCACTGGCCCTTAACAGACTGCAGTTTGAGGCCTTATGGTAGTGCTCATGACTTCTAGGTTGGTCCTTGTTTCTACACATTTCCAGGAAAGGCCTTGAAAATTACTGTCACGGGGTCTTTCTCTAACCTCTGCTCTTGTTCATTGGTTTTGTCTGTGACCCACACCAAAGTCAGGGTTCCCAGATCCATGACCCCAACTACTCCTTTGATTTATTCTGTAAAAAAACATATGAGTCTGCCATTCATACCACCAATCCAACCATCATGGTGTAAGAAGCACTCACCCTCAGCATTGTTTCTGGAGCTCCTTTAGCTAGTCTATTAGGTATTTATAGGCAACTTCACTGACATTTAAAACAGCATTCCCTGAAACCAGATATATGATCAGATTCACCTGTTTCAATTTGACTCAATATTAGGGCTTTTTTACATTTTAATTTTGTTTTAAGATCATGCAAAATATGTATTTTTCCAAAGTCAAGGAGAAAAGCAAAGCTATACTCAGAGACATCTACCTTCAGGCCTTTCTGTCACACACACACACACACACACACACACACACCCGCCCTGTACTCTCCACCACAACCACTTGCCGCTTTTAAGCTTTTTGCTTATCCTTTCCCCGGCACTGATTCCAGGGCCTCTCACCGCTAGGCACTGCTCTACCGCCAACTCTACCCACAGTCTTGGCGGCTGAAGTCTGGGCACTGCCGTTCCTCGTCTCTACCCTGCTATTTTTACCGGCCATCATTCCACAACATGAAAAGGAGAGACTATATACTTCACTACACAGTTATAGACACCTAAAGTTAGCCAACGGCTCTCATCCTCACCACCCTTTGGGCTGCCTGCATTTTCTGTTTCTGTAAACAAACAGGGTTGTAATAAACAGCCTTATGTGTGGTGTGTTTTGTCTTATTCTTACCAGTGTAACACTAAGATAAGTCCCTGGAAATAGGGTTGCAGGGCCAAAGAGTAAATATAAACGTAATCTTTTTAGACATTGCAGATTCTTGGGGCTTAGACTACTTTGCCCTCTGAGTATTTGAGAGCACCCACTTCCACCGTTCCATCCACAGATCAAATGTCAAACGTCTACATTTCTGTATATAACAGAGAAACATGATTATGTCCGTAGCACTTACGTGTTTACAGTGAACATATTCCGACCCACATTTAAGAGCAACTTAGAACCTTTCTTCTGGACCCACCTGTTTATGTATTGAATTTTTTTAGGAGTATTTATACTTTACGATACAAACCACAAATATTCTTTTTTTCAAATTGTCACTAGATTCTTTTTATTTGGTTTACAATGTTTTCTGTTATACAAGCACATTATCATCATAGCCATCATCATTATTATGAGCAGTTTGTCTGCACGCATGCCTGTGTACCACGTGTGTTCCTGGTGCCCATGGAGGCCAGAAAAAAGAGTTGTATTTCCTTGAACTGGAGTCACAGATAGTTGTGAGCTACCATGTGAGTGCTGGAACTCAAACCTGAGTTCTTCCCCTGGAAGAACAGCCAGTGCTTTTAACTGCTAAGCACTTTCTCAAGCTCTACAATTTTTTTTTTTTTTTTTTTTTTTTTTAGCAAATTTAATTCTTTTTCCCATTTTTGTCTATAGAGTCTGAGAGGCAGGGAATTTACAACACTATCAGCTATAGAGGAATCTATCAAGTGTTTTCCTAGTATCTGCAACAAATATTTATATAGTATCTGACTTATTTGTAATTTAGTCTTGACACAACACAAACAATGAATCTAAAATTGTGTAGTTTTCAAACTCAAAACATCTGTGAGTATTTATTGCCCCATTTTCTATCCAGTTCCACCAGTGTGTGTTTTGAAGCACCAATCACAGTTTTCATTTCAGAGCCTTGGGGCCCAGTAACTACACTCCTACACTGCTACAGGTGAGAGTTTTCCTTATATTCTTATTTATTTGTTCTTTCTAATGAGAGCACCTCCCAACTTCCCATAAAAAGGACTAAATGCTGAAAGCCTTGAAGCATTCACCGTCATGTGAAGTGAAAAGAGATGGTTAAGCCAGAAAACTCCATACACCAATATGGGAAGCTTTTATTTACATCAATTTACACCAACCAGCAAAGCAACACATTTCCTTTGTATCATGAATTACATCAAATACATGGTGCAATGGAGGACAAAATGATCCAATAAGCAAGCTGGAAGACACTGGAAGACATCAGGAACACATTGCTCACCTTCCTTTTTCAGCCACTTCACAATATTCCCTTGTTCCATTGTAGGAGACAGCGAAGGCATTAGGATCTTAATAGGATCCGCTGAAATGAAAACAGAAGATATTAACCAAAATACATACCTACCTCTCTCTCTCTCTCTCTCTCTCTCTCTCTCTCTCTCTCTCTCTCTCTCACACACACACACACACACACACACACACACACACACAAACACACACACAGTGCCTCACAGGTTATTGAGAAGTGACTATGGAAAAAACAAAACCATAGGTTTTTAAACAAACACTTAAATATTTAGAATATTTCAGCTCCTTTTTCATGACCAAAAGGCATGAAACAAAACCAAGACAAGGTTTTAATGTCCTAAAAATAATAATCAAGATCAGACATTAAGAACCTGGCTGCTTTAATTTCTTCTAATTCTACACTATTCAATCTGCAACTGATGTTGTCAGTAAGAACGAGCAGGATCATCAGCCTTGTCAAGGGTGATTGAGCAGAAAAATCTAAGGGGTTCAGCAGACCTCAGATCCCAATAGGTGATCTAAAAATGCATGCATGACCCATGAAATCTCCTAGTGAAGCATAGCTAAGGAACTATTTTCTCCTTACACATCTAAAGGAGACACTACATAATCACCCAGCACCCTTCCCAAGAGTCTTCACTGTTTAGGACCCCATTGAAAAACCTCATGACTTTTATAGTATAAATTATATGCAAGTTATTCCAGTAAAATACCAGAGTAACAAATGTCATTCCCAGAGTCTCCCATAGAATGTCTTCTTCCCAATGAACCCAAGGACTGCAACACAGTCCATACATTCCAAATGTAAACAGGACCGAATATGGTTTCCTTTTCTCTTCATGTTAGAGGGTTATAAGCAAAAGGATTTAGCACAAATGTTTAAGGGGATCAGAAATTTCCTTTTGGAAACCTAATTGATTTTACTCTAGTTTCAAATGGAGAATGCCTGTGGCTTCATGGTAAAGGCATTGTCAGTCCTCTCTGAAAGATCAGGGAAAACATAAGGAGCCATGTCCTCATTTCTTTGAAGAATTATCTGGTTATAGGAAATGTGTGTTTTCCCCTAGGTCTTCTTTCAAAGGCAGATCCACAGGTACATTTCTTTCTGTTCCAGTCACTGAGGCTCTGTGGACTTGAGGCAGCAATTCACACACAACCTCCCGCCCATAACCAAAAGCCCAAAGTCTAAATACAGGGCTGTACTGAGAAGTCCATGCACAGATGGGCTCAGATATTAAGCCATTCCCTATTCCGGCCAAGCCAGTGCTTAGACTCTACCTATCCATCTGATCTTCATTCACCTGACTTTTAACTGGTATCTGCAGTATGAATTCTAGTTGGTCTTAATAAATAAAACCCAGAGTCAGATATTAGGGGGTGAAAGCTGAAGGGTCAGAGAAGTAGTGCAGCAAAGCAAGCCACTAGAGAGACTTTTACCTCTACCAGTGCTCAGACTGAGGGGCGATCCTGTCCTCAGACTGCATAGGCAATCCTCAGACTGCATCTGAGTTCCTGTCTCTTTCAACCTTATATTCCCCTCTCTGTCCAGCAATACTGATCCCATCTCCACCTCCCCAGTGCTGGGATCACCATTGGGTGAACTTTGTTTCTCTTTTACAAGATCTCCTGTGTAACCCAGGGTGGCCTTGAATTAACAGAGGGCCTGCCTCAGACTCCTGAGTCCTGGGATTAAAGGTGTAGGCCACCACTCCCTAGCCTGCAGTGGCTTAGCTTTATTTGTTAAAACACAAAATATCACTACAGGGATCAGTGTTAAAGAGCTAGAAAAGTGGAATGACCATCATAACAGCCCAATGATGTCTACACAGCATTCCTTATCAACATTCCCCTTCCCTATTTCCTTTCTCTTTTTTTGGTTCTTCCAGACAGGGTTTCTCCATGTAACAAATAAACCTGGCTATCCTGGAACTCGCTCTGTAGACCAGGTTAGCTTCAAACTCACAGAGATCTATCTGCCTGCCTGAGTGCTGGGAATAAAGGCATGGGCCACCACTTCCCTGGCAACATTCCCATTTTCAAGAGAAGACTGCAGCTCATGGTAAGAGAGTTTAGTTTTCCTGCCTAACTCAAGGCTGGCCCCTACTATACTATGGCACTTTGTGTCTCTGTGTCCCTTAATGCCCCTTAAATGCAATTCATCATTTAACCACTGGTTATGGGTAGCC
This sequence comes from Chionomys nivalis, assembly GCF_950005125.1. NCBI lineage: Eukaryota > Metazoa > Chordata > Mammalia > Rodentia > Cricetidae > Chionomys > Chionomys nivalis. Next base: position 71,469,667 of record NC_080094.1, on the reverse strand, counting down.
TAGTCACCAAGAAATCAACCATAGCAAACCAGACATATCGACTCCACGCAAGCACTCTTCATAAGTCTAACAAAACACTTAGTATACCTTTACCTTGGGCATAAAGACCTGCAGTATTAAGAAAGCACTTTTACACCTGGTAAGGAGTGTTCCAAACGCAGCAGAGAGCTGCTAATCTCAAGTGTGCTAGGACGGATGTAAATAGGGCTGGAGAGCTAGCTCAGTGGTTGAAAGCACTTGCTGCTCTTCCAGAGAACCTGGGCTTAAATTCCAGAACCCACATGACAGCTTATAACTGTCTGTAACTCTATCTAGTTCCAAAGTATTTGATGACCTCTTTTGGTCTCGTGGCTCCAGGCATACATGTGGGTACACAGACATACATGCAGTTAGAATGCCCACACACACAAAATAAAGTAAAAACTTAATAAAAAAAATATGAGGGGTAAATAGATTCAATGGGTCTCCTAACTCCAAATTAATTATCAAAGCATTCTTATTTGGAAAGTTTAGAGAACACAGACCATTCACCTCCTGCCCATTCTGGGTCTCCTTCACTATCACTAATCATTTCATTTCAATCCCAAGTGAACACTAGTTGAGATACAAATTACAGCTACAAAACAGCTCTAAAAGTCTTTTTTTTTTTTTAGTAAAACAGACCTTTGTTCACTAAAAGCAGCACATTAGGATTCTAGAGAGGTAGAAATAATACAAAGGTCTAAGTACCACCTCAATACTGTTACCTTCAGAGACCATCAAGTCTTAGGTCAACTGAAGTAATCTTCTCACAGAAAACACACGCGCACACATGCATGGGTGTGAATACTGACCTACAGAACATTAGTAATGCAAGTCTAATTTCAAACTGTAACGACTACACACTCTTAGCTATGAAAATTTCAGCAAGAGTTCAAAATCTAATACATGGAACACGTTTTGAAGTTAATGAGTTTTTAATCTCTGATTATGGTGGGTCCTGATTACCTTTTTCACAGCTTGCTAAACAAAGACACCTGCCCAAAGAACATTTATCAAGCTCAACTTTCAACATTTATTTTTTAAACTCAGGGACAAATGTGCTTGGAAAATAAGAAAGCACAATCACCCTTACTTCTAAATAGCACCATGGTGGTAAGAAGTGAGTGTCTCATATATCGTCCTTATTAAAAGTTCAAGCCTGGCATAATGGAGCAGGATGTCATGATCATGAATATATTTATCTGCCCTCTAGAATTCCACTTCAGAGAGGTGAAATAAAAAGACACAGCGTTCCCACAATCGGATCCCAATTTACGACAAATATTAAATCAGTTATCAAGACAGACTCTCCAGCATTTCCACACTTGGCTCAGATGCCGTGACATGACGACTCTCATTAGTATTTTCTATGGCAGTGGCTCATCTAAGAGACCTTCACGTTCCCACTGCTCCTCCCATTAAAGACTACGTTATGAAATGTCTGCATTTATTAAGCATTATTTCCCAAAGTACAACATCAAGAGCTCCAAAATTTTTATTTTAAAATTAAAAAAAATAAAAATCGTAGGCACTCTTCACACAGTCACGGTCTATGGAGAGCTGGAACTGCATCTTCGAGTAAGGACAATAAAATGCAGGCTGCTGCTACAGATCACTAGCCGTCCTCTCCACGAAGGCGACAAAGGCAAGCAGGCATATTCTGGATGTTGCCATTACTCAGCGCTGTCTAGGGACTGACAGCAGGCTTACTACAGATGTGCCACACGCTTTAATTCTAACTGAGCAGTCTGCAGATTCTCCTGCTAAAATGCCATTTCAAACCATGCACATTAATTTATTAACAAGAACACGTTTCATTCTAATAGATCCTCCTTGGATTAGAATATTACATCTTTCCCAAACATTTTTTTTTCTGCTGGAGAAAGTTAAATATGCAATAATAAAGCAGGGATCAGGCCTACACATAACCACTGTCTGCCCTTTGTGGCTGCTATCAACACTATGAAAACAGCACATGCTTCTTCGACTCCCTGGAGTGGAATTAACCTGTAGCCACGTCATTTTCATGAGGGAGCACTGACGGCCCCCTCCTTCATTCCGGTAAACAGTTCTTCACTGCTCCCGCCAGACTGAGAAGGCTGTGAAAGGCGCACCAACCGTCTCCTACTAATATCAACTTGCCTAACGACCAGTGAGGACAGAGCAAATGTGAGGACAAAAGCAGGTCAGGAGTTTGCTCAACTGGTTATACCAGTTTGTTTAAAACAATGCTTAAACATATTTAATATTTTGCTAGAATTTAACCTTTTGTAGCAGTGTAATGCTTGCCCCTTTTTATAAACCAGCTAGAATGTTTCTAACTGGCTGGCAAGTGAGTCAATAGTAAGATGATCCCAGCGCTGCATGTTTCCAGAATCTTACTTTGAAACACTAACTTTTAAGAGAAAATGTCTCACAAACCATTAAACCTATTTTACTATCTCTCTGCCTCAGAAGAATAGCACAAAAATGACAACCGCTTGGGACGCTGCTGTCCGAGGCACAGTATGAACTGTCTGAACAAATCATCACCGAATTGAAGTGATTTCTTCAGTTCTTCAAATCTCTTCTGTCAATTCTCCGTCAACAGAATTCTGAGTTTACCTGTGAATGTGGCATAATAATCTGATTCTAACTTATTTTTCCTAATGCATATTTTTATCCTGGCAACAAAACTCATATTTCTGCAAAATCAATTATATTGAGGATTTAAATTCATGACATATACAGGAGTTTTAAAACATCACTAGATTAACAGAGAAATTAATCTAACAAACTCTTAAAATAAAAATGCAGAGCAAACTGCTTTGTGGAGTTACTGTGAAGCGGATCTAAGCTCCACGACAATAATGGAAGTAATTAGGGCCATTGGGCAGTCTACAGATGGTACAGTCAAGTGGCACTCTTCAGCCCACTCACTCAACTGTTACCTAGGCACACAAAAACCATGAAATGAATAGACAAAGACAAAAGCAAACAGCCCAGTGCTTTCTTAGCTCAGACCTGGCAGGAACTCACTGATAAAATGCAACAACACTGCTGTACAAATAAAATAAAGCAATGCTGCCATCTGCAGGCTGAACGGAACACAGCCAAATGAAGGGCAGGTGATTTAAACCCAGAACAGGGAAGAGAACAGTAAGATTGCAGCCTGTCTCAGGGAGAAAAAAACAGCCTGCAGCAGTGAATAAAGGCGGCTTCTGTGTCACTTTAAAACAAATGACTGCTTGTCAGCTTCCTCTGTGCCGCACTATTCTGCTGTGGTGCTGGTAGGACAGAATGAGACATCTACAGCCTGTGACAGAAACAAACGTATGGCAGCAGCATGTACGAAACAGCTGCTCCAGGCCTCGCCTGGCATGCTAGCGATGCTCCAAAGACAACGGTAATACATGGTATCCAGTTGCTACCTACTGTTTGCACATAGCAAAGACAAAAACAGCGTACTCAAAATGACAACAGCTCTTCAGTTCTAGTCGGTCATGTTAGTAATTGTTCCTTTAAAAATAAGTTTTGGAATACATTTATGGAATTTCACTCCCTCCCCCAAAACTTACCTAATACTGAGGGAAAATGTCCTTGTTTTTGTCATTTTGAAAACAGGAGCCAATAAGAAAATGGAGAACAATGGCATACAACTTTTGAAGTAGAAAAGTAAACAGTTACCTAAAAATTGACTAAAAAGACCCTACAAAGCTGCATCCTATACCAGGGAGGAGATGGATGCCCAGGTGTCTCAGTTCAGAACTAGGTGACCATCCCATTCCTGTTTAACAGCACACCAGAGAGTCCTTTCTCTGGAGGGAATTAAGAAGGGGCTTTTGGAATTTAGGTTCAACCTACCTAGTCTGTGTTACGAAAACTCCAAATACATACATACATATACACACACACACACACACACACACACAATTATTAAGGGGTGCTTTGGGGAAAAACAAACTCACAGAGTTGGGACTAAGGAAGTTAGGGACCTACCACACGCTACTTCACACTGCCTGGCCAGGTCTTCACAACCCAAGACAGCAGTGACTCCTGTCTCTCTCCTTTTAAGACCTCTCTCCTTTTAAGAGATCACATACTCAGACAAGAATCCATGCCCTAAGGCCAGAACCCCAAAGCTACTGGCGGAATGAATTAGCACAACACTTCCCCTTTTTGTCTAATTAAGAAAACTATGTACAATAAGAATAATTATTAAGTATTGTACAGGAGAAAGAAAGGGTAATAGCATATTCAAAATTAGAACTACAACCAGCGAGAACAATATCAAGCAAGAAACGCATACTAAATGTCTAGGCTATAGGTAAATAACGTATTATTCCAATAGCTGCCCTATCCTGAAGAGTCTAAGTCTTAGATCTAATATGCCTTAGCTAAGATATGAGAGGATAGTAGTTGTGACTATCTAGTCTTCAGCCCTATCAAAGACCTGAGAAGGAAAATAATATTACCTGAGTTAGCAAAAAATGCATGCAAGTGACTTCCAAAAGATGCAAGAAATGACAGAAACAGTTGGCTACCTGAACAGTCACCCAAAGTATCTCTGAAACATTGGGGCAACCAACTTTGGCTACAGGTCTAGAATCTGACAGACCAATTTCAGAAGCATGAAAATTCAAAAGACTGTCCTGCTCTGTCCTGGCAATGTTTAGTAGTCACTTATCCTTGCATCCTGATTTTCCAGATTGGACAGTGTGCTTAATATTAGCAGTCAAGGCAAGGACAGTTCTTTGCTCAATTTTTCCAGTTTTGCCAAGAAGAAAGCAAGCTTCATATAGAGTGTCTTTGGTGCCCACCATTGTCTTGGGAGTAGATCTGCTGCCAGGAGTAGTTGTGTCTCATGTCAACAGAATTGTAAATTATTAAAACATTTAAACACCATATTGTGTATGTCTTTGAAGTGTAGGAAGATTACCTATCTATGCGTTTCGAGTCTAATTATCACACAGAAATGAAAAATTAAAAGTCAACCAAAACATTAGCTGATGTTCTTTTATGGAGTCAAAAATGTTTTACAAGACAGCAATTCCTGCAGGAAATGCAAAACAAAGCTTTTAAAATATGGGCTGGATCATGGTCCTTTGGGGCATACAATATAGTTTAGTACAAGCAATATCTATAAAATAAACTAATACAAAATAAAAACACTGAGTAGCAAAAAGTGAGGACTCTACTGTTCAGAAATCATCCACAATGTCTAAATGCAAAGAAGATTGTCTAATGACAGAAAAAAGGTTTAGAGCCAAACCTGTGGCTTTTAAAGAAGTTGACTGGAGAAGTACAAGACAGGGGGCAGAGATCTACTCCAGGGTTATAAGCCTCTATTGGTGTTTGGCCATATGCATTATTGCACTAATAAACATAATACTAATATAGTGTGTATTGCTGTACTAAATGAAATGTTTTCTTATTTAACAAGTATACACATACTGATAAGTATTTAACTTTTAAAGGCACAAGAATGGAGTAGGACTAAACTACCTGTGTCAAATTGCAGTTCCTTCACCTGTAAGTTATTTATTATTTGTACCTCAGCTTCCTCTTTTATAACATCACAATACAGATTTTTATAAAGAAGTGAGGTAATGCATGTAAAGTCTTTACAATGGGCCCTGGAGAAGACTAAGTCTCAACTATGTGTTATTGACAGGCAGCGTATTTTTGATAGACACTTAGAAGATGAATTCCAAAGGTATCCAGATAGTTGAATATACTGAAATACCTTACAGTATTCCAGAATATCACAATTTCTTTCTAGAGTAATGAGAGATGGAGTCACAAGTGCCTTTTTTGCCTTCCCAGCCTAAACTCTTCCCATCATCCAGCCATATTCTGACAGTTCAAGTACATTAACTTCTGTACCTGCTCTATTTCATCTTGATGCTAACTGTATCTCTCATTAAAATCATTAGCAAATCTACCTTCAATGCTATCACACTACTAGCTATCATAACTAAAAGTCAAATGGTAATGACAGCCACATGACAATGTCAATGCATCAAAACAGGACCTCAATAGTTAAAATGAAAATTTTTATGTTACATGTGATTTCTCATGACATAAACTTAAAAGAAATCTTTGTTAGGCAACAAAGCAAGGCAAGGGGAAGAGAAAAGATACAGCAGATAAAGGAACCCTTATGCAAAGAAAACCCGGCAGTTGTGGGTAAAACACAGATGGCAGAGAAATGAATGCCAAGTGAGTCTTCAAGTTGCAGCAGTATGATGGGGTGGCTGTATAGACTTCCACAGCATGTCTTAAAATTTTCCCATTCACAATCCACTGCATCTGAGAAATTTTTATGCAACCCCAGCTATATTTTATAGATTTATAAAATAAGTATATTAGCATTGGACATGGTGATGCATGCCTGTGTCCCAGAAATTCAAGATTATCCTTTACTACTGGGTGCATTAACGATTGAGGGTCAGCTGGAAAAACAAGAGACTATGTCTCCAAAAAATAATATAATTAACCAGTTATTGATAGTGAGTCAAAAAGAAGGGCTGAGGAGATGGCACGGTTGGTAGAGCACTACAACATGAGGACCTGAGTTCAGATTTCCAGAACCTACATAGACGGCTGCCAGCCAGAACGCTCACATCCTTAACCAGAAATCAATGAAATAGAATCAAAGAAACCAAATCAAAGAATCAATAAATCAAAGAGCTGATTCTTTGAGAAGATAAACAAGGTTGACAACCCTTGGCCCAACTTAACCAAATGAAAGAAGGCAAAGACTTAATTTAACAGAATCATAGATGAACAGGGAGGGAAACATTACAATAGACACCAAAAAGTTTTTCATAATATTACAAAGAACTACTTTAAAAACCTGTGTTTCAATAAGCTGGAAAATCTTTAAAAAAACAACAAAGAATAAATTTCTAGATTCAACCAAACCACCAAAATTATACCAAGAAGTCAGCAACCTAAACAAATCCAAAGCAAATGACGATATTGAAAGAGTAATAAATGAAATTAATTAAAGACAAAAATCATATGATCACCTCAATAGACAACAGAAAAAGCCTTTGACAAATCCAACATGCTTTCATTATAAAATTCTTAGAGAATTTAGGACTAGAGGGAATATATTTCAACATAATAAAAACTATGTATGAGAAACCCAGAGCTAACATCATCCTAAATAGAGAAAAGGTTTGAAGCAATCCTACTTTAGTCAGGAATGAGACGAGGATATCATTTTTCCACTCCTTTTCAATATTATGCCTGAAGTACTAGCTTGATGGAGGAGGGTCATCTGTCTATGTGTTACTTTCATTGATTAATAAAGAAACTGCCTTGGCCCTTTGATAGGACAGAAAATTAGGTAGGCGGAGTAAACAGAACAGGATGCTGGGTAGGAGGCAGTGAGGCAGATGTGATGAAGCTCCGGCCCAAGATGGTTGTAGGTTAGAATCTTCCCAGTAAGCCACCACCTCGTGGTGCTACAGACATTAATAGAAATGGGTTAATCAAAATGTGAGAATTAGCCAGTAAGAGGCTGGAGCTAATGGGCCAGGCAATGTTTAAAAGAATACAATTTGTGTGTTGTTATTTCGGGTGTAAAGCTAGCCGTGCAGGAGCTGGGCGGGATGAAAAGCAGACCTGCTCGCCTCCTCACTACACTAGCTGGAGCAGTAAGACAAGAGAAATAAATTGAGGGATAGAAATAGGGAAAGAAGAAGTCAGTCTATCACTATCTGCAGATAACAGATACAATACATTAGAGATCCCAAAACTTCTAGCAGAAAACTACTAGAAATGATAAACTCAGCCATGTGGCAGGATACAGAATCAGCTTGCACAAGTCAATAGCTTTTCTACACACCAACAAATGTGTTCTGGTAGGTCTTACTCTGCTGCCCATTCCCTCTGTCTTGCTAGAAACCATTAGATTACATTCCTGAAGCTCGCCCCACAAGGTCCATTCCCTTATTTGGTCAATCTCTCCTCCGGTCTACCAAGGTCCAGCTATCAAAGTACTGAAGTTCATATTTATAAACACACATACACACATATGCAGGTAACAATTAATGAAGAAAGAAACTGAATTTGAAAGAGGGGGTGTATGGGAGGATTTGAAGGAAAAAGGGAAAGGAGAAAATGACATAATTATGTCAAAAGTAAAAGGAATAATAATTAAAAATATGAGTCTAGTGCTGCTATGAAATATTACTTTAACAGTGTAAAGGTGTGTTACATTTGTTTCTGCTGTCTTTAACAATGTAAGGGTGTGGGCTGGAGAGATGGCTCAGCGGTTAAGAGCATTGCCTGCTCTTCCAAAGGTCCTGAGTTCAATTCCCAGCAACCACATGGTGGCTCACAACCATCTGTAATGAGGTCTGGTGCCCTCTTCTGGCCTTCAGGCATACACGCCGACAGAATATTGTATACATAATAAATAAATAAATATTTAAAAAAGAAAACAATGTAAGGGTGTGTTACATTTGTTCTGCTGCATTTGTTTAATTATGAAAAGGTGTGTTGTTTTACCTTGCCCGCCTAAGGCACCTGATTGGTCTAATAAAGTTCTAAACAGCCAATAGCCAGGCACTGAAAGGACAGGTGGAGCTTGTGGGCAGAGAGAATAAGTAGGAGAAATACAGGAAGAGGAGAGAAGAGATAAGGGGAGGGGAGAGAGAGAAGAGGGAGGGGAAAGTAGTGAAGAAGAGAAAAAAGAGGAGAAGGGAGAGGAGAGGAGAAGGGGAGGAGCGAGGGAAGGGGAGAAAAGAAGAGAGGAGTTGAGAGGAGAGAGGAATGATTCTGAGGTATTTTAAAGTTAAAGACAGAAGCAAAGTTTTATAGAAGATGGATATGCTTGCCTACTTTTACATAAAGAATAAATCTTGGCTGAATATTTGACAGGCATCATCAGTTCAAGGCCAGCCTGAACTGCAGAATAAAATCCTGTCTATGTTATTGTTTGACAGATACATTCCACAAAAGCTACATTGACTTCTCAAGTATAGATATCATCTTTAGATTGTTCCACTCTTTGACATGAGGACCTTTATATACATACATCACACAGTAGTTACTAGTTTAAATACTAAAGTGATGGGAGAAAAGAAGTGTAAGAGCTGAGGGGAGAAGTCGGTGACATAGGCTGCGTGTCATTTGTCTTTGTCCACACTACACGAAGTGGGTTACGTAGACTGGCTTCCTTGCACTTGGCCTCCAGCTGAGTTCAGCCGATGGGCAGTACAGTCAGGAAACTAAAAGAAGAGTGAAGTTGGTGTAGTTTTTCCGCAGCATACCGCTTCCTGTGGGGTCATCAGGGGCTGGCTGCATCCTTTAATAGGACAAGGCACCTCAGAGGTCTCCCCAACTGGCTCACATTAGGCAGCACAGACAAGCACCTTGTTCTAAACAGCACCTTGAATTCATAAAAATGTCACTTACTAAGTCCTCCTCCAATTACCTTTTAGAAAGCACTATTTCCCATCTGAACTCTCAATTACATGAAAAGACTTGGGAGAGATGCACTTAAATAAGGAAGGAAATTCTTCACTTGAGGGAAGAGTCTGAGCAAATGAAAATACAAAGTAGTTATGTTTAGGGACAAGTGGTCTCATGATCCTAAATGCATGAGAGACTTTAACCCACATCTAGATCTGAGTCAAGACTTCCAATTTATTGGCTTTACTGTGGTCACTTATCTACATAAATGACCTAGTCATTTATTTACAACTGAAACTTTTATATTAAAATATATCTTATTGCTCGCAGATTTATTTAGTATGCTTACAAAGCAGCACAAATACTTTCTATAGGAAATGGCCAAGGTATCCTTGGAAACAGGCTAGGTGGTACTTATGAGTATATTGTGGTGGGATCCAGGTCTCTTTGAAATACAAAATTTTGCAAATGTGCACTTTTTTTCTAAAAGGTGGGGCACTTTGTGTCAGTTTTCAAAAAGATTTGTGCCCCTCTCCAAGCCAGTGCTAGTAAACTCTCCCAAAGACTGCCTTAAATGCTTGCTTGCCATTGTCAATTCTCCCCTAAAAAATGGTTCAGTAATGAAAGAAAGTTCTTTATAGTTAACAGACATGGTAAATATACTGCCTACTCCAGGGTCATACACAGCTCATTTCCTTTAGATGATCTGTTGATATCCCCAGCACCATCCCTCAGTACAGGGAACTAAACCCTTCATCCTCCTGCCTCCACCACCAGCTTGCTGACTGTTTCACATACTTTCAGGAGGTAGTCAATGCATATTTCGAAGAAGGCTGCTAGAAGGGGTTGCATAGTTTTATTGAGTAGAAGCTATGTCCTCATACTGAATATTCCAATGGCTCCAGAAGAGTTCTGTGCTGGGCTGCTTGGTATTAAACCAGAAAGTAAAATTTTACCTGGATCCCAGTTTATTCTACAGGATTGCAACATAGACAAAGGAAATCATCATTCCACTTACTTTAGCAAAAGAAATGGGCATATGCATCAGAGCCACAAGGTCTATACATTTTGCTGTCAAAAGCAAGTAAGGCTTAAGGGAACACTAAGAAGGCAAATTAGAAACAGACAATAGCAAGAAATAAACATTTCCAAACTATGCTGCGTAATTCTTCTACTGTTTATATAGTCTAGAATTGCATTTATCCAAAATTATATTAAATGACAGCCCCATGAGGACTGTCACTAAACTACTATTTCACAGTGCAGTTATTAAGGTTTGTCTCACTCCCGATACAGAGAAAACACACACTCAGGATGGACACGCAGTGAATAAAATGTCAGTTGCTAGGGCTACTCTGCTGTCTATGACCCAGCAGTCACTTGATAGGCAGCTTGGTGTCAGGGCAGATGGTTTGTCACAGAGCATATACCATGGATCTGTGAACACCAGAGGAGTTATTCATGCTAACTACTGGGAAGACTGGACAGTGTAAGGGAAGCTCTCAAGAAATAATATATTACTTCTGAATCCACTTCCTAAACTTTGCTATTCAAGGCTCATTTTAAATATATATTTTGTGTTAACTTTTTGAGAATTTTGTACTTTAAACAAATTCACCGCTTATTCCTCCCTCTTAACTCCTTAATCCACCCTTCACCATCTACCCCCTCCTAACATCAGGTACACTTCTAAAAAAAAAAAAAAACCATGGAGTACAATTTATGCTGCCCATATAGACATGGGTGTGGGGCCATTCACTGGATTGAGGGCAACCCACAAGGACTAAATCCTAAAAGGACTCTCCTCACTACCAGCATCAACTGTCAAAAGCTCCTAAGTGGACCCACCACCCCCTCCTGGAATACTGACTGGCTTGACCTTGTATGGGTCCTAAGCAGAGAACCACAGCTGCTAGGATTTCAGGAATGCAGCGTCCCCTCATGCCCAAAAGACACTGTTTTATCCCAGTCCTTCCTGATCTCCGGCCTTTACAATCTTTGCCCACACCTCCATCAAGGTTCATTTTATGTTTTAGTGAAAAATTAGCTCAAAGTTGGAGCCTGATCTAGTTTACCCAATACAAAACAAGGGAATTTGGTAGCATGCTAGCTTAGGTTTGTTATAGTATGCTAGCTTAGGTTTGGTATAGCATGCTAGCTTAGGTTTGGTATAGCATGCTAGCTTAGGTTTGGTATAGTATGCTAGCTTGGGTTTGGTATAGTATGCTAGCTTGAATTTGGTATAGTATGCTAGCTTGGGTTTGGTATAGTATGCTAGCTTGGGTTTGGTATAGTATGTTAGCTTGGGTTTGGTACAGTATGTTAGCTTAGGTTTGGTACAGTATGTTAGCTTGGGTTTGGTATAGTATGTTAGCTTGGGTTTGGTATAGTATGTTAGCTTGGGTTTGGTATAGTATGTTAGCTTGGGTTTGGTACAGTATGTTAGCTTGGGTTTGGTATAGTATGTTAGCCTGGGTTTGGTATAGTATGCTAGTTTGGGTTTGGTATAGTATGTTAGCTTGGGTTTGGTACAGTATGTTAGCTTAGGTTTGGTACAGTATGTTAGCTTGGGTTTGGTATAGTATGTTAGCTTGGGTTTGGTACAGTATGTTAGCTTAGGTTTGGTATAGTATGTTAGCTTGGGTTTGGAATAGTATGTTAGCTTGGGTTTGGTATAGTATGTTAGCTTGGGTTTGGTACAGTATGTTAGCTTGGGTTTGGTACAGTATGTTAGCTTGGGTTTGGTACAGTATGTTAGCTTGGGTTTGGTACAGTATGTTAGCTTGGGCTTGGTATAGTATGCTAGCTTGGAATTGGTATAAAATGCTAGCTTAGGTTTGGTATAGTATGCCAGTTTGGGTTTGGTATAGTATGCCAGTTTGGTGTAGCATGCTGGCTTGGGTTTGGTATAGCATGCTAGCTTGGGTTTGAGTTTGACTTCCTGCTCTTAAGACATTGATGCCATCCATCATGGAGCCACTACTCTTCTGGCATCACCTAATTCTAACCCTCCGCAGTGACTCTACCTCAAAATATCATTATCAAATGGATTTGGGTGTTTAGTTTCCAACACATCACTGCAACATGAAAAGAACAAGTAGAGGTGACGCTAAACACAAGCAACATAGCCCTTGATGCTTGGGGTAATGCTAAATACCTTAGAATCCCAGTCTCTGGCTGAAGAGATGGCTCTCTCTGCCAAATACGATGAGCTGAGTTCGGCCCCTAGGGTCCACATGATAGAAGGAGAGAACAGAGTCTGACAAGCTATCCTCTGACCTCACACATGTGCTGTGGCACTCCTATTCCTACCCAAGGAAATGAATTTTTAAAAAAACCTAACCCAAATCCTATCTATTCTAAAAAGGTAGTAACAGAGAAACTCCAACTCCAAATCTGTGTCATCTGTAATCACTATGTGTGGCTTCTGGGAGTTTGTGTAGTAGGAGGACTGCTACTTCTTCCTCTGGGTACTCCTTACTTCATCATCATTAACTTACTGCCTAGAGCTCACTGTATACACCACTGAAATCCCGTCTTCATTGCTGATCTCGCCCAAGTAGCTTCTAAATACTGTAAAAATGAGGATATCAAACAAATTCAGGACTGCATGCAAAAAACTTAATACGAGAGAATTCTAATAACGTGTTGTCAGGAGCCATGTCCCCCCCCCCCAAAATTATTATAAGGATCATTGCCCTGAGAAGTTTGCAGAGGGCTCCACTTCCCAATTGTATTGAGAATTGTTTTATTGACAAAGCCTATCCCACACCCAAATTAACTGTTAATAGAGAGCTATCTGTTAGCGGAACCCGCCTCACACTCTAACTATCTAGAGAACTAGGTGTGTCAACTTGTGAACTCCTGCCAGAGGAACCGTCACCTGACAGATCGTAACCTCCTAGCCTACGTGACCGGCGTGGACCACGTGCCCCAGTCCCCCAAGCTCCTCATCCAGGGGCTATATAAGCTGCAACCATGACTCTAATAAACGGAGGCTTCGACAAATCTGCCTAGCCTCCTTCTTCTCACCAGCCCATGTCTTTCAGGTGGTGCCTCTCCGTGACCCTGGAATAACTGACCAGCCAGGTGGGTTACAGACCCTAGACAGAGTAACTCGCCGAGGCGGTCAACAATGTGTTCTGCTGAGTAGAACACACTTTCTAAGTAGGCTGCTATGTGGCCACTACCTGACAGGCATTTGTTCCTTTGCACAATCACACAAGTGACAAGTAAAACTGCCTTCTCAAAAAGCATTTCAGTTGAAAGAATGAAAGAAGGATCTATTAAACATAAACACAGAGAGCATTGTTTGGTTTCTTACAATAAAGCTGCATGGCTTCATTTTTCTGAGCTTTTGTAGTTTTACCCAAATAAAGAGACAATGCCAAAGTTTTGGATCATTGGGAGAAGTTAGCAAAAAATTCTAAGAAGTACTAGGCACACAGCATGTCCCATAGCTCACAAAGGCAGCCAACAGATATCTTTTAGTAGGGGGGGTAAAAACAAGTGCTTCCAAATTTACAGATTTTAAAATCCTATGTAAGTGTGTTAAAGAGAAATAGGTTTCAATAAATGTACCTAATTCATAGTCTTTGATTATCCAAAAAGCAGGTTAGTTTTATTAAAATACAATTTCTACCCAACTCATGGGGAAACTCCTTCTACATAAAGATGAAAATACAGCCCAAAAGTTCATGTTCCCTAAAAGAGTCCACGTGTATTCAAGGAACTTAACGAAAGCCTATAGGTAAGAGTTGGTAGACAAATTTGGGCTTCACATGTAGCATAGCATCTCTACCAGAGTTCTCTATCCAAAACCTACAAATATGTTACATATATAACAAGAAAGAATTAAGATAAATGTGGAATTAAGGTCATTATCAACTGATTTTGAGATAGGGAGAACATGCACCCCCCCCAGGTGGGCACAACACCGCAACAAGACTTCATTTCCCTGATGCAAGAGAGGCAGGAGGAAGTGGCAAGAGACATACAAATGTGATCAATGCTAGACTAGCCATTACTGAGCTGTGGGGTAGACAGCAGCTAGGAGCCCATGAATCTAGAAAGCCCTATGAAGGGGAAAAAACAAAACAAACCAACAAAAAAAAATGTAAATTTCCAAAGGCAGAAGCAATTGACTGTGAGGAAATCTTGGAAATTACCCATGCTTGTGTGTAAACACATATTCTTTCTTTTTATGGACGGTTTAGGGCATTCAGACTCTCAAAAAGATCCCAGAGCAAGAGTAAGACCCTTCACGGGCATATCCCACCCCAACCCTGCACAACTCTAAGCTTTTAACATTCCATGATGTTTTGAGGCAGGGAGTCTCAAAAGTGAGGTCCATCAAAACTCACGGAGAATGGAAGGAGCAGATCCCTAACACAACCTGAGTCAGTGTTCCAGTTACATGTAGGAAGGTTCAATTCTAACAAATGAATGAGGACGGGGCAAAGAAACTATGACACCTTATATTGTAAAAGACCACTATTGAGGGACCATTTATTAAACATACCAAAAATGACTTAGATAAACTGTCCCCATTACCCACTCTTTAGGAACCCCCAAGGCACCCATTTTACTGTATATGCTGTGTTTTGTTTTGGTTTGGTTTCTGGGCCTTGGACAGCTTAGAAAGTATGGGCAATGCCTATTGCACCAGAGGGTGTTAAGAATGACTTAAATGTCTAATGGTTTCTAAAATTGTCTTCTCTGCCCCCATCCTAAACCCCAACCCACACTCACACAGGTAAAAAAGGCCTGCCATTTTATACACTGTATGTCAAATAATGGAAGGACAGTGGGTATATCTCTAAGTACAATATCATTACTTAGGAGCAATTTTGTGTAAGAGGCTGTATGAATCTCATGCTACATGTTTTATTTGAAACATTCTGGTCATGTCTGTGATCTCGTATTCATAAATTAAGTCTTGTATGCTGCAAAGGAGCCATTAAGTGGAGTAAGATTTAAGGTTTCCCAATAAGAGCAGGCCCTTTGAATGAAATAAGGATGGGTCACAGTGTATGGACAGCTTTATTATGTTAGAGATGAATGATAAAACTAAAGAAAACTGACATATAATTGAAAAGGGTCTAAAATAGGGGGATTTAAAACAGACACCCACCCCCCAACATCGAAATAACCCAAATTCCAAACCAAGGTCATAGAAAAGCCATATAACCCTGGAGGCCAGGGATCGAGTCAAGTTCTCCCAAGTCTGAGATGGTCCTTTGTCGCAAGCCACAGGCTAAGTCAGAAGACCCGTTCCTGGAAGAGGCTGAAAGAGAACCGGAAGTCTCGGCACCTATCCTCCGAAAAGCGGGTCCCCAAACAAGAACGCCCCGATCCAGGCCCATTGCTCAGCTAAAGAGCGAGCGACAGCCACTCACCCTGCAGCAGCTGAGTACCATGAAACCACCTCCAGCTCGCTCCGCGGCCGACAGGCCACGCAGCAGCACCCTGAGCCAGGCCCAGGCTTCGACGGCTGCCAAAGCCCAGGAGGTAGCGTAGCAGAGGCAGGTCATAGCGAAGCCTCCAGGAGGCCGCCATCTTCCCGGCCTTCTTCGGGACTGCTCGCAGCGCGCACAGATCTACGGCCTCAAGTCCCGCCCACGCCCCGCCTTGCAGGGGATAGCCCCGCCCACAATGCACGCTCCGCACCTTCAGACTCGTGGACCAGCCCTCCTAGCACCGCCTCCAGTCTTCCTGGGCACGCCCACCAGCCGGTCTGCGCCGGCGCAGGCTCTCCCAATGGGCGAGGCTCTCTGAGATTCCTCCTCTCGCCTTTGCTCCACCCCCAGGCTGCCCGTTCCACCGCCTAACAGCGTTCTTAGGCCTGGAAAGAGCGCGCGGCGGATAACCGAGCGGAGGTCGCAACCATGTCTGGCTGTCACGCTCAGGGAGACTGTTGCTCGCGGCCGTGCAGCGTGCAGGTAAGGACAGCGGTCTACGGCACGCGGGGTGGGGCTTCGGTCGGAGCAGATGCCCGATCCCTAGCCCAGTCCGCGCCAGTCCAAGGTCTCTCCTATCTCCTAGTGGGGCTGCTCTACCTGGTGCTGACCTGGCGCCTGGAAGACAGCACCCTTTTGAGTAGCCTGCCTTATTTGTGAGGTGGGAGATAGTGGAAATGATTCTTCTTTAAGGAAACCCTCGGGGTGCGTGCGTTTTTCTTTCAGTTAAACACGCCACAGTCTTATGGAACACCTTCTACATGCTAAGAAAACGGTGAACAAGAGAACTAGAAAAACAAAGTTTCGAAACAAAAGTTTCGATACTATGTGATAAATCTTGCAGAAGACTCAAGGAAAATCCACGAAATTATCCCCTTTTATTAGCCTTGTTTAGGGTCAAAGGTCTCAAAAATAAAACCCAGGAAAATTTTAGTGCAAAAACATTTGTCAACCATTATTGTTCTTGAATAAATGGCTTTCCCTAAATTCATAAAGAAAGCTTTGAAGTTAGCTAAGATTGAGAGGGAGATTTTGCACATAGAACACATGTCATTGGTGCCACCCCTAGGCAGGTGTGTGAGGAAAAAAAGAAGTATATCAGAATCATTGCTAGGATGTCTTGAGAGCAGAAGTGTTTATGACCCAGATTTTGAGGAAATTCGAATGAAAACTCTTAAGACCACCTTGACTGGACAGCCTATCGCATGTCTAGCTTTTTCATGCTGTGTGGAGGTATGGACTCATTGTTAAATTCTGATTTTTTTTTTTTTGAGGGAAAATAGGAAGTCACATTTTGTGTGAATTTGTCTTGATCTTAAAAATATTGGCTTGGGTTCTAAGTACTATACAGATCAAATTAACACACGGTAAATCTGATTGGTCTGTGCCCTAGTTAGGGATACTATCGTTGTGGTGAGACACCATGACCAAAGCATCTTGGGGAGGAAAGGGTTTATTTGGTATATACTTCATATCATCCACTGTTCATCATCGGAGAAAGTCAGGACAGGAACTCTTAATGGCAGGAACCTGGAGGCAGAAGTTGATGCCGAGGCCACAGAGGGGTGCTGCTTATTGGCTTGCTCCTCATGACTTGCTCAGCCTGCTTTCTTATGGAACCCAGGACTGTCAGTTGAAGGATGGCACCATCCACCATGCGCTGAGTCCTCTCCCATCAAACGCTAAGAAAATGCCCAGTGACTTGCCTACAACCTGATCTTATGGAGACATTTTCTCAATAGAGGGTCCCTCCTCTCAGATGACTATAACTTGTGTCAAGCTGATATCAAACTAGCCAGGGCAGACACCTAACTACTTTTTCTCTTGGTTAATTTATGTATCTTTTAAGATTTGTCCATGTGTTAGCTGCTTGGAAGTCTTCACCAACAGGGCATCAAACAAGCCAGCAAAGTCCACAAGATACAAGTTTGAACCCTCCGATACAAGGCTTTTCTTAATGTAAGAAATGTGATCTTAGTTCATCCAGTGTTTACTGAGCAAAACACTGTAGTAGTTAGAGCTTACCAAGAACATGTTTCTTGTGCTTACTTAGAAAGCCAAGCTTGGGGAGAAAACCCAGGAAGGCATCACTTTTATTTTTTTTTATTTTGCCTTACCTATCATGGTGTTGTGTATAGTGACTGTAAGGTTCAATTTCATTGGATCTGACCCAGATCGTCCTTTTGTGTCAGAGATTATCAGGAAGATTATTGACAAGACACAGCACAAGTCTCTTGGGACAGAAGTCAGTCCCAAGAGACACAGCAGGGTTCTCCCTCGTACAGGGTTCTGAAAAAGAGAAGGCCCATGGAGCTAATGAGTAGCGGTATTTACAGTCAGTTTGCTTGGATTTCCTGGACTGAGGAAAGCAAGAACGCTGGTCCCTTTATGACTTCAGAGTCACAGCAGAGTGCTTGTCATCTCACTAAGGCTGTGAGAATGACGCTCGCTCCAGGGTGGAGGTGGGGGCAGTTGCAGGTGGGCATGACTTAGATCTAGCAGTGATCCTGGTTGTTCTGCACCAACACTACAACCAAAGGCCATCTAATCCCTGCCTCGTGTTTTCCCTGCTCTCGGCATCCCGCCCACCTTCACCTCCCTGACTTAGCCTACCTCCTGACCATATCCATCCCGGCCCATCCCTGTCTGTTCATCACACAGTTTTCTTTCTCATACCTATTGCTGCCCCTGTACCCGAGTATCCTTTACACTATATGGCAATTAGTGTCTTTTCTTGAATCTCTCTTCCCCAAGCTGCTGAGAACCCACAAGAGCTAAGGAGAGGTCAGCCCAATGGATCAGTGAATCTGTGTGCTGTCCCTCTGGGGAGCTGCCTCTCATGCTACTTTAGGCGGTTATTCCAAAACCTTACCATCTCCCTTCATCTCATGCCCCAAGTGTGTTGCCCCTGAGAGCGCAATGACAGGAAAAGCTGTTACGTGTAAACTTTTCGACTTCAGTTTCTCCTTTTTTCCAGCTACAATGTAATTTAAAGTAAAGGAGTGGGGTCTGTATCCATATTGCCCGGATTCAAATCTTGGCTCTGCCATTAGTATCTGGTAGTCTTAGACAAGCTCATCTTTTAGTATAATAGGGTTGGTATATGGATACAGGAGGCCATACAGCTTTAACAGTCACAGAACAAGCACCCAGCAAATGTTGGCAATTCCTGTTGTTGACAGCATCTTCATTCTTTCGCTGGCTGAAGGCAATTACCTCCTTGTTCTTCCAATCTCATTTCCCTTCCCCCACACAAGAGAGCCTGTCTATCAGATCATAGCTCTCTATGCCTTCGTCTCTTCTTGTCCTCCAGCGCTGCCTCTTAGCATGTGCAATCATTTGGATGTTGAGTGTCCCCAAAGGTCTATATGGTAAAGGCTTATCCCCTAGGTTTGCACCATTTGGAGGCAGAAGCAACTGTACAAGGTGGGGACTAGTGAAAGATCCTTATGTCGTTGAGCACGTGACCCCAAAGGGCATGGTACACCCTATGTACCTTCTTCTCTTTTCCCTCCTGGCCATTGGGTGAACCATTTCTGCCACCATGTACCCTTTGCCCTGTACTCTACCAAAGGCCTAAAAGTGATAGACCCAGCTAACCATGGATGGAGCCTATAAAACTGGGCCAAAATAAGCTTTTCCTCATGGTAGTAGCGCAGGCATTTTGTTACAGTGTCTGAAAAATGAGTTCTAATACATATAAAGAGGGATTGTTTATGTTGACTTTCTGTTTCCTATCTAGGACTCCCCGCCATAGCAACATTACTGAGTCTGTAGATTTTGTTTACTTCTAAATAAAGTGAGTGATCCTCACTTTGGTTTGGCTTCTAAATCCAATTGTTACTGAGGGGACCTGTGAGATGGCTCAGTGGGGGAAAGTGCCTGCTGCCAAGCCTAACAACCTGAATTCTGTACCTAGGACACACATGGTAAGACAGAAAGAACCAACTCCTACAAGTTATTCTCTGACCACACAGGTATCATGCCCACATACATACATACATACACACACACACACACACACACACACACACACACACAAATAAATAACTAAATAAATAACATTTTTTAAAAACTGTTACTTAAGGTAATTAAGGCTGACTTAATTTACTGACACCCTTGGCCTCATGTACCCCCAGTCAGAACCCTGTTGTGCCCCCTCAAGGAGCTAAATGTTGTTAGAGAATATGCTCCAACTATGCTCATTAATCTCACTTCATCCTGGTTATTTTACCCTCCAAAGGGTCCCCAACACTGCCAGCAGCACTCCCCAGCAGTCCCCAGTCTCTAGTGTCCCTCTCCCCACAAAGGCTACTTTGTACCTTTGTGTACATTGACTGTGTGATACTTGTGGGCTCGCCACACTGCCCTTCAGTATCTTTTCTCCGCTATTGTAGTCAGGTGTGTGAACACTGCATATGAGGGCTGGGAGGTGGCTCAGCGGGCTCAGTAGACGCTGAAGCATGCCAACCTGATTTGGACCCTCGGCAAACATGTAGAAGCTGCACGTGGTTGCTTGCTTCTGTAACGCCAGCCCTGGAATGGATGAAGGTGAGAGGGCTCCCAGGACCTGCTGGCCAGCTAAGCTAGCTGAAACAGTGGGTTCAGAGAGACCTTGTCTCAAAAATAGTTGGGGAGATGACTCAGTGGTTAACAGCATTGGCTGCTTTTCCAGAGGTCCATTCCCAGCACTCAAATGGTGACTCACAACTGTCTGTAACTCTAGTCCAGAGAATCCATACCCCTCTTCTGGCCTTTGTGGGCACCAGGCATGCAAGTAGTGCACAGACACATATGCAGGCAAAACACACACACACACACACACATCAGTATATTTTCAAAGTTTTGAAGAGGCAGATATTCCCCGACTCCCCACCTTCATCCACAAGACCTAATTTGTAGCGCGATCCATCTACTGAGTTCTCCCCTGTCTACCTGTGTACCACCCTTCATGAGCTCAAGACCCCTTCCTAATTCCTTTCCTCCCTATCTATAGCTTCTGCTCCCATTGTGCTCCACCCATTTTGTATTATTCATTATCATCTCATAACTGAGAAGTTTACAGATTAAGCTCCTCAGAGGGGGCCTTATGTATATTTCCCTCGTCGGGGCCTATCATGTGTTTAGCACTCAGGCTTTGTTGACTGAAGGAGTGAAGTAAATAATAAATGACAGTAAACAAGTGTGAAGAGCACATGCCCATCGCCCAGAATTGGAGCGGGGGGGGGGGGGCTGCATCTTGCTTGAGAAAAAGCTAACCAGAGTTTGAGAGAATTGCAATAACTGGAGATCCAGCATGAGCAGCAACAGTATAAAGAAAACTGTATTCTTGCCAGGGAGGAAGACATAGCTTAGTTACCTATTGCTATATGCAAACCATCCCAAAATTTAGCAGCTGGAAACAGCACTCATTGTATCCCACAGACGCTCAGGGTTAGGAATCTAGGAGCAGCCCGGCTGTGTTCTGGATCAGGACCTCATGAGGCAGCATTCAGGCTGTTGTCTGAGCAATAGTCACATCAAGGATGACCGCACAAGGAAGATCTGCTCCCCGAAGTGCCTTCTGCAGGCTGTGGTGGCCTTCTGCATGGGCTGGCTCTGTAAAGAACCAGTGGTCCCAGAGAGAGAGATTCCCAGGATCCAACACTGACCCTCACATCTTACAGCCTCATCTGCAAAGTGGCATAGTAGCCACTTCTGCCACGGTCTGTTAGTGCATGGGCCAACCCTGGCACCATGAGGGCAGACCGCCAGCGTGACCACCAGGGTTCAGTGATCCCTAAGAGCCACCTTGTAATTGATTCAGTAAGGAGTTTGACTAGAACTGAGGGATTTACATAAAACATGACTGAAATACTTGAAAAATAAATTAGAACATGAAAGGACGTAACAGATCAAGGAAATGGTATTTGAACACTTGTTGATTTGAGGGTCCAAACTCGTGATCAAAGGACTGTGTTAGTTCAGTACTCAAGGTAGAATGGAGGATAAACTGGAGGAGAAAAGCAGACAAGGAGATCAAACAGGGAAAGTGTAACTTCTACTCAAAAGGTCAGTCCTGGGAAGAATGTATTGGCATTACAAAGTGAGAGCAATGGAAATATCAATTTCTGCAAATTCATTGCATTCACGTTAAAAGATTACCCTTTACTCTGACGTTATTCCCTAACTATGTTTAAAATCCATTCTTTCCTGAAGATAGTAATAGTGGGGAGTTAAATATAAATAGTGTCATTAGTTGGCAACCACATGTCATTCCTTAAAATTAATAAAACTACCTACCCATGGGCCTGTGAACTGAGTCATTGGGTAAAGCAATTGCTGCATAAGCCATTGACCTGAGTTCATTCCCCAGAGCCCACATAGAGGTAGAAGGAGAGAGCTGACTGCATGAAGTGGTGCTTTGACCTCAGCATGTGCACCCTCACCCCCAACTAAAAACAAAAAACTGGTGTTGTATCAGGGTCCCACATTGGGGTGACATCTGTCAGGTCCAGTCTCAATGGGTTCATAGGTTCCAGGATAGGGGCATGTGGATTAGAAATATCAGGCAGACAAAACAGATATAAAAGAAATAGAGACACAGATTACAGTTGGGAGGGCAACCCAGTGAATACTGAATTCACCCACATCTATTTTCTATATGCTTTCATACCCCAAAAGGTAGGGTACACACACACAAACACAAACACACACCAAAAAGTGGGGGAGGAAGGCAAAAGACTGCTTTACCGTGATATAAAGAACAAACAGCAATTACCTCTTCAATACCTGAAGCATCAAGCAACAATATCTTGAGCACACCTTAGGCCAAGCATCCTGTAGGCAGTCACTCCCTGAGACAAACCTCCTGTCATGTCCTTGAAGGAGTAAGAATTGGCCTGAACTCTCTGACCTTTGGTCAAGGTGGACCAGATCCACCTCTGTGAGCCATCTTAATACCCAAAACACCTAGGTCAAGATATCTTGTTAGTAGCCATACATTAAGTCAAACCTCTTGTCAATAACTTTGAGCAAGAATAGGCCAGAACTCTCTGACCTTTAGTCACGGTGAAACTGACCCCCTTCTGTGGGCTCCCACAGTGTTGAAATTCAGAAGTCTGGGGATGTCACTGAGCCCTGCAAGGAAGCCAAGCCCAAGCCCTGGAAAGTGTCCCTGGACCACAGCGGGGCCCTGCTTATGCTAATAAACATATGCTTTGAGTGCCCCCCAACCTGACAGTTTGTGTTTGTGGCAGTCTCCCGGGAAACCATTGTTTTCAAGTGAAAGGAGCGAGGAGAGGGAATAAATGGAGCCCTGATGGGCATAAGTAGGTATGTCTGTGACAGGCGAGGCTGGGAGGCCTTCACAGTGGAACAAAAGCACTTTACACTCTAATGTTTGTATTATATATAGTCTGTGTCTGCCACACCAGAGCTGCCCTTCTGCTAACAGTCCATTGTGGAGACTCTTTAGCTTCATGTCATGTAGTTATTATGCTCACTGAAAACCAGCTCCAGCGACAGCTGACAGGTACTGCTGGCCTCCAGGGGAGCAGTGGACAGCAGCTAAGCCTTCCCTTCTTGCCAGTTTGAAGACAGCTTTTCCATTTTCACACTCTCGGGCTGCACAGCTTGAGTGGCTGCATCTTCCACAGATGTGTCTTTGCCAGGTCTCCATGGCTTCCCCGGAATTGTATCTGCTGATCTGAATGACTGAGAGAGATGCTCAACTGTGCTGCCCTGTCGGTGTTAGGCTGTAGCAGGAGGCTGGCTAATTGCTCTAATACTTCAGTGCTGGGGAAAGACAAAAGGAAAGGGGGTCTATAATAATAGACCGTTTTCTGTAATGTTTGCAATTTGTTGCGCAAATTTGGTCTTAATGATTGGAACACTGCAGGAGTTTTCCCATTAGCTGTATTTAATATGTAATTAAAATATCATTTATGTTCCCCAAGAAAAGGAAATAGCAAATTATATGGGGCATAGAAATTTTTGGCTAGTTTCCTTGAGAAAAGTTAAGAATTCCATTTTATTATTAACTTTAAGTAATTAATTTGTGTTCAAGAACTTTAACTCTTTAAAATGGAAAGAAGCGAGTATTGTGCCACATGGTTTGTACAGAGTGTTGTTTTTCTGTAGAGATTTTAAATTGTATGTTTAAACATTTGTGTATATGTGTGTAGCTCCATGTGATATGTACACAGGAGTGCAGTTCCCAAGCACTCCAGCAGAGGGTGCTGGGTTCTCTAGAACTGGAGTAAAGAATGATTGTGAGCCTCCCGTCATGGGCGCTAGGAACTAAACTCCCACCCTCTACAAGGGGATATAAAACTTAACCTCTAAACCATCTGTCCAGCCCCAATTTTTGTTATTTTTAAGTGTGTGTGTGTGTGTGTGTGTGTGTGTGTGTGTAGGTAGGTAGGTAGATGTACATGCAGGTGCATAAGAAGGCCAGAGGCTTTTCAGTAGCCCCTGGAACTGGCTGGAGTCAGAGGGAGTGTGAGCCATTTGATGTGAGTGCTGGGAACTGGACTCTGGTCCTCTGCTAGCACAATACATGCTCTTAACTGCTGAGCCATCTCTTCAGCTTTGTGCTGTGTGTTTTATCTTCATTTTATCTCATTTTATTCCTCAACGTGTTCTCATTTAATGGTTGAGTAAAAGAGAGGCTCGGTGTCTTAGTTAAGGTTTCTATTTCTATTGCTATGACAAAATACTGGGGAAAGGTGCCATGGTGAGGAAAGGATTTATTTCACCTTACAACTTGGAGTCCATCATCCAGAAAAGTCAGGGCAGGAGCTGAAGCAGAGACTGTGGAGGAATGCTGCTTCCTGGTTTGGTCCTCATGGTTTATACAACCCAGAACCACCAGTGCAGGGCAGCACTGCCCACAGCGAGCTGGGCCCACATCATTTATCAGTAAGAAAATACGCCGCATTGTTGCCCACAGACCAGTCTGGTTGGGACATTTTCTCAGTTGAGGTTCCGTCTTCCTAGATGACTCTAGCCTGTGTCAAGTTGACATAAAAACTAGCCAGCACACTCAACATCATGCAAACAGAGAATTAGATACAATGTAGTTTTTAAGTCCTGCTCACTCTTAAGCCTGTGTTGGTCTGAGCTTTACAAAATGTCTAACTTTCTCCCATGCTTTCAGTTTTGTATTGTGAAGGCTCCTTCATCAGCAATCGCTCAGAATACTTGCCTAAAACTGTGTACGTGGAGAGAGAGGGAGAGGGAGTGAGAATCAAGAACATTTGGGAAAACACAGTTTCAGCTACCTGAGCATCCAGTCTATTGAAATCATGATTTTCTTCTGACCTCAGGAATGATTTTGCGCCTTTACGCGGGGCCCAAGGTAGCAGTCCAGTTATTTGCTCTGTATAGCAAGGGTTTCTTGTTTGCCTTTCCTTGAAAATGCAGCCCACCGAGTCCTGGGTTTATATGGGGCTTTTCTGTGTGATGCAAGTCTGGACTTCATCTCGAATTTCTAATGCTTGTCCAGCTCTCAGAATGGAGGCTCGGGGTCCCCAGAGTTTTTTCAGGTGCCTGGAAGGGAAAATCCTGGCCTTGGGGTTCCCTGCTCCCAAGATGCCCCACTCTCATTTCTTTTACGACCCCTGTGAAATCTTCCCATTTCAGCAGTGTATTTTGAAATATTTGTAAAGGTCACTTAATCAGCAGCTGTTACTTATTTTCTCGGTAATGCTATATGTCATACTGCCAAAATGGACTTCATTGTATTTCTCGTTGTTTTTGTTTTCATTAATTTAAACTATTAAGACAAAACAGGGAGAAACAAATGACATGGTTTTCTTAGCAGGTAATTATTGGAGTGACATGTATAAATGAGGCTCGATGTTCACTTCAGCCTTTATTCATGTGCTCCTTTAAACAAAATGCCTTCCCAGGAAAGAATCATGGTTGCTTTTCAGTAGGATATGCGTATTGCTATTTGCTTGGTTTTAATTTTAATAATGAGTGTTTATTATAATTGTAATAAGAGAAGATATTGAAATCACTTTGGAAAATCGAACATTTTTAAGATAAAAATGAAACTGAACCACAATAGACTGTGTTGGACAGATAACAACCATGATGTCTCATGGTGTTCTAGTAGGGTATTTTGTGTGAATAACTTTCCTGTGTGGCACTAGGTTCCACTGTCTTTCTGTTGACACTGTGTCATAGACCCCTGGCACTTCCCTGCCTTGTCCTCACAGCCTGTTCCATAGAGTTAGACTTAGGCCCCTATACTGACCAGTCCCAGATTGTCAAATAACTAAGTAAATCCATTTTCTAAATGTTAGGAACAGAACATGTTTGTTTCCTTAACTATCTCTTAGGTAGATTTCTTTGAACATCCTTAAGTTGGTTTTGTGTTAGAAATGCCAGCTGGAATACACTGTTTAAAAAGTCACTATCTTCTGTTTAAGGACAAGGAACACCCCAGATTCCTGATCCCAGAACTTTGCAAACAGTTTTACCATCTGGGCTGGGTCACCGGCACCGGAGGAGGAATTAGCTTGAAGCATGGGTAAGTTTCAGGTTGATTTCAGCTCTGGAGTTCTCCAGCTCAGCACGCCATGGGCGGTGTGTCCAAACCCAGTGGATAGCCAGTTTAATGTGATGCTGAAGCTGTTTACTTTCTAAATGATTGCTGGGTGTTTGCATGACCCAACGGAACCAGGAGCGGGAGCAACAAGCACTTTAAACACCGAAGGCTTTGAATTCCAGTTGTTAATTGGGATAATTTGATTCTCTCTTTGGAACAGTGAAGGTAGGTAACAGTCCAGCAAGTATGTTCATGTATCTTCACAGGATCCTCTCTAGACAGCTGAAGACTTATTTTAAAAGTTCAGAGACATATTTTGAAGTCACTTAAATCCAGATTATTAATCGTTAAAAATTCAAAAATCCATGTTTACTGAGTTCAGAAACAGGCCATGTACTATTGTAAGCAGAGATATCATGATTAATGGGCATAGCATCTGCTGATATCTACCCCTTTGAGGCACTGGATTTAAATCAGAAAGAAAGAATCATTTTTTATTGCTCATTGGATTCAGAGAATACCTCGTCTCCAAACAGATGAGGAATAAGCCCTGGCAATGACTCTCCAGGTGACACCTCATTTTCCCGAGACTTTCTGAAGGAGGACTAATGTTTTCCTCCTGAAATGCTGTATGGATGTTGCTGTCTGGAGGCTGAATGTTAACCTGAGTGAGGGCGCTTTATTTCTGTATTCCAATTCACCTTTTCTCTTTAGCAAAATTGGATTATTAAAACATTTGTATGTTGAGTATATATGTACATATGTGTGTATATACATGTACATATGTATGTGCATATATGTGTGTATACATATAGATGGATATATCCATTTCAAGGAGTCTGCATTTCATAATAGTAAATGGATTATAAAATAAAATCAGGACATTTTAAACAGAAGGAATTTTACTACATCTCACAAGATGATGATTTTATAATTTCATCTGCTTCAAATTACAGTGTAATTTATGAAATAATTCAATAGTGGGGAGTATCAAAAGGCACCTTAGTCGGCAGCTTGTGTAGTGAATACAAGGATCAGCGTATAGACACGGCACGGCGTGTTCCCTGACGGCCACACGTCCATCCGTGCCCCTCAGCCTCAGTCACCCAGCTGCTGGTGTGTCACTTCAGCTCTGAGCAGGCGTTCAGAGTGCTTTGCCTAAATTTTCAAGTTGTCTTGTTCACAATATACCCGGAACTATTAATACTCTGTTCTTGTTTCACTTTTCTATTTAAAAAGTCAAGTGCCTGTAATTAATTTCCCTGATGTATAATTTATTATAAATCGTGTTCTAAATGTATTTAGTTAACTACTGTTTATTTTCATGTCCAGAGAATGATTTTTTTTACATAATAGGGCTCCTACCAAACTGAGCTAAAACGGTCATTTCTGGATAAAGATGTTAAAACAAGTAGAATAAAAACTCAAAATTTCGAGAATTTTTTAAAGCAAGGAATTGTAAAGGACTTCTCTTTATGAAAGAACTTTACTGTTCCACACACTGATTGTGTGTGGCCAACATAAACCGTTTATTGGCACATCTCTTAATATGTAATGACTTTTATAGCCCTACAATCAATTTATAGGAAAGTTGCATCATGTGTAGTTTTTCCTTAGTTTTAATGAGTAAGGAGCGCCCCCTAGAGGCCACAAGTGGAAAGAAGCAAAGTTTTAAGGCGAACTGTTTGGCTTCCCGTTTATACTTTACAGACTAAAATGGGTGTTTTTAGTAAAATGTTGAATATCACCCCTTTATGAACCAACATTACTCATCTTAATGGTTCTGGTAATAGTTTTGTCTTTTATGTCTGACTTTTGGTGCAAATAAATTTGAAAAGACATAAATATAGTAGATAATGTTCTAGCATCATACAGACAGTAAAGTCTTTGGGAATGCAGAAATACTAACAGATTTCAAGGTTTGGCTGATACCACTCCGGCGTACATGACTTGGTACCAGGATTATACACGCATGTATACACATACACGTGCGCACGCATATATATGACAGCGAGGACACGCATAGGGATTGAAAGTAAGGACACACATAGGAGTCATCAAAGCAGTTCCACAATACTCAGCAGCCATTGCCTTTGGCTTGGTCGTGATGTTTAGACTTATCATTTCCTGTTTTCACCAGTATGTGCCAGCTACACTAAGCTTGTTGCATGCTGCTGGAATCACAGTTGATAAACTCCTACTATAGATGAGCAGTAACCACTCCAGAATGCATTCCCTGGAACTTCCAGGTTCTTTTTATAGAATCAAGCAAACATTTCCCTTCAGGCTTTTGTATGTTATCTAAAACAAAAGCTGTCACTTTGTGTGTTTCCTGTATTTCTCTTTCTGTGTTGGAGTTACTATGTTAAAAACTTACTTAGCTTAACTTTGAATTGCTCAAAGTTGAAGAAATTCTAAATTTTCATTTATAAAGCCAGCAGTACAAAGAGACTTAGCACAGCTCAAAGCTCTTCTCTGACCACAAGGCTGGCGAGTGGATCTCTGGGACCTTTGGCTCTGGGGGAAAGGCTGCCACACCGTTGTCCCATGCAGCAGATGCTCAGCACAGCAGCTGCTTGAGAAAACCTAATGTATGCATGAGCCACTGCTTCCTGGATTCTGCTCACCTATCAGGCATCTGTCTAGGCCTTAGCTCACCAAGAAACTCGTTTCACTGATACGCCTGTCAGTTCCAAGTCTGTATTTTGTAGTAACCACTTTGACAGCTTCATATAAGCCATCCTCGCTGTCACTTTGAAGCCTTTGATGTTTGTCCATTGTGCAGTTCTGCCTCCATGGCAAAAGCTGATGTTCTCTTGGTTTCCATTTTTGTGGCAGCTGGTTAATGTGCTCTGGCAACTGAAACTTATAAGTGGGCCGTTCTTTAAGTGGAGAGAATGAGAAAGATTTGTAAATTATGTTGCAAGTCAAATTTGACAGCACGGTAGAGGATCTTGTGGAAAAATGGTACAGCAGGTGTAGATCTCTCTCTCTCTCTCTCTCTCTCTGTGTGTGTGTGCGTGCGTGCGTGCGTGCGTGCGTGCACACTCAGGCGCTGTTTGTTTCAGATGTTTGCTGGTCTTGAGCAGCTCGTGGTCTTCCCTGCTCAGCCTCCTAAGTGCTGTGATTATAGGCATATGCAACCACACTCAATATCCTAATCTCATTTCTAACTTTTTGTGATTGCTTAATTGCCAAATAATTTCCAAGATTTGCATGCTTGTCTTAGAGGAAATTCCTCAGTTACCTAATGCTAATGCTGTAGTTAGCAAACTGTCCAGCAGAGGGCTCTGTGCTTCATGACTTCATGAAATGAATTTGAATCTCATTCTTTACAATGCAAAAATGTTTTCAATCAGACATATATTTTGCCTGATTTTAGGTTAACTATATTTTACATAGTATATTGAAATTCTATTCATTCATGCAACAAGTAATAAATAATTAACATATTCAAATTTACGTTTCCTCTAGATAGTGGTCTAGCTGCCACTAAATTTTTTTGCCCCATGAAAGAAATACGTATATGTGAAAGAGGAAGACAAAAGCAACTACCACGAGTTTTCTTAGGCCACTAGTGTTTCAAAGTAGCCTAGAACTCATCCTGTGCACCCTAACTCCTTCACTCAACCAAGCAGGCACTCAGGGCTTAATGTGTAGAGGACATTAATGGTTTATGCCCCAGGGATGCACTTTATTTGTTTAAAACCAGAACTTTAAACAAAAACCAATTTCTGTATTTTGTGTTACCAGCAATGAAATCTACATTGCTCCCTCAGGCGTGCAAAAGGAACGCATTCAGGTATGCTAAAGGGTCCTTTGTAAGCCCTCTGTCCCCTCTCCTTAACTGCCATTCCACGAAGTGGAATCGCTTCTAAAGGTTATGTTAGTTTTGAAGGGCGGTTCTGTTGTGAAGATTTAAGTAACTAATCAACAAACATTTGCTAAGTAACTATTCAATATTTGCTGAGTAATTATGAAATGTTTCTTTAAGGCGGCTAGTATCTTCCACGTCTGCAGCGTGTGTTGTGAACTCTCGCGGGGCTGGAGAGACGGCTCACAGGCTGAGAGCACTCACTGCTGTTGCAGAGGACCTGGGTTTGCATCTCAGTTCTCACCCTCACAGTGGCTCACAACTGCCTGTAACTCCAGTTGTAGGGGATCTAAAGCCCCTCTTCTGACCTCAGAGGGTACCGGGCATGCACATGGTATACATACATACATACATACTGGAAAACAAAAATAAATGAATTTTCAAAATCTCCTTCAGAGAGCTGTAGCAGGCAGCAGTGAGTAGTGCAGCCTCGGCGCATCTTTATCAGACTGGTGAGCCGCTCCTACCGATAGGCTCAGCTCACACAAACTGATTCCTATTCCAGTTCAAAGTGGAGAAGTTTTGTTTCAAAATTTTGAGACGTGGCATTCTATATCAATGCTAGAATATTTCCCCAAATCTAACCAAATACATAAAACATTGATTATATAGTTACAAGAGAAAAGAAAAGTTGCTCTCTTCGTGAAAGCTTATATTGTAGCCTGTGGTAAGCCTGGTATTCGGAAGATGCAAATTGGAAATATGCAGGCATCACTGAGAAACAGCTAGGTCAACACTCTCCCGAAAACTTGAAGAGTAGCATCATCACTAAGTTTCTCGAGGGATAAGAAAGTTCTGACACCCATCTGGGCATGTTATGTGGTTTCCTGAAAATGTAGTTGTGAAATCGCAGGCCTGAGTCTGGACCGACAGCAACATCCGAATACACATAATTGCT
The DNA here is from genome assembly GCF_950005125.1 of Chionomys nivalis. NCBI lineage: Eukaryota > Metazoa > Chordata > Mammalia > Rodentia > Cricetidae > Chionomys > Chionomys nivalis. The sequence continues at coordinate 71,438,471 of NC_080094.1, read as the reverse complement.
TCTACATCCACTCTTATCCTTGAAATTCTAAAAGAAAGTGATCTTTTTAACTCCCAAGAAAGTTTTTGATAGTATAAAACTATTAATTGTATTAGTTTGTGTGTATCAGTATTTTGCCAGCATGTGTTTCTGTGCACCATGTGCATGCAGTTCCCTTGGAGGCCAGAAGAGGGCATCAGGTTCCCCAGGACTGGAGTTAGATGGTTGAGAGCGGCCATGTGAGTGCCGGGTACCAAACCCAGGTCCTCTGGAAGAATTGTCAGTGCTCTTAACCACTGAGCCGTCACTCCAGTTCCAGTATAAAACTTGGACATTTTTTTTTCTTGGTACTAAAATTTTGGGGACTCCATGAATGTTTGGTTCGAATGTTAAACTTGTTTGCATATGCATATACTATATAAATATACCCAGTAGAGACATTTTAATTGTTATTTTTTACCTTCTTTTCTTTTTCTCTCTCTGTAAATAGCCAGAAGATATGTTTGTTTGTGACATCAACGAACAGGACATAAGTGGGCCTCCAGCATCTAAGATGCTCAGAAAAAGCCAGTGTACTCCTCTCTTCATGAACGCCTATACCATGAGAGGTACGCAGGTTCCAGGCAGAGCTGACCTCACTAGCACAGCCATCATGACTTCAGTTAACAGCTCTCTAGGATCTAACATGCAGGCATTTTGTTTCCCCTCATTGCATTCTCATCAGCCTCTGAAGAGAGTCTGTTGTTACTCCACTTTCCTCTTAGTTAGCTCCTGTCAGCTTGACACACCTGGGAAGAGTGACTCTCAGGAAGTGCCTCCATCAGACTGGCCTGTAGGCAGGTCTGGAGGTGCATTTTCTTGGTTAATGGCTGATATGGGAGGGCACAGCCCACTGTGGATAGTGCCACTCCTGGGTAGGTGCTCCTAGAATGTATAAGGAAGTGGACCAAGCAAGCCATGAGAGCCAGTCAAGCACACTCCTCCATGGCTTCTGCTTCAGTTCCAACCTCCAGGTGTCTGCCTTGAGTTCCTGCCCTTACTTCCCTCGGTGGGAAACTGTGATGCAGGACATGGAAGCCACGTAACTCTTTCCTTTCCCAGGCTGGCTTTGGCCAGCATTCTGTCACAGCCACAGAAGCTAACTAGGACCCCAGATTTTCCTCTGACAGAAAAAGTCAGGTCCATAAGGAAACACACGCATACATAAAGCGCATAGATATAGGTGTTGATTTTCTCTTAAAGACGTAAGTTCTCCTCACTGGGCAGCTGCCTCTTCATCCTGCAGGAGCAGGCGCAGTGATCCATACCCACTCTAAGGCTGCTGTCTTGGCTACCCTCCTGTTTCCAGGACAGGAGTTTAAAATTACACATCAAGAGATGATCAAAGGAATAAGGAAATGTACCTCGGGAGGGTATTACAGGTATAATTTTATTATTAAGTTATTTGGCATACATTTTTCCTCCTCTTTTCATGCATCTAATGAGATGCGGTGGGCTCTGTGTTCGGTAATACCCCACATAACAATGAACCTTCAAAGGCCTTCTCAGGGGCACAGACTGCTCCTCCCCTCCCCAGCCGTGCTGAGTTATTAGCAACATGAATAATGAAATGTTTGCTCCATTAAAACGAACAGAAGTCTTGCCTGGACTTTCCGTCAAGATGGGCGAGGACAGCCCCTGTTTTCAGCGCTGAGGAAGCAAGATCTCCTCACCTCCACTTTGTCTTCAGGAAGCTGGAACTGAGACTATTATTAGAATTTATGTTGATGTAATGTATTTCTAGAATATGCTCCTGTTTATAAAAACTTCTATTCGTTTTAATTAGAGAAATGACTGTATTTCAGAATTTGTGATGTGGTGACATGAGAGTGCACAGCAGTGACCTCTAACTAAATTTAAATAAATCCACCAGCCTGCAAAAATGTCGCCATTATTTATGAATCTAGACTTGAATGGCTTGAAGACACAGGTTCCCAGTGTCCAGGTACAAGCTAAGCCTTGCTTCCTAGTCCGCGGGGCCTGGTTCCCTGTCCCTTCAGAGGACAGTGCTCTTGGTATGGAAGACATCACAGCCGTGTCTTCCTTTGACTGCAGTAAGGGAACAGGTTGGATGTGTTTAAACCTCTGTGCTGAAAATCCAGCTCATTTGATTTCCTTGTTTAGCGTGTGCCTAAATTTCGGCACTGCGAAAATTATGTCGAAAAGGTATCAGTTAAAGCAGTGGCGTATGTGCGGGGCTCTCTCAAGGCCCTGGATTCAAGCCTCAGCAGCAGAGCTAAGCTAAACAAAGTCAGCACCAAACTTCCCCTCCTTACCAGGTGAGCTGAACATGCCTTACTGTGGCTGCCGTCAAGTAACATGCCTCTGCTGGAGTGCAGACGATGCCGACAGTCAATCAGAGGACTTCCGTGCCTCTGTTTCGTATTTAACTTGTGAGGATCAGTATCCTGTCGATGAAATAAGGGATTGCTTTGAATTTGTTTTCTAGTCTCACTGTGCTTTGAAATTATTTTGCGCCTGGAAATATCTCTGACTATGTGACGAATGCTATAGGAAAATCTAAATCTGTCGCTCTTCGGGCTGGTTTCAGGGAAGAGGTGAGACCAGCAATCCACTCCTTCCACACTACAGTATTGTATAATTACTTCTGTCTCAGCTACAGGCGGATCGTGGGCAAGTCTATACTACTACGATAATGGCTGCCCAAATCATGAATCACCCGACAGCTGCTTAGTCTATGCCTGCCTGCAGGTGGTTGCTTCAGATGACACTTGGCATTTCTCTGTTAATTTACTCACTGCTTTGGTGAAAGGCGGTGTGAGGAAGCCGTGTGTAAGGGAACACTTGTCTGAGGAATCATTGGTTACAAGCGACCTCAAGACCGAGTTTCACGTGTAGCAAAGTTGTTTGATTGAACATTATTACATTCTGACTTTATCTCATGAATTTACTCTGAAAAAAGTGAAAACCAAAGTTCTAATGCCTCAGGTTTGAGATTATTCTGAAAGAATTAACATAACCTTGGTAATTGTTGGTAGATGGTTCTTTCTATCCTGGTGCCACAGACCACACCTGCATTGATTGTTTTGCCTATCAAGACATTTTGGTATTCTGCCAAGATGAAATACAATGATTTTTATTTTGGGAAATATTCCTACTATGTCATATATAGTTTGAGATGTATCATTTCCTATCTTATGTTTAAAATGTTCTGATTATCTTTACTTCAAAGAAATGCTTGTATGGTCTTGATTTCTTTGTTAGGTTCTGGTATACTGTACAAATTTCTGCCATTTAAATTCAGGGCTGCCTGCTATTTGGTATCTTTTGGTATAGATGTTTATATAAGATATACAGAATAACTTGCACCATCTTGTTTTGAAGTTGGAGATGTTGGAGTGCTATATAGATATCAGCTGGTCACTAGCAGCAGAAACGACAAATAGAATATTGATATTTTAGTGGGCGTAGATGTTTTGTTCTGTCTTACAGGTATGATGACATATTAGTGGTACCCATTATTGAGAACACTCCTGAAGAGAAAGACCTCAAAGAACGAATGGCTCGTGCAATGGACGAGTACCCAGACTCCTGTGCGGTGCTCGTCAGGCGTCATGGGGTGTACGTGTGGGGAGAGACGTGGGAGAAAGCAAAAACCATGTAAGACCGAGTTAGAGATTTGGTGCAAATCACACTCAGAATGTGAAAATGAACTAACACGTTTTAGGACTTAAAACAAAATGCAAGTTTTCCATGTGTTTGTTAAGTGACTGGTTTCAACTAAAATAATCTGTCAGTGTTGTTTGGAAAGACCTGATTTCTTACTCTGTTAAATCTTCAGGAAGTATTAATTAGGTCAGCTCTGATTTAGGAAGACTCGGTGAAGTTTGCTACAAAGGAAAAGAGCCACATATCTTAAATAATAAATTCTATTTAAGAAATATAGCGCATAATAAAAACATAACTTCATGTGAGTTGTATATTTCCCGGAAAGTAAATGGTGTGGTGGCACGACGCAGTGTGATTCCTTTGCAGGTCTGAAGTTTGTTGGGGTCAAAGTAGTAAACCTTTGGTATGAACTCAGTAGCAAACATAGCCACGTAGCAAAGCTAATGTTAGGAGACATGGTAGTGAGGACCGGAGAGCTTTATCCTGACACACATTGAGTCCTCTTGCCTTCTCTTCTAGGTGTGAGTGTTATGACTACCTGTTTGACATTGCTGTCTCTATGAAGAAGATGGGAATGGATCCAGCGCAGTTCCCAGTTGGAGAGAATGGAATTGTGTGAGCCAAGTGGATGTCTAAGTGTCTTCGAGGATAAAGCAAACTTAATTACGCCTTAAATAAAACTTGGATGCTTTGAAATGAGTTGGAAGTTTTCTTGATGTCACTAATTTGTCACTGAATACAACAAGTCACACTTAATCTCCTCCACATTAAATATTTTCTTATATTCTTACAGCTTTAGGTGACAGAAAGGTGGAATAAAAACTTTTCACTTGGTATTTGTTTATTTTAAAGCATGTAAATTTGCATGTAAAGGCAAAATATTTCCTTTAAGTTAATTCCTTTTGTATACATTCTTGGGATTTTTTTCATCTTTAAAACACTGGTAATAATAGAATTCATTAAATATTTTCCACTTAACTGTGAAACGAACACTTTCTTATTTTAATCTGATACATAAAATTCATATTAACTATTAAGACTAGTGTATCCTTTATACCTAATGTAAAGATAATTCTATAGATTTCCCTTATAAACTGTAGTACTTCCATATAAAGGCTAAGTGCATATAATCTAAAAGTCCAGAGTCCAAAATATTACATGCAGACATGATGTCACAGATGGAATCCACACGTCACTTCATGTGGCAGGTCGTAGTGAAGTTAAAGATGCATTTAAAGCATTGTCTAAGTTACATGTGAAACAAATGAAGTCTGTGTTTATCCTTGATTTCCATCCCCAAGATAGCTCATTTTATATATATATATATATATATATATGTATATAATTTATTCTATATATACAAATATACATGGATATCCGCAAATCCAAACATTGCTAGTCCCAAGCATAAAATGAGAGACCATCAACCCACGACTTAATATAGGGCACTTAATCTTTCAGTTGTGAGATTCCAATTAAATGACAGCCAGTGCAGGGGTTCTAGTGGACTAGGTAAGTACTCTGCTGCTGAGGTACACCCAGCCCTGCTTCTACTGAAAGAAAAATGATCACCACCATCACCCTACTTCTTGAGCTTATTTACCCCAGATCATTCCCTTTATCCATTCATTCACCCTACCCAGACATTCAGACTCTGTTCCATTCTTCCTTTATATCCTTAAAAAAAAAAAAAAAAAAAAAAAGATTGCATGGGCTAGTAGTTTTACTACAGGAGAACCATCCTAACCCCTGACCTCAATCAAATTCACCTGGGAATGACCTTAGCCGTGGTTAAGCCACTTACATGACACCCGCACCTAAGCAGCAGGCCTGTTGGGGACAAATTAACACCATGTTGAAGGATGTCATCTCCGAATTGTGACCACTGGATCCTAACAAACAGGCCACTTGCAAGTCGCTCAATCCTCATTTGTCATATCCCCAACATTACTGCCTCTAACCTCACTCCAGAAGAAAGCAAATAGATTAATCCATGAGAGAAATACCTGATGATTCCACTTCACAAGCCAGTCAGCTTCTGTAACTAGCCATTTTGACCACTTCCTTCAACTGAGTGACCCAAGTCTTCCCACTATGCCTTGGACCCCTCATTGTCATCCTCTGACCTTCTCATGGCCTTTGCTTTGCCAGGATTCTTAAAACATGTGCTATGGAATAATGTTCTTGTACACTGTAAACATTAGTTACTCATATTGGTTTAATAAAACTGATAGGTCAGTAGCCAGGCAGGAAGTATAGGTGGGGCAATCAGAGTAGAATTTTGGGAAGAGGAAAGGCAGGGACATAGTCACCAGCCAGACGCAGAGGAAGTGGAGTGAGAATGCCTTACTGAGAAAAGATACCAAGGCTTGTGGCTGAAACATAGACAAGAATTATGGGTTAATTTAAGTTGTAAGAGGTAGTTAATAAGTCTGAGCTAATAGGGCAAACAGTTTATAATTAATATAAGCCTCTGTGTGTTTATTTGGGACTGAATGGCTGTGGGATTACATGGGACAGAAACTTCCATCTACACACATGCACCACATAGAGGCATGTGCTTGTTATCTTGCCTTCAGCCCTCATCCAGCTCTAGCACCTACCCACTGTTCAGCCTTTTTTCTGTACTCCCAGTTGAACCAGTCAGCTCTGCCACCCTGTTGAAACAGGTCTTACCAAGAATAGCCAGATCTTCCTGTATGCTCCCTCTCTCAACGTTTTCCCTTCCATGCTGTAAATGAAACCAGATTCTCCTGAAGACACTTTCCCTAAAAGCTGAAGTGATGCTTCCTTCTGCTTTCTCTCTTCATTGGGCCTGGGGGCAGGATGAATGAATTCCTTGAATGTCAAATCTCTGGTTTTTTCCTTGTTCCAACAAACTTTTGTAGTTTTTTTTCTTTTTTACTCTTTAGTGTAGATGGAAGTTTCTGTCCCACCTGCTCCCACAGCCACTCAGTCTCAAACACACAGAGGCTTTTATTAATTTTAAACTGTTTGGCCTATTAGCTCAGGCTTATTATTATTAACTAGCTCTTACAAATTAAATTAACCCATAATTCTTATCTATGTTTAGCCACGTGGCTTGGTACCTTTTTTTCAATGAGGCATTCTCATCTTGCTTCCTCTACATCTGGGTGACAACTGTGTCTCTGTCTTTCCTCTTCCCAGAATTCTACTCTGGTTGCTCTGCCCATGCTTCCTGCCTGGCTACTAGTCAATCAGTGTTTCATTAAACTAATACAAATGACAAATCTTTATAGTGTACAAAAGCATTATCCCACAACACTTTGACTCTTTTGGGAGGGCCTGCCACCCAGCTCTTAAATAAAGACACATAGAGTCTTTTGCTTTCTTTTGAATGCCCAGCCTTAGCTTGGCTTGTTTCTAGCCAGCTTTTCTTAAAACTTAAATTATCCCATCTATCTTTTACCTCTGGCCTTTTTCCTTTTCTTACTTCTGTATATCTTACTTTCGCTCTTATTCTGACTGGCTTTGTGGCTGGGTGGCTGGCTTCTAGCAACCTCCTCTCCTTGTTCTCTTATTTCTTTTTCTCCTCCCAGATCTTCCTATTTATTCTTTGCCAGCCAGCTCTGCCTATCCTTTCTCCTGTCTTGCTATTGGACAGTCAGCTCTTTATTATACCAATTAGGTGTTTTAAACATGCAAAATAATAGTTTCACACAGTTAAACAAATTCAACACAAATGAATACAACACATCTTTGCACCATTATACAAATGGTCCACAGCATAAACAAATGTAACACATCTTAAAATAATAGTCCACAAAAAAAACCTTTCACAATAGTTCCAGTCATTCTTTGTGTGTGCATCTTAACAAGACAGAAGAAACACTGCTGTGCTACCATCAAGTGAGTGTTGGGTGCTGTCAGGGA